>NC_073728.1:22001484-22326484 GCF_023634155.1 Falco peregrinus
TGCTGCTTTTTGGAAGCAAACTGCCTGTAGTTATATGAAAAAGAACCTTACACTGAGAAATTAACCTTTTCAGCACTAGAATAAGCCTAGCTTTTGGAAGGACACACAGGTGATAAAATACCTTCAAGTGGAGAACCAGAGCTGTCAGAGAGCCTTTGCTTGTAAGATGGTGTATGGTGTATACCAATATTAACACTCTGTATGATTCCATTCTACAGATTCCTCACTTTGAATGGTATTCTATGGTTCTGTCAACAAAAGGTGAACAGCTAGAATATCTGAGAAAGCATCTATATGGAATACAGTGATGTCAGACATGCAGTCAAAAGTACTTTTTATACAAACACTTTATGTACCATTACAGTTCCTGTAATCCTTTCAAATTTGTAAAACAAATTGTAATTGTTTCGAAAATCTCTTTAGCTGTGTGTCAACTGGACCAGAGGGCATCAGGAGATTTCATCCTCAATTTGTTGCAAAAGGCAGGTCACAGTGGGCCAGGAAGATGTGGTAAGGATGCTTAAAATCTCCCATTATCTGGAAGTCATTCTTTCAGTACACGAGCCTGTGACAGTTTTGCCATAAAATTACATTATTATCTCCTAAATAAATAGCACAGAGGCTTAGGCAGACATAAAACTGTCCAAAGAAAAAGTTGGAAATACTCTTGGCTGTGAGAGAGGAGGCAGCGGATCTACTGGAAACTATGTCTGTGCGCCAGCATGTGACAGAATGAGCAATAGGGATCAAACAGTATCTGTTCTGTGAAACCAAGAAACCGAAATGCAGATTTACTAAGAATAGGACTGCTATTCTAGCCATTCTGTTCCCAGCTTCCAGAACAGAGGTACTGTGGGTGGGGAGGGTGTTGTGCAGTGAGGAACCTCCAGCTGCTTCCACCCTGTGATGTGGCATGTGCAGAAGTATGGCTTGAGCCTTCTGGAATACCTTCACGTACATAAGATGACCAGTTCTAGAGGTCTGGCAGCCACCCAGACCCTTGAACCACCTATACTGCAGTTAAATGCAACTTGGAAGGGATACCTGAAAGATTTATACGTGATAAGGACAAAATAATGCTTGTGTTAGACATAGGCTGTTGTTAGCAACTGGATAATTAATTGAATTTATTATTATGGCATTATGCATTGGACTAGCCCCTGCTAACAGAAATAAAACAAAATTAGACAAACTGTCTAACCTGCCTGTTCTGTAAATAAGACAGTGTACAAAAGAACAAATTAAGCTGAAAATTGAAACCAAGAATCAAGACCAAGAAGAGTCTTTGGAGAGTGACAACAACCTTGGTTACTGGTGCTGAAAAATATTGCTGGTTTATCGTGTTGCAAAACCATCTGTGTTACTAGGCTTCCCGTGATGGTGCTCAGCCAGGGTTTGTGTCAAGAGGCATAAGGTACTGCGATGGAGAAGGAAAAAGTGGAAGAGCCAGGAGAAGGTTCTTTGCAGAGCAGTAACTGTAGAGCAGTTGTACTTCTGCGGATCAGCCCATTTTCAGCAGCAGCCATGCTGTGACCACAGCTGCCGTTACCTCGTGACGACTGCTAGCTCTGCCCATCTCTCACACACAACATACGGGCGTTTTCCTGCCTTTTTGGTAGAAGCAATAGATGTTCTTTTTGCCAGTTCCTTTAAAACCTGGCAGAGGTCAGCAACTGCATTTCTGGATTGACCGTTATGTACCTGGCTGTTGCGTTGGGGTTTTTTTAAACTACTCAGTAGTAGGAGAAGGTATTTTTATTAACTCAATACAAAGCAGGACACTACTGAAAAGCCAGGGGAAAACTGACAGAACTGATCTAAGCTGCAAGGTGCTTTTCTTCTGAGGCAGCCGTCACAGTTCTGGGATGACTGAAAAAACTAGTAGATGGTTGCTTATGCTATCAAATGGACAAGGGCTCCAGTACACAGAAGACGAGTGCTTTGAGGAAACATCATTGAAGACACAGCACATCGACTATATGCAGATTATATTTTGTATGAAATGGAGAAGACAATCATAAATAGAGGTTAGGATCTCAGAAGGTGAGCTACAAATCAGAGGGCTCTTGCATAACCCTGCTTCTGTACAGATGGCCTTCAGGGAGCAACCTTGGAGCGTAAGAAAGGTGGCGGGGGCTGTAGTGATCAGTCGTGGGTGGTCACGCGTTGAGCTGAACCCTGCTTTTCAGGTAGCCATCAGCCACTCTGTGCTAAGCCCAGTATCTTCAAGTTACGTGTGGATGAGTGTTGACAATGGGAAGAGGATTAAAACTTGCTACGAGTGGATTCAGAAAGGGCACCTAAGAAAAGCGATAGACGAGTATTTCAGTCAAATGTGCTGGTTTTGATCCTTTGCAGCCATTCTTTCTGAATTAAATCAGCAAGTGTTAGAGCAGATGGGCTGGTGTAAACCAGTGATGTAACTGGAGCCAATGAAAAGATGCTAAGAACAGCTGAAGATTTGGGTACTAAAGGGGAAAACAGAACAGATGTCCCACAGATTAAGTACCAGCATACAGTAACGTACTGAAATGAGCTGCGACGGCCGTGCCTTTGCCATACGTTTACCTCTGTCACCTAGGAGGGCAATGCAAGGGCTGATCTGATAGTTGGAAGTGCTGTTCGGTCAGGCGGGGTGGGCTGCTTTCCCAGTTTTCCTGCTGTATTGGTCGTCATTAGATTTAGGTTTGTGACATCCTTTAGATTTATGACACCCTCCTTATTCAATGGAGAAATCCTTTGAAGATACACTAAATAAAAATGGGTGGGCATGCTCTACTTTAAGAAGACTGAGTGGTTTGTTCTGGGGAAAGGCTGTATTAAGAAATCTGTGTCCTGTCAATATGATAGTGATCATGAGCAGATCATTAAAAGAGACACCAGCACGTGATACTTTTACAGTTTTAAAAACAAAGTTTAATTGTTCAAAGTTTCAACATCAAAATGCATCAACATTACTTTTAGATGTAAAAGTCCTCTCTGCTATAGGTATTTGCTGATTAGCAAGTCTTCTAGGACTTTTTCATGAATGCTTGTCTATGACCTCAGATCTCTTGAGAAAAACTTCCATAAAATACTCACTTTGGGAAATAAATATAAAAGCATAAAAAAGTGGAAAACCCTTGTTACCAGAAGCTTAAACGTAGAGTTATTAACCTTATGCACTTGTCTCTCTTTCCTCACATCTGGCTACTAGTATAGCTCTGGCTGTTAGCCCACTTTTGTTTTCAATATACACTTCATATTCCAGACTAAATTATTTTTAGAAGGCCCTAATGAAATATTTTCAAGATACGGCTGGAGAATGCACGATCTACATATATTGCTGAAGGGGGAAATTGGACTGTGCAAACAGCCAGTTAGAATAAAGTTAGCTTCCTGCTAGTTGCATTTAATTAAGTCACGGGCATTGTAATATAAGCCACCAATATCCTGGATTGCCTGAGCGTAAGGAAGTCTTAACTAGTTTTATTGGCAATTTCACAGAGTGAAAAATGGGAGTTCTTTCTCTCTGAAATCTTCATTTATTCTAATCAACGTTAGTTAGAATTCTTCAGGATTTTAAACACTGGCAAAAATTCAGTTGTTGGTTAGCTAGTAAATCTTAAGACTGGGACAGACAGGTGAACTGTTTAACAGTTAACAGTATAACTAGTATGCTGCTACAAAACTCTGTACAGTCTGGGGACATTTTCATGCAACAAAACCAGAAGAGCCTATCAAAACTCCCTCCCCATATCACATTTTCCAGCATTTTGTTTACAGCTTTGATAACTTGAAGAGGTTTAAGCGTGTAGCGAGGCAGGAGGCTCCTGTAGCATATCGGATCTCTTTCAGTATGCCAATCCATTCCTTCTTTTCATCATCATACCTGCATATTTAACAAAATAGGGTCAGAACATCTTAAAATTTGAGTTTGATGCTTCATCACAAATACACGAAAAGGAGGATAGTCCACATGCTGCAAAGGCTTGTAGCAACCACGTGCTGAAGGACGCCACAAAAGGCTGCTTTTGTCCTCTAGAGCAGAACAGAAATGTTCTCGCACATGTGAGCTCTTCTCCTGGTCATACTTCAGTTACTCCTATAAAAGCTTCCTCCTTGTCTTAAGGATCCCTTCTGAATTCCGTCAGATTCTTGCACATAAAGGTGTTTTTTATGGGAATCCTTCCTATCCTGCCAGTTAAAACTCCTGAATTTACCATAGCAACTGAAGAGTCATAGCAGAGATGTGATGTTTCATCACTAGTACTGTGATTTAGATTAAACCCAAATAAATCTAGGAGGTAAGGATTTCTGGATCTCTTGAAACAATTACTCATTTCACTATTAACACACGAAGATGTACAAACCTCTATGTATATAGGCTTTACTGCATAATAATGTCACAAAACAGAGAATGTTTTTATGGTGCACTTACAGGGTTAAACCTGCCAAGAAATATGGCAACTTGCTCTCTTTAAAAGAATAAAAGAATCTGGAGATTATGACACAGACTGTTCAAATTATTAGTAGCTGGAAGTAGTAATTAGATACAAATCTCATGTTTATTTGTTACTTTCTGACAAACATTTCTATCTGTCACCAAGCGCTTTACAGCCTGTGCTGTGGTTCATTTCGAGTTAAACAGAGAACTAATTTTACCCTCCAGTGTCTACAAACCTCAGTTTTTGATACAGCTTTCCACCAGGAAAGGGTGATTAACTTTAAACTTACTTCCATATGTCAGTAACTTCACTGGGTGCAAATTCTTTAGATTCAAGCTGAATCATTGCAAAGCCTCCAATAGCATACAAAGCTCCGCTTAAGGTGACTAAACTGATGGAACTTCTCTCTTGGGGAAATTCAGGCATAATCTCCCACCTAAAGATGAAAAGAAAAACCTAAGTTAAACAAACACGTGAGAAATATTCTACACTGAATGCACTAAAATACACCTCTGGGTGACATAAATTCAGGTACCAAGGATCACTTGAGTGAATGGTAAAAGGAAAAAATTCTGAGATTAATCAGCGATGAGTTTCAGTGTCTCCATCCCCACAGGAAATTCCTGTGAGTCTTAAGTGACAGAATTACACCGTGATGACATCTCTTCCCAGAGACCACCTCTTACAGGTCGCCTGGTCCCATCGTCAGTAATAGGCTTCATACAGGTGTCTTGTTCCCCAGCTACTCTCATTTTTTTCCCCTGTAGTTTTCAAAATGCATATTCATTTCAAGTGGCATCAACATACTAATTTGCATATATAAGATGGAGCTCATTAGCATAATTTCAAGTGCTCTGCCAATTCATACGTACAAACATACAGAAGATACAGACATCGCACTTCTGGATAATGTCAACATTAAAACTAATAGACAAATTTGTCTCTCTTGCTTGTGTGACTTGATTGGAAAAAACCAGAGTGAACCAAGACAAGAACCTGCAGATTTTTCAGACCACAGGCTGCACAATGAACAATGGCTGAGAAGAACGTGCCAAACATCATGGTAACAAAACAACCTTTACTTTCTATAGAAGGTGTAAAGCTCAAAGTTCCCTCATAGGATTACTACTTGCACAATTCACATTTGTGTTGTTACATTTTATAAGCAAGTCTCTTTGGGATAGCATACATTTAAGTTAAAGCTTTTGTTGTAAGGTTCATGGCTGCTAATGGCACCTGTCAGTGAAGACAGCACAGCCAAATGCGTTTATATACAATAGAAGTGATTATTAATAAAGAGGTGCATCCAGAACCACTTACATGTTTGAGCTATCATAATAAAGCTTTACTGGCATTATTTTAAATAAACTCTGTAAATAAGATGATAGGAAGGAGGCGCAGCAAACATAACAAAAAGGAAAATTCAGAGTAGAAAGACAGATACAGAAGGTGTAAACTCCTAGAAAATCATAAACATTCAAGGGATGCCAATTGCAAAAGATTCTGGCTGTGAGGAAGAACATCAGGAAGTCTCTGGACCAAATAAGCAAGCTAATTCCAGGTATGACTTGCTCTCTGCTGTTACTACTTTTTCTTTATAGTATTTCAGAGCATGGACTTAAAATTGAAAGTAATCCTGGAGTTTTCATGTTAAAGAAACAAGCAGAATTATCTGCCTGTCACTAACTAGTGGTAAATGGTATTTTCTGTGGTAAGGTAAGTGAAAGGCAAGACACCACAGGGCCACATACCCGAAGGACATTCAGCTGTTCCTGTTCAGGCATCTGGTTTCTCTTGCCGGGGTTTCATGCTTAGTGCCAGTGCTGGTTCAACTAGACTGTGCGGCCCTTGCCCCTTTCTTCCACTTCTCCCCTATTATGCCAGCACACCTGCTCACGTGACCATGTGGTCAACTAAGTTGGGAAAGTAATCAGACTTTAAAAAAAATTAAAAAATTAGAGGGTGGGTCATTCACTGTGAGCTCTCTGATCATGTTTGCAGTGAGTTACGTTAGCACAGAAAATGTGCGTAGGGGCAGGAAAAACAAGCGGAGGTGCAGGCTCTTGAGCTGCTATTGGTGCTAAAGAAGTGACTGCAGACCAAGTGTCTCAGTGGGAGCACAGGCACCTGAGCACCATCGTGACTCACCTCAGAGCCCCTAAAAGCCCAGATGATAAACCACTTGCTTAAAAATAGCTTGAATACTGCACTCACTTATTGGTGGTCAGATCAAAAGCTTCAACAGATGCAGTAAGGCCTTCTTCAGTGACACCACCTGCAATGACAATCTTGCCCTTATGGACAGCTGTTCCAAACATCGAGCGAGCCACTTTCATTGGAGCCAGATCTCTCCAGTCTCCCTTCTTGGGATTGTATACAAATAGTCTGTTAGTGCATTTCCTGGGGAGGAAAAAGAAAATCTGCGATCATTTCTAATGAACTTCTGGCTTGTTCCAAGCGAGATTTAGCTGAAGTGGACTGTGTGGGTTTATGTAGAACACCTCTTTCCTCTCCATGAGATCTGTTCTTGTATCTAACCTGGGAATCTCTGCATGTCTACAAAGCACTAATCACATCCATAGAACTAAATCAAACGTTAAATGCTGCTTACACAGGGCAGAAATTTCAGCGTACCTTACAGGAGAAAGACAATGTCCTTTCCCTGTGCATTGTATTCAGACGGGTTTGTGGAGGAGTGTGTGACAAAGCTTACAGAAGAAAGATTACGGTACTATTTTGGCTGGTATGACAAGCTTGTATATTAAATGTC
The DNA here is from genome assembly GCF_023634155.1 of Falco peregrinus. Classification (NCBI taxonomy): domain Eukaryota; kingdom Metazoa; phylum Chordata; class Aves; order Falconiformes; family Falconidae; genus Falco; species Falco peregrinus. Next base: position 22,008,682 of record NC_073728.1, read on the forward strand.
CCCTGTACAAACACTGAAAAATTACCACCATGTGCTCAGTGTGTCCTTATGTTATACCCATTAAGATATAACAACCACCACAGGTCAGAAAATCTGAAACACTGACACAGTAACTCTATGGCACCAAAGTATTTCTGGAAGGAAATAATGCTTTCAGTGAGGGTCCTCATAGCTATGTATTACTATATGTGTCTGCAACGCAAGTAAAATTTGCCTTACAAGTATGGTCATTAAAATAACTAGTTGGGATTACAATTTATATGCAATTTTACTTTCTCATGAAAAAGATGTCCTATATACCATAAAGCATTCCCTTCTGCCATATTGTTAGCAACCTTAATCTAGAGATGTAAAAAAGGGAAACCCTGATTTCAGAGTGTGAGGGCTGCCCAGAGAAGCTGTGGAGTCTCATTCTCTGGAGACATTCAAAACCCACCTGGACATGACTCTGTGCAACCTGCTGTAGGTGAACCTGCTTTAGCACAGGGTTGGACTAGACAATCTCCAGAGGTCCCTTCCAACCCCAACCACTCTGTGAGTCTGTGACACAGGACCAACCAAATGTTAAGAAATTGTCATGAAAAGACTTAGAGACTCACTTATCATCCGTTTTTCCACCAAGACAATATATCAATCCATTGTTTGAGACTGTAGCATGGCCATATACTTTGATGGGTAGTTTTTTGATCTCGCCCCATTTCATTGCCCTGAAACATGAAAAATTTCACCATTAGGCTCTTCCAACTAACACTGGGCTATTTACATGCTATTGGAGGGCATAATTAAATTTTAAACATACACAGGATCATAGCACAATACTGAATCTAGAGACTCCTCCGTGCGAAGGTCCTTGCCTGCAATCACATAGATCTTGCTGTCTGACTCTCCCAGCCCGAAGAGACACCTGGCTGACGGCAGTGGAGGAAGGGCAACCCACTCACCAGCGATGCTATCCAGCTGAAAGAGCATCAGAACAGGAAGTGTTAGCGAAGGCAAAATAGAAAAAATTCATACAACGAACACTGTTCCACAAAATCCGTCTAATTGCACTCACAGCCTCTCAACAGCTCATCTGTTTGCCCGAACGCCCTACCCCTTCCCTCAGTGCAGCTAATCAACGATGACTTCTACCCACACGTGCTTCATGGTGCCGAGACAAAACCACACAGCTAGCTCTCTCTGCATGTACTCATCCTCACAGAGTTTCTCTGCCTCTTTATTAAGCTCTTCTTCCTTGTTTAAAGGTCTGTTACTCTCTGGGTTCCCTATCCCACGTCGACAAGTAGTTGTTCTCCCCACCTGAAGGGAGCAGACACTCCTACCATCCCACACCTTCACATCTAGCTGTCACGCTCATCCCTACAATGAGAGATGCCAGACATCCTCACACCTTTCCTCTTACTGGTCAGGAAAATGGCAAACGGTACAGACATGTCTTCTGCAATCTCCAGAGCAGAAAAGATGGTATTTCATTATAAATACTCTCAAAAACTCCTAGGATCTCTGAAAGCACAATGAATGAAAACTTCACTCCTAAGCAAAAAAGGCAGGCAACAGGATCAGTGTCATCCCCACTGAAGTACTCCCACGGCTGTCTCAGTTGATATCCGGTATGCTGAAAACACCTAAGGAGAAGCAGCAGCAGGAGGGCTAAAGAAAACAAACAAAACAATATTTTCCTAGAAGCGGTGCTTAATTTTTTTTTTTGACCTGAGAACTTAAAATTGAACCCGAATCTCTCTAACATTCAAAGAGAATATTTTCTCTCTTTTATTGCATAAAGATTTCCTTCACAATGTACAGGAAAGGAAGGTAAAATGGGAGTTTGCATGAGTGTAAAAGCATTTGATAGAAAGCAAGAGCAAGTGTAAAGTAATCAGATCTGGGTTTAGCTCAGTGACATCTTTTTTCCAAAATTAAGTTCCAGAGTCCAGCTCTCCACACAGAAATTCATCTTCATGGATGTGGATTGCCCCAGTAGCTAGATCTGGGTGGTGTAATGAGGAGAAGATGTACCCATCACAGATCACAGCATGCTTAGTGAATCACTCTTGAAGATGACATATCTACTGATGATAGGGCATAAACCAGTCATGCATTTTTGAGCCAGTGGCTGCCTTGTTTTCTCCTGGGTTGCTAGTTAGCAAATAAAATGGTAACAGGTGCTTCACTGGTGGAGAAGGGGAGATCAGTAGGTGAAAATCGGTTTGGCACCACGTTAACATTTTAGAGGGAACAACAGCCACATGGGTAACGCAGACAAGTATTTTAATAATAGGCAGAAGAAGCGGCAACCAAACTTACAGATGACAAGCAAGAGAGCAGGATTTCAGGGGATGGATGCAGACATATTACAAATTGATGAAGTTTTCAGAATCCTACTTTATATCAGTCTGGAGGTTTAGTTTTTCAGAGGCCCCTTTGTAGTAGCCTGACAAGATTATGCGGTTCTGGATTATACACATTGTGACATCAACACATTATTTCTATCAGAAGAATATTTTTGTAACAAGTTCTGCACTTCAGTGATTAATGGTTTACACCTACATAAGGAAATGAAACAGTGCTAATCCCTCTCTAGCAGGCTAAGATTTCCCTCTCATAGATACTAAAAATGCCTGAAACCAACTCTTTCACTGTGTGTGAAACCACAGTGAGCCATACTCCTGTAAACACTTAGTATTTATATTTTTTAATATCTGAAGGCTTTAAAATTTTAGCACTGCTTATCACTCTGCTTTATTTCATACTGACACAGGACCTGCTTTCACTCTATTAGGCCAATGTGCCTCAAGGCAGGGTATGGCTGGCAGCACATTGTATAATTCATCGTGAAATAGTTTAAATATCCCCCAAAGCATGTAGCCAGGTAGCTAAAAACACAACATCATTAGTTCATGGTGTAACCATGCCAAATCGTATTTTTTCTAATTTTTCTGAATATGTTGTGGAAATTAGTTTGTATTAATCAGCCTTATTATTTATACAGATTTACCAAGTTATAAAATTACACCCTCAGTTGAACATTGACTGTTTGCCAAGAAAACAACCTTCTACCTCTAAATTACATATTTTAGAATGCTCTTAGGTTTTCAAATGTAGATGTGACAAAAGGACTTCTGGAACTTGAGTGACAAACGTGGCACTTGAAATACGCACATTCCTGCTGTCATAAAAATATTCAGATGCAAAACCAGAAAGACATTCAGTCTAAAGCAGCTAAGAGCTCAACTTTGACGGAACTTAACAGAAATTCACAAAAGATATTTTACAAAAAACATTGCTAGGCCTAAATTTAGGCACCTGCATCATGAAAAATCTGGGCCTTAAAACAATGAAAGCTGGTGCCTAGATATAACGTAGTAATCCTTTTAATCTTTTCTGAGATCTCACCAAGGGCTTGCTCATGAAAGAGAAGATGCAGGTCCCTTGGTTTCATTTCTCTCTCCAAGACAGGAATAGCTCTCTAAAGATACTGCTCTCCATCGACCGTACAGAGAGACTAGACAACTCACTTGTGTAGACTCAGAACGCTTTTCAGTAACTCTTACAAAGCACACATTATGGCACCAACAATTATAAAGCTTATACCTGGAAGAAGTATGACTGGAAAGGCTGATCCTTGTTCTCCTCTTCCACATACAGTCCTCCAACAACGTAGACCTGATTTTGTTTGGTGACTATACTGGAATGATTTCTGGGAATCTGTTCTGCCAGAGCCGCTAGGTAGCATTCATTTTCAAGAGGATCATAAGCTACTGCAGCAGTGTCATTAACCAGAAGAATGAGGTCTTTCACAAACATGCCGTGCCTGGGAAGGTCATTTAGGTAGCCAGGCAGTAAATCTTCATCTCCTACATCGCCATTCACCTCCCCTTTGGTTGACTTTTCTGTACTTTTGCTAGAGTCAGGCAGTTTTCCAGCAAAAGCATCCTTAATAATCTTTACTTTTTTCTGAAGGTCTGAGTTGCTTTTAATTATATCATCCTTCTCAACATGTTCCTTGAAATATTTTTCTGGCATAAGACGAAAACGTATGCAGTCAAAAATTTCCCCCAGGCTCTTTACTCTGTTCTCCTTGTCTGTTCGCACCCATCTCATTACGGCTTCAAATACCAGTTCTTCCTTCTCTACGTTTAAGCTGTCAGGTGAAATAACCGAGATAAGTTCATGCGGGGCAAGCTGCATGAAGTCCTCTTCTTTGCAGATCTGCACAAAATGATCTGAAACAAAATCACGGGCAGAAAATGCGAGTCTTGGGCAATCAAGCAGGACACCTAATCGAAGGATAGCCAGACAGTTACCGACAGCAAGCCTCTTCTGGAGATAGGAGACGCACACAGTGAACACAGAAGGGATCTGAAAGCGACTGGCCAAAGCAAAAATATCTTGCACGTTAGAATCATTAAGATCAATACTTGCTGAATAAAGGTATTTGACAATCATATCCAGGATGTTGGCGTCAACATTATCTAGAACTACCTCCTTCTTTTTCTCTTCATTTTGTTCTGATAAGAAGTACTCACGAAAATAAGGGCTACATGCTGACAGAATCAATCTGTGGCAAGGCAGGCTTCTGTCACCAGCTTTTAGAGAGCAATCTATGAACTTTTTCTCTTCAAGGAGTTCCTTGAGGCCATCCTGAAGAAGGGTGGATTGGTAAAGTCTAAGCTCTTCAGTGAGTTCCCTTTGGGAATCCATTTCGCAAATACTTGGGAAAGGGGAGGGAGCAGAAAGCTTTTAGCTGTTGCCTGCTCAAAGGTCTGCCTGTAAAAAAGGCAGACCAATGTGCTTTGTCCTGCCTGAAGCCTCTCTGCAATTTAATCTCACTAGCTAAATATAGGTACATACTCTTACAGGTCGGAATTTAGGATGGATGGTTTGGAAAAAAAAAAAAAAAAAAAAAAAAAGAGAGTTGCTCTCACAGCTGTTGAAGACTGAAAGAAGCAACTGTTGCTTTTAGTCACTACCGTCAAGTTTTGCCATCATTCTCCACATTGATTCAATGAGATTACATGCAACGTAAGAAATTACTTGACATGAGTAAGGACAGCAGAATCTGACCCTCGCTGAGACAGCTATGAGCTATATGATGTTACCAAATAATCTGAAATAGAAATATTAATTAATCAAGTTGTCAGCTGCAACTACCATTCACTTTTTCAAAATAGCTTAATTGCTACAGTCATAAAGATAGTAAAAAAACCTCTAGAACTTTGCATCAATTATCTATGATCTAAGAATATTTTTTACATACCCATATCACATCTGCCGTTTCTTCAGATATTGATAATAAGACTTCGAAATTCCTTTTGAGCTTCTTCTTCATATCCCCTTGGTTATATTTATTTGTAAACAAAACCCTACTCTTTAGACGTAACGTATACATTATTCAGGTAAAATTCTGCTTTCAGAAATAACTTCAAATTAAGTCTCCGCACCCGCCTTAATAAACCCCATTCTTCATTTTAAATCATCTGTAGACATTATCGTGCTTTTAAGATTTGACTATACTAGAAATGCTATATTTAATTGCTGTTAAACTAAACTGAAAACAGTACATAAGAAAGGTAGAACAGAGAATGAAAAATGTGTAATCCACCATATTAACATTATTCAATGTATGTGTAATTTTTTTAAAAAAAATGTGTTGAATTTAAATTAGAGAAGCCCCAAATCAGTCAAGTAGTTTGAAAAGTGAATGTGAATTTAGGAAAATTATGCATGTGTTGAAGGTTTCATAATTTAGACCGGGAACATTTAGATTTTTATCCAAGGTGGTAATATAGATCAAACAAATTTGAAATTTTAAGTTGTTTAATATACCCTGATGAAGGACTGTACTTTGCTCATATAGAGAATGCTTTTCACCCACATAGTAAAATATTCTTTGAACATAACGGAAACGGGATTGAAACACAACTATTTGAATGCAAGATCTACAGTGAGGTATAACATTGTTGAAGTTTATTGAAATAATGATTGCTTTTCAATATAGGTAGTATTTCATTAAAGCAAATACCTCCAGAGATTTTCTACAAACTCCACAATTATATTCACACGACAGTGACTTTACTATAACAGTCAGCTGCTAAAACAGCTGAGAGGCGAGCTCATTTGACTTTTTCCACTTATAGAAAATAGCATAGAGGTCTTATCTCACTAGAAAGCGTAACAGCTGCATCTTCCTTTAAACAATAAATGACTCATTTCTCTCTAACACATAACATCATAAAGGTCTAGTGACTCAAACACAGACGGTATTTGTGTGTGCACTTTTTTCTAGATAATTCCTTTAAGTGTTCTAGAAAAAAAAAAGGAAAGAAAAAGGAAAAAAAAAAGAAAACACTGTATGAGGATATCTGGATTACAATTAAGTACCTGGAATGATATGTGCTGAACATTAAACAAAATTCTGAGACATCAAAACTAATTTGAAACAGTATTGTCTAAGTTAGCACTAACACAGCACCGCTGCAATGGCACAGCCAATATACCTAGAGACAACATGTTCTACATATGATGATATTTCTGTGTTTCATAGAAATCTGATTTTGACTTAGATACAATCATTATGGGAAAGTACATCACCGTGTATAAATACAAGAATATTTTAAATTGAGCATCAAACCATATCCCACAGACTGCCCTATCTCAAATGATGGTCTCCCTGTACATAGGAAGAGGAAGCTTCCTTTTCTGACCTACTTCTGGGTAAAATGGCAGGTGGTGGCTGGTCCTGGCAGCCAATCACAGGGCAGTCTGCAAACACAGGGGTGGTTAAGTTGAAAAAAAAAAGAGAGAGAGAGAAAAAAAGTAGCTACCTGCCATAAAATGGCTGCTGAAGCTGAAACACTGTGGCAGACCCTGTGTTGTTAGGGGAGGGGGCGTCCTGCCCTGACAGCCTTCTGGGGGAGGCAGGATGGGGTGGCTGATCCTGCCAATCACAAGCCTGAAAACACCTGAGGTATAAGTGCGTCAAAACCCACAGCCAGCCAACCACAGACCAGTATGAAAACATGGCGGTAGGACATTTTACATAATGGCAGCTGAAATAAAATGGCAGCCACTGTGCACATCGTGGGGAGGGACTTCCAGGTCCTTATAGCCAGACAGAAAGAGGGACTTCTCAGGTGCTTCCAGGATGTGACCAGAGGAAAGGTGGGACTTCTGGGGCCAGTGGAACATGTGACTGCCAGCAGGGGACAGGGCTGCCACCAGCAGCTGGGGCTCCACCCCTTCTTATAGTAGATATCGGTTGTCCTGTCACTGCTTACAGAACCAAGGTAATACATACAAAGCTTTTACACATACGAGGGTTTTGAATAATCTTTCCTTTATGACATATCCTGAGGACATATTATCTAATATTTGCTGCTCTTTAACTTTGGCATGTCATTTTTCTGCTAATCCGGTATTTCTAAATTACCTTCTACAGATCTCACAAGCCGAGTAAGAACTGAGAGTCTTTACTTGCTTTAGGAAACAAACACGTGCCAATCTAAATCAGGTCATTACTTCCCAGAGTCCCTGGAGCGTGAATCCATCCTTTAGCTTCTCTATTGCAAGTCCTAGTTCTTCTGAAAAAACAGGCTCACCATCATGTTGCTTTTTTGAACACACGAGATAAGAAAGAAAGTAGAAGGTACTTTTTAGCTTTATTATCCCATTTTTAACAACATGAATTTGATAGTATACAGAAAGATGTTCTTACCTTGTTTTCATCAGCAAAGTAAGCCTACAAAAGAAAAAAAAAAGAACTCACAACCTTTGGAAAAAAAAGTGGTCTAAAACCAAGTCTGCTAAAAATTCCTTGGGGTCAAAACTGTTATTTGGTATGTTTTCTGCAACAAACCAGACTGGCTTTTATTTTTGTTTTCTGAACAAGAACAGAGGTTTTTATACATTGAAATAATTTACAAAAGGGTTCTAACAGGAGCTGGTGATTATGCTGTTTTTCATTAAATACCAGTCTTTTGAGTTTTCCATCATAATAAACAATTATTTTTAAATGGTAAAATTTTCATATTACATTTGTTACACTGACAAATACTTTACAGGGAATAAAATGTTACCATGAAGGCAAACGAACAGCATCCTAGCATCTTCTGCCTCACGTGCAGCAGCACTTGTTATTAAATTTCAAAAATTAACTTCAAATGTAAGTAATATCAAAATTCAGTTAACCTCATATTCAGTGTAAGAAATAAACACAGAGTAACTGAACAATTAACCAAATATTTCTACTTTCAGTCAGATACCTGTGAAAGAGACACAATCTTTCCCATTCTGTGCGTGTGGAAATTAACGCTCAAATTCTTCAGGACAGCAGATCTCTGAAAATATTCTCAGCTCTAGAAGCCTCTGGACCAGCAGGCTCTAGGTCTTCATATTTACCAAAGAAAGCCTGATCTTGCTTCAGCTGCCCTTATGGACTGGCGAGGGGCAGCAAAGGAAGCATTTTCCTGCTCAGCTGGATCTCAAGCTATGTAAGACTCCACAGAACAGCATAGCAGCTGCCAACTGTCATGGAATATTGGTCTGGAGCCACTTTTTGGGCCCTGGACAATCCATCTCTCCTATAGCAAACACCTTCTAATCATTAACAGCTTCAGTTTTTGTATTAGAATATGCAAAGGAGTTATTTAATCCAGATTACATAGGCACCAATAGAGCAAACAACCTACTTTTAAGGAAAAAGGTAAGTCTTTAACTATGTTGAAGACTGTATAGAAATACGTAAAAATGAAAAAAAAAATGGCAAAAAGGTGAAGGAAAAGGAGGGAAAGGAAGAGATAAGAGCTCACCTGCATCAGTAGATGACAGCAAAAGAAAAGAAGTTGGCAATAAGACTGGTACTAGCACTGCACCAACAGTAGTAGCTATTTAAAGTAGTAGCTATCTAAAGTAGTATGTTAGCACTGCTAGCACCGTATTTCCGAGGTGAATTAATAAAACACGTCAACATGTCAAGGCTAGCACTTGAAAACGTGTACAGTCTACCTGTGCAATCTGCACAGTAAATTTGGAAATTCCTAGAAGATGGTCATAAAGCAACTTAATGCATTTAAAAGTAAGTTTTCCTGAAATACTGGGAGACTATCAGATACTAACAGTTTTCTAAACTGGTATTGTCAGGAGTGCAAAGGTTGTCAGGAGTGACTCAAAATTACTGCTGCCTTTCTAAAAATCTTTTAAGTCTGAATCTTAGATGAACATTGAGCATACAGATATCACCATCTATTTATCTGCTCCAAAAGAAGGGAGACTTTTTGAATATAATGTATTTCATTATATTATACTGCTAGTTTTCAAGCTATTCCTGACCTTCATGTGTAGAGAAACTACATACAACTACTACTTTAAATAGGTACTACTATTTGTTTTGAATAATAGTTTATTCTTAAGTTCAAAACCCACACACAGAATTCCTGTAGCAACCAGGATTTTGAATAAAAGGCGTGTAGATGTGTTTTAAATATAGGAAGTTCAGTTGTAGCTTACCTTTGAGGATGACATCTCTACATTGCTTAAATTTCAAAAAACAAACAAGGAGTATTCCAGTTTTCCATTTTCTGGGGAGAAGCTTACCACAAAAGCATCTGTATATTCATCAGCTTCTATTTCCACATCATCTTGAACCTGCTCCACTGTTAGGTCTTCAAGAGGTTGAGGCTGCAAATCAAAACACTGAAGTAAGTAAATCCACATATCTAATATGTTTAATACATTTTTATTACTGCTGTTAACACAATACTGTATCTAATTTAGAATAAATGAGTGGAGTACCTTCTCTTCCATTTCATAATCCACTCCAAATATAGGGTTAGCTGAATAAACTCTGTGAAGTGAATTAATTTCTTTCACTGCCTCCTGTAGTTTCTCTGCAGGGTCTATTTTAAAACCAAGTACATATCCGCCACTCTATGTAACAGAGGAATAAAGAAGACACGTGTTTGCTTATTATTTAAACAACTTTTTCCCCTTGATAGGGATTTGCAGTTTAATGATAGCAAATTTCAGTTTGCTGATAAAATATTATCTGTATTTTGGCATTATCTTCATCCTGCCACTTAAACAATGGGTGAAATAAAAACAATGACAATGTTTCTCTATGAGGTAAATGAACTTTTAACTGTTAGCCCATTATATAAACAAAGAACAAACTTGGTACACAGAAAAACAAAAGCAAACAAGGATGGGAAAAAATCAGTAAGAGATCATCAGTATCACTTCTAGCTAGTCAGCAAATGTTTAATCTGTTAGATCGTTATGCTGTTATTAAAGAAATTTTCAGATAAATAGTTGAACTTTTTTAAAAAAATCACCATTAAAAGCATTTTTTATTAAAGTCGAATTGAAGAAAAATAATTTTCCCTCTTACAGCAAAACAGATACACAAGTGAAAAAGATTAAAATTAGTGTCTTAAGTATAGAATTAATTAGATTCCAAAGATAATGTCAGAAAACACTGTTTTGAACAGTTATTTTGCTTTAACTAGTCATGCTGGCCTACTGTCATTTCGCTTCGAGACCACAGCCATATAGACCTTAACGTACAGGTGTTTTAAGCAGTTCAAAGATTACTTTCTTCACATTGTGTTCAAAAGGCCACACAGAAGGAACACTGCAAGTACCTTAAAAGTAGCCCTGTAACAAGTCAGAATTAGAGAAATATTATATATAAAAATGTAACCAGTGAAAAAAGGCTATTAAAGCTTCTTACCTGCTGAGAACTCTCTATCACAAGCGCCAAGCCAAACTTTGAGTCTCTTATTTTTATTGAACGCTAATGGTAAAGAGGTAAAAACTGTTTGTTAAAAATTTTGGAATTACTTGATGAAAATCTGCTCTATGTATTTTTCAATATTTTTTAAATTCTTTTTTTTTTTTACACTGTGCTAATTAGAGCTACTGGCTGTGGAAGCTTGGCTACCAGGATTCCCTCCCATTTACCATTACAAATCTGAATCCCCGAACCTAAGGGAAAAGTGTTACCAGAAGTGGTAACAGTAGTAACAGATCATTTCTGAACATCAGGTTCACAAATCATTAATCCCAGTGTATGTAGGTGGCATGAAGCAACATAGTAAACAGTTTGAAAACTGGAAACACAAAGCATTTTCACTAACAGTACCTGCCCAAGAAAGCCCCTAATCTAGACAGAAAAATGGAAAAAAAAAGTATCTACCCTATGGTTGATGCTGGTAAAACTAAATTCCTCCCTGACTGTGGGACATGAAATACTAATTTTGGTGAGCTGGGAGTTTTAACTAAAGACTTGAACTTTCCCATTTTGTTCTGAAATTGGTTGTTTTGAGATACTTACAATTTGTAGATATGGTATGCTGACATTAAAGCTGTCATTCATATTTGCATGCCAAACAATTCTCACATTAGTAATAAAAAACGTTCCCAGATTTCCCTATTAAAGAAAAGGTATGTTAGAACTGCTTCGAAGTATACAGCCTTTTTTTCTAACATGATGATTACTGCTATCCACTTAAACGCAAGCAGCATATAGCTTCATATTTAATTCAATAAAAGGCTTATTCTTTCCACCAAAACCAGCTGAAATGCTTCCACTGATTGCAAGGAAGCAAGATCCAATCTTTAAAGGATACAGCACCCAAGTGGTGAAAATAGCTGGGAGTACCTATTACCGCAGTGAAGCAGGACAAAATCACAGCACAGCAGACCTCATGAGAGTACATGAAGCATCTGAGAGCATGCTTAACTGTACAGATCTGGAATTGGTGTATAGCGTAAGTATAATGGCATGTGGGTTAAACTTAGGCAATTGTGGAGATGTGTGCCAAGGGAACGAGGAGGAAAGAACTTTTTAGCTTGTCAGGATGGATCTTGTTTCCATTCTAGACTAAAATTGCACAGACAGAAATAACAGCTCCCATTTTGTTTCATGGCTCTGGGAAATACTTGCAACTAACGCCCTGTAATACAAATGGTTTTTATTTTTTCCTTACAGTCTTTATTTTTCCATGTTTTAACACATAGACTCCTATTCCAATAGTTTCAGTTTCCAGTAATCAAAAGACAATATAGTCTTACACTGTAGTCAAAGCTGCGTGTAAACATACAAATACTCAACAGAGCACTCTGGAAACACATGATCATCTTTCAGAATGATACAGAGCTTTAGACCCACAAATAAATCTTAACAGGGACTGTGTACCTAGTTCCTTGAATATTAGCAGAGTCATGTAGACCTCAGGATCCCAAAAGGAGACTTTGTTACTGAGTAGTAAATACATGGGATCAGTTTCTTCGCATGCATCAACTAATAAACTGAATTAAGGGTAATTCCTTTGAGGTTACAATGCTATAGCAGTACAACTGCCAAAACACTTTAACTTCGCTGTAGTCAACATAGTCTCATTTTTCACTATACCTGGTCACTTGATAAATTCCAGACTCCATTGATTTTATCGTATATTTGTTCTTGTGGTAATAATCTCAGTTGCTTGTTTTGAATCAATGCACTTCTCAGCTTCAGGTCACGATACATTTTAGAAGTTTCATAAGCTCTGCAAAACATAAAAAATACAAGTTACCATTTCAGTGTCTTCTATTACTTTTACTGTTTGTTTCAGCACCAATATGAAATGTGTATTTTCAACTTTTCTGATCACCACATTGCAAAAAAATGAGAGCACTATCAAAACTTCATCAAGGTAAACCATTGTACTTCATCATTCCTTAATAAAGTTATCTTTAAAGGGGGGTTTTTTTGACACCTGTTTTGATCTACTGTATTGTTCACATGTGTGTGTGTATATATATATATTTCTTTTCCTTAAGACAGTCATCTCCCAGCCTCTGCTGCAAAGCTTAAGTCTTCTGGGTCCCATGTTATAAATAGCATGGACATCAAGAATCCTGTATTTTTCAGTGCCAGTTAAGTCAAAAACATCCAATATACATAGGTCAGTATTCCACAGCTCTTAAATAGAAACCTATGGTAATGTATTACGCACACATTCATTCACATGACTTATGTTTATTGGGAAACATCCACTGTTTTGTAGTCAAGAGTTTCGACCAGGATTTAACTCTTCATTTCCATTACATGATCCAAAATTAAGGGAAATTATTATAGACAGAAATTATAGATAGAAAATACACACTGAAATTAGCTCTTTTGTAATTTTATTTGTTCAGATAGTATATACACACAAGGCGTATAAATTGTGATCAATGACTGGTATTAATACACATTAATTTTCTTTTTGCACAGTTATCTACTAGAATTTGTGATCGTTCTCTCCCTTCCAGAGATGCTGTTCTCCTCTTTTGGGAAAGTTTTCTGAATGGTAAATATGGGCAGTTATATACTGGGTCCATCATCAGTAGCAATCCCACATATTTGATTCATTGAATTTCGTAGATGAACAAACACGATTTTAAGTATGCTACCTGTGTACCGCAATAACTGAAGTGAAGAGCCTGGGACTCCCGGGGACAACATTAGTAAATATGAACTCAAAGCGTGTGTTGTTACATTTTGTCAATATATACAGCGCTTCTGTCTGCCCTCGCAATTTCTGTAAGGAAAAAATTAACATTTTGACAATATAGTAGCTTGACTGTACAGGCAATAAATAATCTTGACATGTTTTCAAAAGTCTTGTTCTAAATAGTATACCTGAAGGTGTAATCCTGATCCACTAATCTATTGTTGTCTTCAACTGGACTCAGGTTCTTTTGGAGAAACTAGTAGTATCATCAACAGTAGAACTAATGAACCCTGCCTGCTATACATTTGCAGTATCATGACCGAAGGAGTATTTTTGACTTTGTTACCATATGGCTGCCCAGGGAACCTACATAACCTCCCTGTTAGTTTTTTGCTGCAAGCAAAACCAATGGCTTCACAGTTGCATGTAATTCAAGTTATGTATTTGAGAGCCTTCTCGCACAGGATTAATTCCTCTCTAGACCTTTGTTAAATTTAGACACAATGAGCCCATGTGTGCTTCACTTACCTAGAGGGGAGAGGAATCACCAAACAGCGTGATTACATGAGTTTTACTGCCTTAGGAAACTGACTAAAACCATGCTCCTATAGAAATTTAAAACCTTCTCAACTTTTAAAACTAAACTTCCACTACTATCCTATTACTGTTCTTGTAAACTGTAAACTTTCAGATTACTGTTCATATAGTGCAATATGTATAAGCAATGAATTTTTACAAATTATTTTTTCTTTTAAATAAAATATTCTTTTATTATTTTAAAAAGTATTTTTTTGAAACTTACCGAGTTGGCAGTTCTTGTCGTTATATTTATAATGCAGTTGTAACCAACAGCTAAAAGTTAGTGGGGGGAAAAAAATAAAGAACAGTTTTGAGAACAAGAAAAAATAGTCAAAATTGCAAAGTACAATATTGAATTTTGTAGCACAGCTTTCGATGTTATTTGCGAGAATTACACAGTGGTTAACAATCTGGGCCTTAATCACAAAATCAAAGACTAATTTAAGCTGGAAAGGGCCTTGGGAGGTTTTCTGGTCCAATGCTCTTCTCAAAGCAGGACCAACTTCACCTGGCTACTCAGGGTACTGTTCAATTGAGTTTTGAGTATTTCCAAAGAAGGCAATTCCACAGCCACTCTAGGAGCCTGTTCTACTGTTTGCCATCATTGTGAACGTTTTTCTCATAATATCTAATCAGCATTTCCCTGGTTTCAGCATTTGACCGTTGCCTCAAGAAGGTCTGTTTCATCATAAGTTGCCCATAAGTTTCACCCTTATAAATAAAACTTTCTCCATTGATATAATACTTCGTAGAAGAAGAGCTAAGGAGATGTCCAAAAAAAAAAAAAAAAAGGCAAAAAGGAAAGTAGAAGTGTAGAAGAAACAAAAAGAAGAGGAAAAAACAGTTATAAATTTAACTTTGCCTCTTCTTCAGTAGTGCTCTGATACAAAATTAAAACAGAAACAATCCCAGCCATTCTTCCTAAAACAAACAGATGCATTAGAATGGTATGGACTAAATCTGAATGTCAATGACAGTCCTGCTACTGATACCAATAGAAGCACAGCCAGATGAAAACAAACAAACCCCAAAACCCACAAAAAAAAAATAAAAATCTGGAATAACCTAACAGGAATTTGCTTTGGCAAGATTCTGCTTCTTCAAAATCTCAGATGTGCTAGCAGTTACGCAGATAGGAATATTCAGTCTTTATGGAATCAGCACTTGCAAAAATAGCAGCAAAACACTATTTCCTAGGTTGCTTAAAAGAAATTTTCTAAAACAGCAATAGTAAAAAATGGCATCCAACAAACTATTATTTTTTTTGTCTATATATCCCTTAATGTAAGAAATAATGCATTATCTTGAAAGCTAGAAAGCACATTGAACTCTAAAAGCTGTAGGTTAGACTTCCTTGAGCTTCTACAATAGGGCTGAACTACTCCATAAGTTTGTGATCTCCTCTAAAAATGTCTATTCTAAAACTGAAATACACAAGCAAACATTTTTTTTTAATTTTATAAAGACATACAGAAGTAGCAGTGTGTGTGTGCACTTGTACGCACATGCACATACAAGACAGCAAATGCAGAACAGCAAGCAAGCAGAGAGCATAAGTTTATCTACATTATGAACAGGATACAGATTTTCAAGATTGACTGGCTATTAAGAAATGAGCACTGGAAATACTGTGAGTACAAAATAAATGCATCCTGCCCCTGTTTCAGCAAATTAAATTAAATGTGAATAGATATGCTAACTATGCATACAGTTAAAAATCAGAAGCTTATTCAAAGCTTACAATAGTAAATTTGGAAAGGCAGATAATTGTGGGGAATAAAAACTGTAAGACAATACAAAATGTTGAAAAAAAGATATATATAAAAATATAGAACAGGTGGCAACAAGACGTACAAAACTCAAATTTTTGTTTCTTTCTAGAAAAATGAATGAAACCCACATAGACCAAATGCAAAATGTCTGAAGTACTCTTCAACTTCTGTTCTGAGAAATTAACATTGAATCAATATTTTGCTGTGAATTGTTTTAACAGTTCCTATATTACAAACAGATTCAGCAGTAACAGTTTATTTCAGACTTTACAGAGCAACAGAACTATACTATTCTGTACTGTAATTGATACTATTGTGAAAGAATAGCATGCTACCACAAAGGAAACACAAAATTTGCAGTTGTTTAACAAGAAATTATACTTACAGAGATTGACTCTGGGCAATGACAATGAGCGCCAAATAATCCGCAAATTTGTCACAAGCAGTCTACCTGGAAATAACAAGTTTTTAGTCTGAACACCTTCCATTAAATGAAATGTTCCATTCTGTGGTACGTATTTACCTCTAGTTTTGAAACACCAGAATATTCCTTCCCCTTGAAAATCACTAAACACTTTTTTTTTTTTTGGAACGCTAGGAGAGAAAATCCAGCAAGGAACAAAGGAAACAACCTCTAATATATAACCAGCATTCTTCAAAACCAAACTGAGAACTGTTACTGATTTCACATCCACCTGTCTACAATAAAAATGCAGACACACAATCAGTGCAGAACTGCTCTGAGGAGAAGGGGAAGGCAGCGATTTAACTGTCGCAGCTGTCTTCATCAATAACCTCACCCCTTTATGTCACATGCAAATTTATTCAATTCTGTACCCTGTACAGAAGCACACCCAACCCCAGGAAGGGTCACCTCAGCTTGCTGTCTGCTTCATGTCCTTGCATACTAGAATATATATATTCCTTACCTAGTCACTCTGAAACAGATTAGGAAAAACTAAGCATTGAACAGAATTGCAGCAAAAGATCACCACAATATTTATAAAGGGATCATTCTTACAAAGCTTTCAATTCTAAACAAATTCTGAGACAAGATTATCACCTTCCTGTAATTTCCAACAAGAGATCCTATTCGAAGACACTCCAGGGGAGATAGAACTGTGAAATCTATTTTCTACAACAGACCATTGATCCAGAGTTCAATGGAAACCAAACAGGACCTTCATGAACCTGCACAGGTTAAATACTAGAAAGTTTACAATTCCCCTGAGTATGCAGGTACCTCTGTCTCCATTGTTTCCTTTGGTATCTTCAACAGACTCTAAGCAGTCTATAAGGACCTCTCCAGGTCTCATTTTCATTTGTCTAAAAGAAAAAAAAATTACCTAATGAAAAACAGATTAGATGTATCATCCAAAAGAAGGCGATGTCTATTTCCCTACTTCACTTTCCTTTTGCTTAGTGCATCACACAATAAAAAAAATCCACATATACACACACATCAACATTACATACCTGAAATTGTTATCACTACATCTGGCATATTAATATTTTCCATACCTTTATTATTAAATTATAACATTAAATCAGTAATTATGTAGCAAGTGTGACCAAGGAAACTATACTCCAAAATAGGAAGAAAGCACGTGAAAACAGGAGGGAAAAGCAAAAAAGTTCATTCACATTGATATGAGTTATTTACTTAAACAAATATGTAAATATCAGTAATGAAAAACAAGAAAAAAAATCTGAAAAACAGGGCTGTTAACTAATCCTTACAGTTAACAAAACATGGTCTTGGGAGAAGGAATAGACACCATAAATTTATCAACCTAAAAAGTAACAAGATAACCTCAAGGAAAACCAAATGGTTAATGAGACTGAACTGAAAATTACTTGAACTATGTGTGAACTATCCCGATTAGGGGACTAAAAGTTCCACCCCCAAGCAAAGCAAGCCCCCTCCCCACAGAACTCATGCGGGAGGAGGGGGGGGGGGGAAGAATGTTTTACCTTTAAATGGAGATTAGGTTTTAAGAGCAAATGAGAAGTAAGTAAACAGTTGTGCAAAGTGCATAAAATGTTTTACTGTGTGATAGGAGACAGCTAGCTTTATGGATTTACCAACTAGCACCCACCTCTGTGCAGACATGCAGTAAGTTATCTTGACTCTGTGTGTGTATCAGCTTTTGCACACGGAGTGAAGAGCCCAGGTTTGGGATAATAACATAATTTGTAAACGGATAAAACTTGTTGCCTCATGCTGTACTTTTAGGTCATAAAGAGTGGTGCTAGGCTCAGGAAAGAATAGATGTCAGCAAAGAAAACATCAGATGCAGACAAACATGTGAAATGCTGCTCTGAATTTCCCCACAAAGGGCGTGGTTTGGGGTTTTATATTTTGCTTGACTTAAATGGCCTAACCATTCTAATTACACAACAGATGCTGTGTGAAATTTTGCTGTATTTTAATTGTATCGTGTAAAGCAGCCAAAACTCTTCAGCGTATTGGCACGACTGAAACAAAATGTGTTACCAGGAGGGGAATTCCACGAGATACTACTGGAGACCAGAATCAAGCCACCAGGTATGGCCTCAACAATACCTCACCGAACAGCACAAAAGACATTGGGCAGGAGGTAGCAAGAATAGTAACATCGGCATTAAAAGAAGTATGAAAGCAGGCTCTGTCTTCGTGACAGTTTCTTAAGAAAATAAGACAGAACTGCTTAGACATCCAGGACACAATTCCATGTTTCCGCAGGTCACGGTGGCAGCACGGCTGAGGGGCAGGCCGTGTCTCAGCAGGGTCACCTGGGGGGGAGGGAGGTGAAGCCCGACAGTCCGCTCAGCCTCCACCGCCAGACCACAGCAGCCAGCTGCCAGTTTCCAGCTCCAGCAACAAGAGCTACGCGGGGCTTTGCCACAGCCGCAGAGCAGCGCTATCCGCCCCAGGTACGGCAGACGGCCGCCAGCAGCGCCGGCCCTGCCCCGCCGAGGGGTGCCGCCAGCCCCGGCCCGCAGCGGCCGCAGCCCCTCCCCGTGAGCTCTGGCTGCCGGCGCCACGGCGGGGACACCGCGTCCTTGTGACCGGTGACTGCTACCGTCACCTCACACGCACCTGGGGCGTGCTTTTACTTCTCCGCGACAAGTAACGCTACAGGCGGGTGGGAAACGAATACCCTGCCCTCGGTCCTCCAGCTTGCAACCTCTTTTTTTTTTTTTTTTTTCCCCTTTCATAGATTCGATACGGTGACTTGACCCACCTCCCCAGCCCGCCCGCCCGAGCCGCGGCGGCCACCCCGGCCCCCTCCCACCCTGCCGGGACAGCGCGCCCGCCCACCGCCCCGCGCCGCCACACTAGGCGTGTTCCCAGCATGCACCGCGCCACCCGCGGCGGCCGCGCTCGCTCAGCCGCCTGGCAGAGGCCGGCAGCGGCCGAGAGCCGCGCTGTGAGGGCAGGGCAGGGCAGGGCAGGGCAGCGCCACTCACTGCGGGGAGATGTCGAAGCGGACATCTCTGTCCTCCCACAGCACGTCCAGCACCGCGCTCATGGCCAGCGCTTCGCTCCCTCCGGCGGCCCCGCGCGCACCGTGGCAACGGGGGCGGTGCCCTGCGCTCCCGCAGCGATCGCGGTTGGCTGCGGCGCCAGGCGGGGGCTGGGCGGGCGGGTCCGGGCCGTCACCGCCTTCCCGCGCTGCCCCGTCGTGCCTTGCGGCAGCCCCGTACTGTGGGCGCGCAGCCGCCGTCACGCCGACTTGGCGGGCGTTTCGTGAGGGGGCGCGGGGTGCTCCGAGGCGGTGGAGTGCGGCGTTGTTGCAGCTTTTCCTCGCGTGTTAGTTCTGTCTGGCACAGAGTAACGTGTGTTGCCGTGGCCGATCGTTAAGCCAGCCCCCTCTACAGTCGGTAAACTATAAAGCTTGTGAAACCCTTACTTGGTAAATCACAGCTTGAAGTCCTGTGATTTCTGTTTTGGCTGTGGGGTTGTTTGTTTTTGACTAGATGGGATGTATCATATTTCTGATTTGGAATAACTTGAAAACCATATCTAGCAGAATTTTAACTGCAGTATCCTACCACTTCCAAATAAAAAGTACGAATCATAGAAAGAAACTTGACCTTTGACGGTTTTTTCCCTGGAGCTGGTCTGTGAATTAGTGAGGAACCCATTGATCCCATTGTCACCCACCTGGGAGTTGATAGAAACGTGATGAAGGAAGATGCCACGGCCGGTGCTGCCCGTGGCCCCTGGCTGGGCGGTGGGAAGAGCAGTGTGCCGCCATGTCCGGGCTCCCTGGGTAGGAAGGGTAGCAGGTGTTGGACTTGAAGCCACGTTCCATTTTTTGTTGATACACCAAACTTAAAATTTGTTCAGGAAAAAACCCACAAACCCAACCAAAAATGACCATGGGGTTCCACATGTAGGAGTTACATCATCAGGAGCACGTTAACACAGTAAATAATTTAGCTGTGGAGTTGATGTCTAGCCATACATTCAATCCCTGTTATCTTATTGTCAGCTTCTAGTGACGTTCGGTTAGTCATGTATCTGTAACTTTGTATGAATGACTGTGCCCTTGAAGGAGAACTACAAGCCTGATAAGGAGAATATCCTGCCCCAGGAGGTGCCCACAGCCAGTTAATTCCAACAAAGACAAGAAGTCAGCAGAATGAGACACTAACTAGGGGAAAGGGAAAGGTGGCAGGGGGAGATTACAACCACCAGCTCAATTTAAAACTGGAAAGATGTACACCTCCCACCACCACCACCTGCAGGGAGCATGTGTGCTAATCTACATGGCAAGCGAGGCTAATTTAAATATGCCTAACCAGTGGCAAAGAAGATAGTAATCACTGAGCTATAAGTGTAAATTCAAGTGTGTTTTTTACTAATCATGTAACAGGATAAATACGTAATTTTTTGGGTGAGTGGGCTTGCTTTGTGGAACACCACCTAGCCCCTGGCTTTGTGCATATGTGTAATAAAGAAATACCTCAACTCTGTGTGTCGATTGGTTCTTGCATGCCGGGTGAAGAACCCTGATTTTGGGACAACAACGGAAGTTTTTAGGCCTATAAAGGTACAGCTGTCCATTCTCTGTCCTGGCAATAAAACCAGAATTCTTTCATTAAAAACAAGCTTTCAAGTATATAAATCAAGTGGAATAGGAAATACATCATATACAGACAGACATAAATGTAAGAAGCAATATGGCAGTGACAGGAAATAAAGAATGAACTCTGTGCTGCATTTGATGTTTTGAACATAGGTTTAAAAACTTCAAAGAAAGAGATGGAAAGACTGAAATGCATTCAAAATTAGATTGGGCTCTCAGAAGAGAAACATGTCAAGGACCACTTAAGACATGAACTAACCTAATTTATTGATGCTAGCTATTGATAAAATCCGTGTATGTGTTTTAACTGCATTTGACATATGTCTTGTTAGCTAATTGAAACTGAGGAAAGTTTACAGAAAAAACTACTACATGTAACTGTGATCTGGTTGGGAAAGGTGGGTAGCTGAGCCACCTCCCTGTCTTATGACCCAGAAAGCACGAAGGCCACCGGTTGATGCATTTGCTCTATTTATCTGTACTGAGTAATACTCTGCATGTAATTTGGAAATTGATATTTTAGGCTTGAAATATTAAAATAGGATTTGTCGAACACTCTCTCTCAAAAAAAAGTGAAGTCTTCATTGCAGAATCCATGCCAAATATCAGATTTCTGTAACAGAAAAAAAATTACATCATTTTAATGACAAAAGATTGCTTTCCAAAGCCATATATAAAATGAGGTATAGCTAGTGATTGTAAATGGTAGTATTTAAAGATCTAGGTGAAGGAAGGGCAATTACTATGGCAAATGCTATACTGGTCTTACTATACCTTAGTAAAACAGAAATTTTGTACTCTTAATACCGTTGAAAAAAATGTTATTTTGTTACATAAGGACTACATCATACAATATATGCAAGAAGAATTAAAGTGAGCTGGATACTTGATGGTAAATCCAAACAATCAATAGTTTCAACTTGCTCATTATTAATGTAGAGATAAATCCCTACCTCCAGAAAAAAGTACACAAGCATCTCTACATTCCTCTTCACTGTCAAAGCGGTTTGCATTTCCACTGCAGCCACCGTACCAAAACTGAGCACAGGCATTGGCCTGTTTATCATAATACCATTTTATGATATAAACACGGCATGGCCCTTGATCCAGCCTCAACTTGCACCGGAGGTCCAGGATACTTTCTAAAATAAAGAGAGAAAAAAAGGAATAGAAACAATTCAGTTTGTAAAAGTCGATTGTATTGTATAGATTTTAACTTTTAAACACTATTTTATTTAGGTTTTTTTCTGCTAATGTTATACAGCAATTTAAGATTCACTTCTAAAGATGCTAGCTTTGAAGGCAAGTTAAAAATGCACCTTAGGAGGTCAAGTAAACTATTCCTTTACTGGCATAGTTCTAGTCACTCCAGAAATATTAGTATTCTGGCTCTACATACCAGAAGAGGAAACAATATGAATCCGATAACTTTGAAATCGAATTATCAGCAACTATTCTTGTGAGCAATCCAAAACTGTAAGCCAAAGAGGTGTAAGCTAGTTGCACCTGCTATTTTCCAACAAGTATGACTGTCATCCTTCTGCAGTACGTTGCTTCAGCACATTAGTTCTCATCGTGGTGGGGGGGAAGAGGCATTAGAACAGTAAGAAGAATATAAAAACTTCAGTCTTTTGTAAGATGTTTATGCTACTTACCTAATACAATGGTAGTAATTATGTACATACTAGTTAAGTTTGGATATAAAGCTTGTTGGTCTAATGATTCCTACAGATACACATTAGAGGACTGGGACATACAATCTAGTCTCACTCACTTTAACCATGAAATAGAAAATACTTTTCCTTCAAGTTTCATATTGTGACATCAATATTCTGTCTTTGGCAACCGGTATCTTGACACGTTAAAAAAAAAAAAAAAGTTCTTGCCAGAGACAGAGTAATAGTCATGCCCATGTTCCCATGAAGCATGGGAACATGTTTCCCATCATAATACATTATTACTGAAACTCAAAGTGTGAATCCCACAAATGATGAACAGAATACATTTGGACATTTCATGTTAAAAGAATCAATTCTTTGAGCAGTCAGCTAACTACTTTCCCTCAAATGACTAAACACCCTTTTTTTCATATTTTTCCTCTGAAGGAGAAATCTATTTTTTCTGTCCAATTCTGAAATCATTATCTTCTCTGAAGCCTCCCATCTCCATAGACTGCCCCTTCTTGGCTGACGAATTACCTGCTCATTGGCCCACCTCAGCTACCACTGTGTTCTCTTTTTGATGCCATTTATGACCTCTCAGATTATAGCTGACCTTGCTTCTCCTGTAAGTGGATGAGTGGGATTTGGAATTTGGGAAGACAAGAACTGGTGAACAGGCTGTACGAGAACGCAACTAGATGTTACAAAATCGTGAAATGGATTCTTCTCCAAAGCATGGGCTCATGAAATCTTCAGAGAGTGGAACAAAATTTTTCTGATTTAAAGCCTATTGAAAAGCTAGTATCAGGGCAATGCAAAACTAGTTACATCTATAACCTGGTCTTGGTGTGAGCCCTGCAGTTGAAAGAGATGATGTCGTCACTTTATCTGATGATGATGGTTTTGATGGCAGTAATGATGCCACAGCTGTAGGTGAAAAGAAGCAGGATGAGACGCTGATTTTTGATCAGCCAAAAATAAAGATGAAGAAATGAATGATGGTAAAAATACCTCTAGTGTCCACTGTTGGCAAGGATGACTGTTCCTCCTCCTCTTGTTCCTCTTCATAGGCTTCATATACTACCATAGGAGGTGCTTTGGTCTGAAATAAGCATTTGATTTTCTTTGCTTTTCAGATATTGTGAAGTGTCTCAAAATGAACAAGCCCTTCACCACTTAGAGGTTTTTGTAATGTTTTTCCTTTCCATTTACCCTGACTTCAGTGATAAGAATCAGGATTTTAGCCTCATCTGGTGGTTTACCAAGAAGGTTATCAATCTTAAACCTGGGAAATACACTTTTTTCAGTTGACCTTTACAGAATTTTATTTAAAAACTTCAAAATATGGACTACAATTGAGTTCAATTACTATTCTTAGACTTAATTATTACAGTGTAATTGCATTTTTATAAGATTATGTTTCACACTGTGGCACAAATATTACTGTATTAAACACAGGAATAATAATCCTTGTAACAGTATCAGGAATAAATTATAGCCATTAGATAACTGCCTGCGTGTAACGTCAGAACTTTTACTTGGAACAGCCAGCTCTGAGCATACCAAGGTAAAGGAGCTATTACAGTACCTGTCCTGTAGAAAAGTAGGAGGAAGTTACATATTACAGGGAAGGTTATATATATATATTTATGTATAAAACTTTTGCTCATTAAAACCTGCTGAATTTTCGTACCGGAGCTAATCGCTGAGGAAGATCACCAAGTCTTGGAAGACTTTCTACTGTAGATACTCCAGGTGTCTGTACGGAAAGTGAGTGTCTATTAGCATTGTTGTTCTGAAGTATGTGATGTAAGGAACCTGAAGATACTGAATGGAAAGATGGTCCATTTATGCTTGCACCATTTCCATTACGGTTGTATATTAAGGTACCATGTTCATCTTCACAAAATTGGTTGACTAATTTGGACTCAAGAGCTGTTTTAAAAAAAGAAGTAAAAAAATAATCATACTGAGAAATTAAATGTATTTCTAAAATTTGAATTATTTATATATGTAAATAATACACATGCAATCCCATACTCCTTTGCTTTTAAGAAGATTATTCCAGGCTTTCTGGACTTGTCATAAATCTGCCAGCCTGTAAGTCCTCTACACAGTAAAAAATACAATGAACTCACCTAAAGGTGTTCATCTAAGCTTAGCAACAACTGCTGGTTGGTAGTGGGAAAATAACTGCTTACCTTGCTCGTGTAAATAACCCAATGAAAATGGACTATTTCCCAATGGAATTCCCCAGTGGGTTTGACTCTGGTTTCCAGTGCAGCAGATTTACAGTGCATGAGCACTTACCCAGCTTAGAAAGCTAGTTTAAGCAGCTGTTTTCCTACATATAGGTGACATCTCCCCATTGGCATGATGAATCATTGCCCTCTAATGTGACTCCTTAAAAGAAGGGAATCTGTATGTCTAGGTTCCTATTACTTTACACCTCGTGACTAATCCTGATCAGCATCAAAACATATCCACAAAGATAATGCTTTCCCCACCCCACCCTGTTTTGAGAGGCATCAGATACAATGCAGGATAAAACTGCAGTGAACGCACCTGGAAGGGTATTAAAGTCATCAATGAGATACATGTGCTCTCTGTCTGGGTCTGAAGCAATCAGATTTAGTTCACGCACAAACTCAACCTGTGTTGGATCTGAAGTATTTACGATTCCTATTGCATACATTTCGATGTTCGCTGCATGAGCCTCTCGAACGGCAATATCTAGTTTTACAGCTTCTCTCTTGTCTGCTTGGCCATCTGTTAGCACAATAGCTACTTTTCGCACTCCTGTTCGAGCACCAAAAAATCCTTCCTGGGTTGCTTTACGGATAGCAGTTCCTGTGTAAGTGCCTTCTCCCATGTATTGCATTTTTCTAATTGCTTGCTTAACATCCTGTTGAGTTGTATACTTGTTGAGACCAAATTCTAGCCGAACTTCTAAACTGTATAACACAAGGCCAATTCTGGTAGCATTTCTGCCTACCGTTACTCGGTCTACTAAAGCAGTTACAAAGTCCTTGATAATCTCAAAATTTTCTGGTCCCACACTCTCAGAACTGTCAATCACGAACACAAGCTCCATAGGAATTTCCTTACATTTAATACCGCAACCTGCAAAGGGAAAAATAAAAAAACCCAGATCATGATGGCTTGAATTGGTATCATTTTAGAAAGGAGAATAATGGCAATGTAATGAAGAAAAATAGAATCTGAAATTAAAATTTCCCTGAGTACTTACCACATATCTCTTTAATTAATTTAATTATATCTTCTCTCTGCATATGAAAAAATTAAATATGAAAATATTTTACAATTTCTCTCTTTCAAATGAAGTATAATATTGACGCTACCAAAGATTTTGTTTATAATGTTTATCTATATCCTACAGGGATTTACAAAAAAGTCTTACTATTTTAACTTTCAAACCTGACCTTCCAAGCTTGGAATGAGTCCCACATTTTACAATGAACTTTTTTATATAGCGTATAAGAATCATTGACTTGACAACACAGTAATGGCTCTATTTAAAACAATTGACCACTGTCATTGTAAAGACTGTGAAGATCTGCTTCTCATTAAAACCCATTTGTATTTTAGCATCTGAATAATATGAATATCCCTTTAAAATGTATTGAGAGTGGAGAAATAGACCCAGCTTCAGGAAGCGTATTGCTTGCAGTGAGCTGGCATATGACAGAGCTCACCAACACAGAATGTGATTGGGATTTGTGAACCCTGGTGTACCTGGCCCACTGTACTACCCAGCTTTCAGCAGCCAAAAAAAAAGCTGCTGGCTTTAGAGCTGTCTATTCAGAGAAGTGATAGCTTCTGTGACATGAAAACAATGTACTTCTCATTATTAGAGCAATCATTTGTTATGTTTTTTTGAAGTGCATGACAGGACTCATTTGGCATTGAGTCAGTCTTTCAAATACAATCTTTGCTAGCACTGCTCTGCTTCCATCATAACCCTCATGCATGACATGCTTTACTGAATTTGGCTCTAGTGCAGTTCAGGCTTAGCAGAAATACAATTAAGTTTATAGCATGATAGACCGTGACAGGTTTGAAGATCTTTGCTCTTTAGACTCTTAAATAGTTTAAGAAGAAAACTTTCCTGCAGCAGGTGCACACCTGGGTTGTCTAATACTAACTGTGAAGGAACACATAGCAGAAAAATACCTAAAATCAGCATGAACTTTAAATTCCATTTCAGCATAAAGTTGATGAGAAAAAGTCAGAAACTTTTGCATGGTTTCTTTCTATATTATTAATGAGACCACTTCTAGTCAGAGAGCTTATTTCAAAATAACTGACATTTCATCTGATAGTATCTTGTTTGTCTCTTGCCATAATGAGATTTAAATAATGGAATTTGCTTACTGTTAGGCCTTGTTCTCCCTTTGGTCCAGTTTTGCCCTGTAACAGTGATTGTTAATTAAGCTACCAAAATTAGTAACATTGCAATTCAGAATATTACTTCATCAATTCCATTGTTATAATAATATTTGGCCAGTAAGAACTTTGGATAGAAAAGGTAGTGTTCTTGTGATATTATCTTGTGCATGCAGTATCTACAGCCTTCTAAGGTGGTGGTGTTTTTATGGGAATTGAATAACCTCAAGTCTCCCACTGGATCACTGATTGTCAGTTTACATTAGAAAGGGAGAATCTGTGCAAAGCTTTCTTGTCTACCATGTTGTGTTTGTTTCTTTTCTCAAGATACTGTATGCCTGCCTGACACCCTGGAATAATCAGAATTCTGCTTCATCATATGTGAGTCTAATAAGGCCAGGGCAAGAAGGGCAATGGTGTTTATGTATCCCTACTTAATAGTATGCAAATGTCAGAACAGGACATCACATTTTCCTTTCCAGCTTTTGGGGACCTAGCCATCAGCAGAAGTTCCCATTTTGCCTCCCTTCATCTGGTTATCAGCTCTGAGGGAAAGCCTGAGCTACAATTACTTGGGAGCCATAGAATAGAATTGCATAGTTTTATCTTAAAACATGGCAGTTGTCTTTCACTGCCTTAAGAAAGAAAACACATCTGTGGGAAGTAGGCTATTCAGCATGGAAATGTCTTCTTTATGCTTGTAAAGGTTTTCATCGTTTCAGTTTCTTAAGTATTTCAGATTATATGTAGTTAAATACTAAGAACAAACAACCCACCTTTATTTTTAAGCAGTTTGAGAAACCAGACATGATAAACTTGAGTTACTCACAGGTTCTCCAGATAAACCGGGGTCGCCCACATCACCTTTTTCTCCTTTTTTCCCCTTTTCCCCTGTAGCTCCTCGATCGCCCTTTAAAACCATGGGGGTAAGCAGACAGAAAGTATACGTCAGTTTTTATTACACTTTTCACATTTTTCTCTAGCTGCCTTTTTCGATTTTACCTTCAGCTTCTGACTTGGGTTAGAAATCTTTGTTAGAGATCATTGAAGTCAATTGGTATTTGTGAATTTATTGAATAACTCATAGTACTAGCTAAGCATTTTTATGGGAAAAAATAGCAGAAGCAGTTTGAACAATGAACCATCTCAAACAAGTCCCTGCAGACAGCGGGGTTTCATGGGATATTGCATGATGGATACTATTATCTGTGTCTGAGAAAAATAAGGTAACAGTAGGGAAATTGAGAAGAAAGACAAGGATGTAGTTGCAATGAATAATGGGGATATCACTCTGAGAAATCTTTTGGCCCAGAAAAGGAATATCAAACAGATGAATTAGTGCCTCCTGGTTTGATTTTTAATGGGCTGTGGGACTTTGTACAGCCTTTCTGAGACTATGTGAACATACCCAAAAACTGATCCCAACACACATTTCTCTTTTTCTTAACATTGATGTAGACCCCAAATTTTGCATAGTGGGTGGGTAAAAGAAAGGCAGTGGTATTAAATCTAATATCTATGTTTCTTCTAATTGCAGTAGAAGACAAGTCTCATATGATAGTAAAAAAAAGCAACACTGAAAGAAATGCTGCTATAAAAAGCTAAACCAATCATGTGAATGACTGCAGTTTTCCCAAATCCCCATTCCCTTTTCACTGAATTAACATGCTTTCAGTGAAAGCTGACTGTAATGAGCATTTCAGTATGTTGGCTTTGGTCTAGGATATTATCTTTGATTGAGATATCATACCTTCTGTCCCAAAAGCCCTTCTCCAGTGGGGCCTCGTGGTCCTGGCATTCCTTGAATTCCTTGTTCCCCCTAATGATGATCCAGGTAGAGACATTAACCCTCGGCAATCATTTGTCATGCATTAATTTTAAATGTTGAAAGAGAAAGTGTTTCAAACTGCATTTTAACAAGTGTCTTGGGGCATTCAACGGCAATGTAGTAGCTAGCTTATATTTCTCAAATACTTCATTGGTATAAAGATACATAATATTGAAAAAATGCATGATCATTATTGGTTCTAATTCTCCTTTCTATCACATTTCATTCCTTGTCATTCCCCTTTTTTTATTTTTGTTTTTTGAGTCTGTATCATCTGATCTATGCTTTGGGTAAAAGTGCATATTACAGGGAAAAAATAATATTACACAGATTTAGGATGGAGACTTTCTCTACCGTAGGTGGTAGTTCATAGAACTACTTCAGACTGTCTCCATGGACATAAGAGTTGGGGAAGAGGGAATGGTATTTTTAATTTTGAAAGGCTATCTTTCACTGATAGAAAATGCCTCTGCTGCCTCCTCCCTCCATACAGACACCCTTGGGCTTGTTGTTTACAGCAGTAGAGGTAGAACAGACTTCGTTGGTGCCCATGTTATCCTTCTTATTTTCTAGCCTGAGGCTTTCCTCATAGAAGAAACAATGTGAAATCTCCTTAACAATGTGATGATCAGGCAGACCACCCAACACAGGTTATATGTTGAAGACACTGAGTCTTTTTACCTTAATTCCTTGAATACCTTCACCAGGAGGTCCCAAAGAGCCAGGTGGCCCTGGGCGTCCAATGGTCCCCTAGAGAGAAACCCTGCATACATTAAATACAATATTCACAATAAACATGTACAATAAATTGTTATACCATCATGTAATTTCCTGTCCATCCTCTACCAAATTGATGTCTTTTTATAAGTAGTAAAGATAAAATTGCTTTAGCTGGCAAAGACTCTTTTTATCCTTTATCAGGTTATTACAATCCAGTTTATACTTCAAAGGAGTCACTCAGGGCTTAATGCTCATTGAACATGAATCGTCTTGCTGAGATATACATTGTATTGAATCTGACCAATGCTATGTCTGAAGAAATTTTTGCTACTCAACTGCAGCTAATGTCTGCAGAATCCCGAAGTTTTGTCACTGATCTTCACTGCAGGATTGTCACTTTATCATTTATTGTATGCAACAGGAAGAAGGCCATGGTTTATGGCTAGTCACCAGAAACATTTTTTGTTTTCTACAAAATAAAGACACTGTATTCCTTAGTTATCTTATTTGTCAGATTAGTTGTTTCCAGTGAAGAGTGAAGACAGAAAACATACAGATGTGTTTGCAGGATCACATACTTTTATACTATAGGGGTTTTTTTCTTTTTTAGAAATGAGACAGTGGGAGACATAATTGTTTAAATGGCTTACTTTTGGTCCTGGCAGGCCTTCTCCTGGGGGACCAGGGAGACCAGTTGGTCCTCTACTGCCAGGATCACCCTGAAAGTCAATAGGTTAAAAAATAAGTAGTGCACACTGAAGTTTATCTGTAGAATTCCCAGCATCTGTTGTACTCAAATGGGACAAAGAGAATTATTGAACAGCACAGTGCAATGTTAACCCATGAATACTGCAGGTAGGGCAAGGAAGTTATTTGGGATAAACAGTGACTAGTGGTCTAAACGTATTCAAGACATGTACAGTCAATTATGCAATAGTTACACAGGAATGACAATTGCTATATCATAAAATGAACGCCAGGGTTCCCAGACCAAAATGTTTTTGCTTGCTGCCTGTCAGTTGAATCAGACTCCATATTCATGTTGGTACTGTTCTAGCTTTTTTCCTATCAGTGCTTTCAGACAGCTAGGGTTTTGAGGTGAGTGGAAAAAAGATGTACATCCTTTGAAGAGACATTAAGCATATTTAAATAGCTGTAGTCAGTCCTTCAGTTGCCTGTATAATTCCAATAATCCTGCGATCAGCATCAGAATGAGTTTTGAAGTGAAGCTTGAAGGTTTTCTATGGCATCTACCTTTTATATACTGACAAGTAAATTAAAGCTGGATTAAAAAGGTATTCTGACTGTGACCTATAGGTAGGAATTATATCTGCATGAAGTGGAGTACACACATGCTTTTGCTTTTCCAGAAGTTAAGTGTAAGGACCTACCTTAGGTCCTGGTAGTCCAACTCCCTCTGGGCCTTGTTCACCAGGAATCCCAGGAAGGCCTGGCAAGCCCTGAAATTATACGTGCAGACAGAATACTAATTTGATTTATGACTATAATGACTACATTCTTTTGTTAGCATTAATATGGTAGCATCTTGAATATATTGTCTCTTAGTGGGATCACTGTGGTCTACAATTGGTTAAATTCTACTCTGAGAAGCCAGAAGTGGTGTCAGTGTCAGTGGCATTTGCATGTGTGTTGCATGTCATGAAGGAGGCTTGTATGAGTTTGAAGACAGAGGAGTCTAATCCGGAGGGGCAGGTGCAGCAGCAGTTCTGCATTGGATTGCACAAAAATATCAGGATGTATTAAAAAAAAAAATCCAATTTCCATTTTGACATTCATTAATTTTTATTCCTCAGTGTGGCAATTGCGTGCACTTTTACTGTCTTTAGCACAGCTAAATGCTAGTATATCACCAAACTCCCTGACCCTAGTCAGCAAGCTTCCTGGGACTTCCTCACTGCACAGGCATGCAGGGCTGGTGGAGCACAATGTTGGGCAGACTAGGTAATGTGAGGCCAGTGCTGCATACATGCGCAAGGAAGGGAGAGGAAGGAGTCTTCTCTCTTTGTATCCTTTTTGCAGGGATTGGTCGTATCTACCAGTAAAGACCTCTGTAAAGGGCTGTAAAGTAGATCAAGCAATTCTTTGCCACACCTTCAACAAACTGACGAAAGAACTGAGGATGGTTTGTTCTTCTGGCTCTTTGGACAGTAGTTGCTTTTTTAGTGGTTCTGGAATGTACAGCTGCTTAGCTGGGCTATATTGTCCTGTTTGGGAAAAAATTTTGTATGGCTGGGCAGAAGACAGCATCCTACACCAAGATATTGAAGGAACTGATTGAAACATCAGTGATATTGCATTTAAAAAAAAAAAAAAGCCCCACTTGGAATATGTTACATTGTGCAATCAGAAGTAGTTGGAAGACATAAAAAGTCATGGACTAATCCAGAGGGAGATTTCTTTTTCCTTCTATGCTGAAATGCATTTCCACAGTTGAGGAGCCTTTTTTAGGCTTTTAGACCAGCAAATCTTTCCTAGCATCTCAGCCATGGAAGTGAATAATGTTGGTGTAGCACCTATTTGTTCCCAATTCAAGTAAAAAAAAATGTCTATAAACTTACAGGTGGGCCGGGATAACCATCTCCTTTTGGCCCAAAGGGCCCAGGTGGTCCTGGAATACCTCGGTCACCCTGATGAAGGCAGGAAAAACAGCTGAGGTGAATGCCAATAGAATTGCTAGCAGGAAATTTCCCATTAAAGTGAAACTTCTTTAGCAAATATACTGTAAGTTGTTTTTATCTGTCTATCTGCTAATGTATTTTACTATAGGAATTATTATTGTAGGTTATTAATCCTGGGATAAAACTGGGTTATTTAATAGTCCTGAGGATTTACAGGCCCCTTCACTTCTAAGTCACTGATTTGAATCTTTTTCAAGAACTCTGTCTGTTGTCATTTGTAGCCTAAATATAAGAAGGAATTACTTCAGTCACATTCCCTGTGTTTTTATCATGATTACTATTATTCCAGCTTTGGGAGAACAAGCCCAAGTTGACAGACAGCTAAAAGTTTAGCATAGGAACTGAATTACTCAGAGGCTACTTTACATAATTCTTATAACTAAAGATAGAGGAACTGCTGCAGAGCATTGGGAAAACTCAGTATAGCTTCTGCACATGCTGTATGTTTGCGTGGTGAGACAAAGGATGTAGGGCAAGGGTTTGTGGTTTGTGTGGCCAATTTAATAATGTTCTTTATCACAAGATTCCTGTTTGTTTTTGTTGTTCCAGAATTGTATTTTCCTGTAATGCTGTGGAACCTCATTAAAGCTATTGAGTATAACAGGAACTTCCTATTGGAGATGTACAATTAAGCTCCTTTCATGGATTCAGATAGCTGGAGTATCTCAGGAACAGATTTACCAGGCAAAGAAAGAGGACTTTAACCCTCCCAGCCATACTGGATGGTGCAGTGAGTTTCTCAGAGTTACATCTGGATTCATGATCAAGATTGTGTTTGTCCCTGTAGCAACCCAAAATAAGGGCAGGCAAAATGGTGACAAGCAAAGACCCATGCAAATATTATTTTAAAAAATGAAGCTGTAAAAGACTTTTCCCTGTACAGCTTAGTGCAGATGTGTGTCTGAGTGTGACGCAACAGCAAAACCACTAATACTGACAAACACAGCAGAAAGTGAACACCACAGTCAGTACACAATATGCAGCATCACTGAATTGAAAGAGGTTTAGGGGCTCAAGGCTGAGGGAGAGACTTGCAACTCAGCAAAGGACCTGCTTCCTGTTGGTTGGTTCTTGTTGGATTCCCACAAATAGGATAACATGTGGTTCTCTGAATTAACTGGTCTGTACCAGAAAAGTATGTGATTCCATCATCATCATCTCCTCCTGATGAAAATAAATTTAAGGATCTTGAAAAACCACTAACTGGTCAAAAAGGGATAGAGATTGTTACACGTTTCTCATGCTTCTGTTACTGTGTTCAATTCACTCCAAAAACAAGGGATTAAGGGCTATACTCAAAAAGTACTGTCAAAATCAGTAAGTTTAAAAAATAAAAGCCAGGGGGCGCAGGATCCAGTTGATTTTGAGAAACACAGGTTTACATGTCCCAGTTTCTTGGTGTTCAGACAAAATTAGCCCTGGAATGAAGAGTGGCTTAAAAAAGTTGAATCTAGGTAACACTGAGTCAACACTACAGCTGTGCTAGACAGAAGTTCTTAGAGATTAGCTACTTGTTCATGTTCTTCTGCC
This sequence comes from Falco peregrinus, assembly GCF_023634155.1. NCBI lineage: Eukaryota > Metazoa > Chordata > Aves > Falconiformes > Falconidae > Falco > Falco peregrinus. The sequence goes on from NC_073728.1 coordinate 22,042,431, forward strand.
ATTATTTAAGGTACCTCTTCTCACATTGCCAGTTTGGCCCATGTCCTGAGATCTTTTTGGAGTCAAAATTAGGAATGAAGCAAAGGAGCCTGGCTGAGAAAAATCAACCGTGCTTGACAGGTAGGCTGTTGTAAGCACATAAATTAGCTGTTCTCTCTGTATTCATTCACTCCTCATTGATTAAAACCAGTAATTTTTCACCTGGTTCTCTGCCATGTGAAAGCCTATAGTTTGCAGAGCCTGGATGACTGACCCTCCATGGTTTTCTCACTCTGCAAACCCTTATACTCTGTAAGTGTTGTGTAACATACATATTAAGAACTCTGGAACACTTGGCCATCCTAGGTGATTTGCTGTTGCCTCACTAAAATCCTGCCTTATTTTACAGTTCTATCAGAAACAAGTTTACCAATTTAGGAGCTACCTTTGCCCCAGGAAGCCCAAAACCTGGTTCTCCAATAGGTCCAGCAAGACCAGGTAACCCAATGTCACCCTGCAATGAAGAAAATACATACTCTAGTTATGTATTTTATTAAACACCAATCACAGACTGTGGTTTTGGATTTCTGTTACACAATTTATATATATATATATATATATACACACATGTAATGTAATAGATAATTATATTTACTGCTATTGCAAGCATTAAACACCAAAAGAAGAAGAAAGACAAGTATTTTGATATCCAAGGTTATCCAAAAAAAAGAAGTGAACATAGGTAGGCCACACCTCAAGCTGGCATACAGTTAATACCAGGGCATGGTGGTAACTAGACTGGATACAGCCTATAACTCTGTTCATAGAAAAGAAGAAGTTTTAGGTGACCTCATAAGGCTGAAATTATTTACGTGAATAATAGCATGGCCTACTTAAGTTTTCACCCTGTGTTTATAAGCACTAGGAGTTGGAGTGTGCATGTTACCTTTGGTCCAGGCACAGCTCTTCCGGGAGGGCCTGGCATTCCAAGACGTCCTGGCACACCAGGCTCTCCCTGCAGTGAAGGAAGGAGAGCGAAAAATGTGTTTTTCTGAAAGTGAGCATGAGCATCTCATAGAGAAAACATTTATGCAACAATTTATAATATTCCATTAAAATTCTGATAGAATTTCTAATATTTTGTTCTATGTGGAGTGAAATCTAACGATTTGAAGAACTGATAACTAGCATAGTTCTGATTTCTCAATAGAAATGAGATTCTTCTCAGTTGCTGAACAAATATATGTTATTAGAAATCCCTTTCTTAATGTTTTGAGACTTGGTCTAGCACATCCAGCACTCAAGACTTCCTGCCCAGCTGTGTAGGTATACTGAAAACATGTATATTTTTCTGTTAGATTTTTTAAAATGGTCTTTTCAGTGTACTTTTTTACCCCTTATTTTTCCTCTTATGTGGAAATACACACTCTTGAGTGTATAAATAGCAAAAGACTTAATAAGAAACTGGAGGCAAAAACTGGAGTAGTCCTTCTCTTACTTTCAGTGAGTACAGAGTGTTTGAATAGACTCCAAATCCATAAAAGAATATCAGCCATGAGGTAGTGTAAGGGTAAATAAAATACTGTCACATTTGTATATGCCATACATTACACTATCTTCCCAAATATTTCTGCATTAAAATACCAGTATTAGTGTCCCTTAACTTTTTCCAAACTGACAGGGAAGCAATATGGTAAATGCAAAGTTTTTTTTAAAAACCACTTCTAGATGTTTATAGGGATCATGGTGTGTCTTGCTAAGAGAAGCCTTAGCTGAACTTATTTTTTTTCCCCAATTATTTTTTAAGCAAGTTCATTCCAGGACAGTTGTTTTTGAGTTCTAGAACAAAGCAGAGCTTTGGGGGCTATTTTATACACAGAACAGTGGCAATAAACCTACTTTAGCTCCAGCAGGTCCAGGCACACCTGTTGGTCCTGTTAATCCACGTATTCCTCTCTGACCTTGATCTCCCTACAAAAATGGAGAAGACAGGTCACACATGCCAAATAATATTAAAAACGTGTTAACTGGAATTAATTTTAAATACCAGTGAAAGATAATGAAGTTCTGTCTGTGATCAATTGACCACAATGCCTTCTCTGATACATCAGCTTATACTTCTGGACAGAAAAATCTAAGAAGACATAGTGTAAAGTTTATAAAGGGATAACATCTATTTAAACATATTATTTGGCTGTAATAATTTCAACAAAAATTAAACAGCTATGGGTCCAGAATAATCCTGAAAAATTTCCAGTACAGTAATCGATTTTATTGCTGCATCATGTCATCCACATGTATTCCCTACCAAAGTAATCTGAAAACAAGTGGATGCCTTGATTTTCCTTCCTACACTGTTTTTTTAGCCCTTCCAACTTCTTGCAATTGTAATGCTTAATATATTTATTTCTCTTCTATTGTGACATTTAATCATTTAATCTCTGCATGTTTTGTCCAATGTCTTGGACAATTATTTGAGCAATTTCCAGTGTCTTTATTTCACAGAATACAGATGATGATATAAGAAACCAGAATTACATTTTCATCTCTGTGAATCAGTACAAGAGCCAGAACTTAAAAGACTGACGCAGTTGTTCCTACTAAGAGAAGCAGTATTCTCAGTTAGCTCTTTGTGGACTTCTTGGACCAGATACTACCACAGATACTAGAAATTGTGAGCCACTGAACTGTCATTTCCAAGGAAATTAATGTAAAAGATGTCCTGGGTGATCTTTTATTAACTTTTCTATTTAAAAAGTTGTTTTATGCTGAGGCTGAAATAAGCTCTGCCGTTAACCACTTTCAGAAGCACTCATTAACCTATTCCTTGAGTTATGTTTTTTCATTACTTAAAATAGACCAAAAAAGAGAGGGCTTTGACAAACCTGTTCCTGGAACATTACAGTTTTGAATGTCACCTTTAGTAAGAAATTCTCACCTTTTCCCCCTGTATTCCAATCCCTGGAGCACCTTCAGGACCTCTAAGACCAGGTAACCCTGGTTCACCCTTAAATAGGAAAATCAAAACAGTGTTTCAGAGTACTGCATAGACATCGTGCTAGATCAATTCTGCATTCAATTGGATAAGCTCATTAAAATCATAGACCTTTTAGAGTCAATAGCAAAACTACCACTGAGGTCAGTGGCCCCAGGATTTTCTTCCCATATTCAGAAGCAACCATTGTAAAACTGTGGGTAGAATGCCTAAAGCAGCATGGTTCCTAGCGATGGTTGAACACTTTAAGTATATGGAGTTTCTGATTGTAGGAAAATTCTATAATCAGAAGGCTACAAAAGGTTGTCTGTAGCCATTTTAGTGGTTTCCCTTCTGAGTTGCAGGGCAATTGGCAGATTAAAAAAAAAGCCAACAACTGTAAACAAGATAAGACACCCTTCCACCTAAAAAAAAACAGAAGAAAAAGAAAAGTTTGCCCTGATAAACTATGTTTGTAAGAGAATTTTTTCACTGAAAAATGTGTTACTTTTCTTCTTGTCCATGAACACTCTCTCTTCTAGGTTTGGGTATCAGCACAGGGAGAACAGTAGGAATGCTTGGAGTGAAGCAGGTATGCTGCAGACAGGTATGAACCAACCTTTTGTCCAGGTGCTCCATCTTCTCCTGGAAGACCAGGCAGACCTGCCAGTCCTGAAGGGCCTGGCTCACCCTGACATCAATAAAAAGTAAGTCTTTCTATTAAATGCAGACTTGGTATTATTCTTTCTCTGAATCAAGGAAATCTATTTTTTAAAGTTTACTAAACTCTATACATATTTACAGCAAACATTTATACATATGAACTCAAATCTTGCTGTTTTTTAAAGACAGCTCTCATGTATCTGGAAGTATCCTACCATCTGATTGAACTGTGCATTTTATCTATGCAATTAATATTACTAGCTATTAATCCTTCAGCTCATTCTTAAAAGTAATGCTATCATTTCATTAAGTGGCAATATTTGAAGTAAATATCAGATAGAGCCAACAGTGACATGATGATTGACAACTTGCTGGTGAGTATCAGTGCAAATCTATTAATGGCTGTGGAATTGTCATTGGCCTGTCAAGAGCCTGACCTGGTTTTAGATGAAATGGGAACATATGGGGTCAAATGGTTTCACTCAGCATTACCACATTTTATGAAATTAAAGAAAGAAATTGAATAATTTCTCTCCTTTTCCAGCCTCTGTCCCAAATTCCTAACAAACAAGAGCAAAACCAGGACAGCCCTATGCTTTTCCACTATCACAAAAGTAATTTTTCATCTATTCCCATATTTTACGTTAATCTGACTGTTAATGACATAGGGACTAGTTAATATCTTGGTCACTTTAGCACTAATGTAATCTGATTACAGCTTCCTCTCCTCTAAGCAAGTGTGCTTTCTGTCTAGTAGTACAGGTTGTTTCCCATATGGAAGTGTAAGGATGTAGCTGCTGCTCTGTTTACATCCTATCCTGTGTGACAAGAGAAGGAGCTGCACAACAACCACTGTTCAGTGTTTTTATTCACCAACTCTGGCTATAGCTTAGCCTATGCTGGGGACTGCAAGTTCTGACAACTATTTAATATTCTGGATGGTTTTCTGGACAGAGCTGTACATGAGCTGTATGCAACACTGACTTGAGCATGGGCCAGACATGTAGAAATTTTCAGACACAATAAATCTTACTACTTGTGCAGAACTGGTGCATTTAAAATGTTCCTATTTCTGGATGTTATTGAAAGTCCGTGTTAAAAATTTTAAAGACTAAGAATTTAAATTTTATTTCTAAACCTATTTTTAAATGCCTACAGAAAGGATACTGAGGAAACACAAATTTCAAATCCAAATAAATAAATAAATAATAAAAAATAATCCCTCTATTAACAGTGTACCTTAGAACCAGGCTCTCCGATACCTCTTTCTCCTGGCACTCCAGTCTCTCCTGGCAAGCCTTGTTCACCCTTAGGTACAAATAATTTTTTAACAGCAATATCATGGAAAAATATAAAAGCATATTCTTGGTTGCTTATATTTAAAGAAAGATTATCGTGATACTGTCCTTAGTATGATGTGTTAAACACTTGGTCACAAAGACTGGGAATCTGCAGTATGTTTTCAGCTGTCACCAAAAAGTTGCTGTTGGAATGTTTAATGCTATCAGTCTACAATTTTATGACCCTCTGCATGTTTCCTGCAAAAGTAGCTGATATTTCAGGAGCATATCTGACATCCACAGACAATTCACCCTTCTCTTTTTTTTACCAGTGGTAAAGCATATTCCTGCACAATCATTTAAAATTTAAGAGGTGATCACTGATACTGCAAAATTCTTTACCTGGCATGGACCTTTGGCTCAGTTACACCTCTAGTTCCTTTATACTATGCTTTAATAGCCTTCAGTCATTCAGAACTTTATTTGTCACCTTGTTCAGAAAACCTATTTAAATCTCCATTCTGAATACTTAAAGGGTGATGTCTTTCATTAACGGTTCTTTATTTTGCAAATCAGTCAAGGCTAAATTATTCTGAGAGTTTTCATTCAGCAAAGAGCAAAGGTACTCTTCATTATACATTGGACCATTCTTAACTGCTAGATACAGTAAATACACAAAGTCAGGTGAGATAACAGGCAGCAGAAGTAACAAGGAAGGCAGACATTTTTTCTGGAATGGAAACAGTACAGTGAGGATAAAAGATCATACTGAAATGTTGGTGGTGTTCTGTGTTAAGTATAACTACTTTTCAGAATTGATTTGCTGCACCTGCACCTGATATGACGAAACTGCAAGTTCAGGGCAGACAACCCTTTCCATGGAAATCTATCAGACAAAGTGCAGTTCACTGTCTGATATGTAGTACCTCAAAGGTTCTGTGGTGAGCCAAGCCAAAACCTAAACAGATATCTATGGCAGTGGTTTATCAAGGCTTTTCAGTGGGGTAGGATCTTCTGTATGGTTTGATTATATTAATAAAGAAAATAATTTCCTGCAGACATGTCAATACTTAGATTGGTGTTCAGCACTTTAAAAAGCATAAAGATAGAGATAGACCATTTCTTAACTAGGAAACAACAGTAAAAACAGCACAGTAGCTTTTACTTCAGAAAATTCCCTCACCTTTGGTCCAGGTACTCCCTGTCCTGGTAGCCCTCTAGAGCCGGGTGGTCCTTTTGGGCCCTCCACTCCCTGAAAAGTTTAGTTAAGTAATTATTAAAAATAAAATATTCTCTGTTTCTACACATTTAAGTGTGGGGTGAGGGAGAAATGAAAAACACACCTTCTCTCCTTGAATTCCAATTCCAGGCAATCCAATTGGCCCAGGTAAACCAGGAGGACCAAATTCACCCTGGCAAACAAAGTACAATTGCTTAGTTGTGTAAAGATACAGAGCAATCTGGGAGAGCTCCTGTGCTAGTACATGTTGGCTTAACGTCTATTGAAGTCAGTGAATCTAGGGATCTGACCTTTTACCTTTCATATGTATGCATTTATTCCCTGCTGGTTCAGTTGCAAAGAACTGCTAGTCTCTTTCCCCCCTTTCTAAACCTTAACTTTCCCTCAGAATCAGGTGCTCTTTTGTAACACTTCCTATTTTAATATGAAGAGATGTTAAAATAGGTTGGGAGAGTTTATTTGGCATAAATCTTTCTAAAAAATACCTTATTATCCAGGGTCTGTTGTGGGTTCTTTGTCTTATTACACCCTTTGTAGTGAGTATCAATCCTGTATTCCCTGTATTACATAGATTTATTGGCACTTTATTAATCCCCTGGTGTATTTACTGCTCACCTTTTCACCTTTTATGCTGATGCCTGGAAGTCCACGAGGGCCTTTTGGTCCATCAAAACCACGGTCTCCCTACATGAAAAAATAATAGGTTGTTAACTGTAGAAACACACAGCTGTTCTCTCCGAAGTAACCTGAAACACTGTTTGCTCTGTCCTCATGAAAACCAAAATGAGAACCAGAAAGTAGCTCCTAGATCTGTTTTCCAGGATACTGAAGAAATCATCTTTTCAAATGAGCTGCTCTATGGTTTGAAATTACTGATGAAAGAGCTGAACAAGCTTCTTTTTATCTTTCTGCCCACCTTGATTGTTTAAGATCCTGTCCTGCTTCCCCTTAAATCAATGGCAAAACCACAACAGATTCAAAAGTCAGTAGGACTGAGTAATGAGACTAACTGAAAGCTGAATTCTGCTTATTTGTCTCATGGGTTAACCTCGTTAAAGTGTGGCAATGGGGATCTGGGTCTCACTAAGAATTTTGCCAGAATAAAGACCAAACTGTATTGTTGTAAAAGTCTATTATAAATGTCATTGTCTTTCTCAATGTTTATTTACAAACCAGTGGTCTCAGGGGAAATGCAGGTTACTAATAAGGACACAAATACTGTGCCTTCTTGTACTTCTGTTAGTAAAACATGTAGAGACAGATCATTAGCTTGTGTAAATTGTCACAGAATCACCCAAGGCAATAAAGTTAGGCCCCAGACAGGTCTTTTCTCTCCCTGGTAACCAATTCCATGATTTGAACTTTGAAACACATTATATGGATTTCTGTTTAAAATAACATTCTTCACTCCTGATGCTTTAGAACACCTGCCCTCATTTTCCTTTTTACTGAACTGTGAGCTTATAGTAAAAACATTCTGAAGAAAGCAACTGTAGAATTTGCTTAGATTAACAATTCACCTGTTTAAAATGTGTTTAAAACCAGAGAGCTGACATACTTGGCAGCTGTGAATAGCATCAGAGATATGTATAGACACCGTTGACACATACTTGGCTCCAGGTCAGACTTGGCAGTCAATAGTAGTACATTTTTTATAGAATCAAGAGTTTCAATAATGCTGGCAGAAGTCCACTTTAATTATTTTATTCTGTCTATTTTATTTTATTTTATTCTGTCAATTGCTCAATGGTTTTGGTTAGATTATGCATTCTTCTGTTCTTGTTCCCACTGTGCATTGTTCCTGTGCTTTACTTACAATTTGTAGTGTTTCTTCCTACATGAATGGGTATTTCAGTGGCAATGAAGTGATTTCTAAATGCATTTTCTTAAAATTATTTTTTGTTTGTTTTCATGCATGAAATCTGCTAAGAAAATACAATACAAGCCATAAACTTGATAGATAATTTTTATAATTCATCATAAAATACATACTGGAAGTTTGAAGATATTATGCTAGCCATAGTAAAATTTAAGCAAATTATTGTTCTACAGTATTGCACTAAGCAAAAAACCTAAGATTTTTAGTAAAGGGACAGTTGGGGCCTAAATCTGTGAAACAATTTTTTGTTTTCCCAGCCAAAACTGACTTGGTGCATGCATAAAAATGAGTGAATCAGTTACTCATTTTAGCTTATGTACAAGCTGTGTCACTTTGTTATTGTAACCAAAGGTCAAAGTGACAGCTGAGCCTGGGAGTTGGTTTTCAGTGGGCAGCAAAAGGAGCTAGCAGTGAGGCTCATGAGTTCATCCAACTCCAAGGTGCAACTACTACTGTTGTTACTTCCACTGAATCTGAAAATTAGTAACAGCAGCTTTCTTTTCCCATAAACTGAATTCAGACTTCTGGTAAAATGCATAAACCAGCAGCTGAGGTATTTAAGTTTAGAAGCCTGTCTTTAGTGACAGCAAAGATTTCTATATATAAGGATTTAGAAAAAAGCAACAACAAAAAGCTACATTTTTTATCTAGGAATCACTTTTATACTATGTTACTTAAAGCCAGATGGTTGAGGCTCCTTTAAGATTATAGCTGAAATTCTTTCCAGGCTTAGATCCCCCAAATCTAGCATCAGGTGAATTAAATATTGGCTTTACAGGCCCCAAAAAGCTAGCTGTGCCTAGAAGTCATGTTTGGACCAACTGAATTCTGTGAAAATATATTGAGTTAATTGATGCCAAATTTTCATATTAAGTTACAAGCTTCTTTCTCAGGTTTCCATCTCTGCTATGGACTTGTTTTGGCATGCGCTTATTTAATGGTGCTGCTCTGGTCTTAAAATGCTTTAACTGCTGTACCTTTGCTCCTGGAAGCCCTTCTCCTGGTGAACCTCTTTCTCCTTGAACACCTTGTGGTCCCTGAGGCCCCTGTTAATATAAGTTTAAAATAGCCTAGAATATGTATTAATCATTCAAATCAACAGCAGCATGTTCTATGACATTGTTGGTTTTAAGCACGTCTTTAAATATTGGTGTAGTTATAACCTGTTAAAAATAATACAGTAATGCGATACAGTAAGTGATGAGCATTCTGGCCTGCAGCAATAACAAGGCAGACAGTTTTACTTTTCTGGTTACTTGCAAATCACAGGCTATGTAGCTGAAATTCCTATTCCTTATACTTTTGAAACTTTAAACTTTAGTTTGGTTTAAAAATTGTTACTAATCCTTATTAATATATCAATAGAATCATGAGAGATGGGGGAAGCAGGTTAAAGACAATGCAGAAGAGTACTGAAGAAGCTATAGAGAGATTTGACTGTAGTTGGTGAAGAGAATAATAGCATGCCTGTCTCTTTTTGAAAGTAGATCTGATAGGAGCACAAGGGGCAAGTAGGACAACTAAAACCTTTCACTAAATGCAAGTGCCAAACCTGTGCATATTAAGCCCGCTTCACAGCGTATTCCTGCATCTGTTTTTTTTCCCCTCTGATTTATTCCTTGAGATTAAAAACACATCACAGAATGCTGGTACCTTTTGCTCTGCATAGCCTGAATGTGCTTCTGCTTCTTCAGCATAGAGCTTTAGAATTATGCCTAGTTTTTTGGTAAAGATAATAGCACTGCATTCAGCCATAAAAAGAAAACTCTTTTGAAGCTAATACACTTTGAAGTAAATTTTAAAAATTTAATATAATTTTTAAAATCAGAATCTCTTGGAACACCAGTACAGCTGCTGTGGCTAACAAAGACGCACATCATAAGCACCTCTTCCCTGACAAAGTAGCTCTTCCTCTGTGCTGTTACTGAAGAGACTGAGGAAGCACTACTGCTCCACTTAGACTGACTCTCACCACTGGCCTTATTAGTAATGCTCTTTTCTTTGGGCTCTTCAATGAGAACTCACTCCTCTCCAATAGCGTATTTTCAAGCAGGTTTGAGATCAGTCAGTTCTGTTACCAAACCATCTTTCTGTTTTTCATGGGAGCACCTCCTTTGAAATGATTATTACAAACATTTCCTTGTCAGTGGGGAAGAGCTACTTGAGAAAAAAACCTGCACAAAATTTCCCTTGTGGTTGCACTAAGGGTCTTTCATCCAGGTAATGAGAAATTAATTTGAGCCTGCTGTATTGTAAATAGCTCAGTAAATGGTGCTGACAATTTAAAAAAAAGCTACCATAAAATTGGTGTACTGATTTTCTGATTTACCACAAAGAGGTTGAATTTACAACTAGCAGGAGTAGGAAGGGAAGGAAAAGAAGGAAAAGACTCCAGAGGCAAGCCTACTATAAATTCTGAAAGTAAAATGTTTTTTTTATTTCTCCCTCTGTTACCTCCAGTAAAGGGAATACTGGTCAAATTGTTTCATGGAACCACTTACGCAGTTTGGATGTCTTTGTGGAGGTTGTTTAGGTATGACTATTTCTAATGTTACAGTGGTTGAAATAGGAGTCTCTCCCTCAAAGCCACACTGATGTTAATGTTCTAAAGATAGCAAAAAGCAGTCAGCTTCGAAGTTACTACATGTGGACTTGAATCTATCAGGGGACAGATCTATTTAAATATTTCTGTCTTTTTGCATAAGGTGTTATTTTTTCATAGCTGTTTAGGAGACTAAGGTAATTAGAAAAGTTAAGGAATTGGAAACATTTCCATTTTATTGAGGGAAATGAAAGTCAGACAATATAGTATATATGAGAGAGAACTAGTGGAAGAAAGAAAAGAGATGGTATCATTTAACACACACATATCCTTTTTTACAGGGAAGCACTGAGAATTTTTCCTTTCTGTCCTGCTTCCCTCTCACCAAATAAAAAATAGACATACCATAAGTCCTGGCTCACCAACTCCAGGTGGGCCTACAGGGCCTGGTCTTCCTGTCAAACCGGTGTCACCCTTCAAACAAAGATGCATTTTGAAAATGCCTGATTTAGGGATTTGTATGTGTGCAGCATATAACAACTCATCAGACATTCTGTGCTTGAAATACTTGATGTAGGAGAATACAGGAATGGCAGAGAAAATGTGAGTGTCCCCAGTCATACAGCATGCAGGGCCCAACAGGCACTGAACTGGCGCAGTGCCACAGCATTAGGGGATAGCCCCAGTTCTGCATTTGAGAGAAGGCAATCTTGAACCTAAATGGTTAATTATTCCCATCATATTCCTACTACACTATGTATCACTTATTGTCCTTTTCCAAGAAGTCAGCATTTCTATCATAGTGCTTCTGTTTTCTTTATGCCAGTTATCCAAACCAACAAGCCTGTTTTTCACAGGATAATTTTTGTTTAAGACTAGGTATGCATTTTTTTTTAGCCTTACACTGCTTGGATTGAGTTAAGACAACTGTAAGAACTACTGTAAAAAAGTTCTTTAAAGTACATACTTAAAATGTACTTCTTTTTTTTTTTTTTTACCTCCAAACAGTTTTGATCAACACACAAAATACCTTTCCAGTACCATAAAAACATCATTTAGAGACTTGAAGTTTCTCATGTACCAGCAAGTATATTATCTCAGCTGTTTCAGTCTTCATTCTTATCCTATAATACATATCATATAGAAGATGAGAGGTGCTTGTACCTTTGGACCTGGCAGTCCTATTCCAGTCTCTCCAGGCAAGCCAGGTGGCCCAGGGAGACCTCTTTCACCCTTTTCAAAGAATGAAAAAGAAACAATTCTGCTTAAAATGTTTTGTTTCATGTGGGATATAAGAGTTTTGACACTCAAAAGCTCTGTGCCTCACTGTTGGCCAGCAGGCACTCTAAATGTGGTGCGAAGGAGATATCAAAAGAGATACTGTCCTTCATAAACTTATTTACAAGTTTTTCTCCACAGTATTCCTTTCAAGAACCCATTACCCTTGGCTGAATTATTCAGTTTAAGGATTTTCTGAGAAGCAAAGTGTAACTGTGGCCTTAATGAAGTTAAAACAGTTCCCATATTGTCTATAACACCCAGTGGTATTTACATCTTCCATTAGACTACAATGATGTCAATTCATCACAGAACCACAGAATAAATATCAGTATACCTGGAATTTACAATGGAGTGAGAAGAAAACCCAGCAAATCTTAAAGATTTAATAAATGTAAATCATATTTTTCAAACAAACAAACAAACAATATTTTATGTTTACAGAGGGGACTGTATCTTGCAGTGAAACACTGGGTGACTTCTGTGGCCCACCTTCAGAGGGCCCATTGCACCACTGCAAGCCTGTTTCCTGAACTTTACTCATCCTTGTGACTTCAAGGTATCTTCTGCTGAGCATCAGTAAACAGTGGGACTACTAATTTTGAGATATAGAATTCTTCCTGAGAATGTACAGTTTCAAGAGAAGAGTTTGTTTGAGATCCCAAACAGAATTCCTGCTTGGCACTTAGGGGGAGAAAAAAAATAAACTGAAAACTGAAGAAATGCAATGCTTACTGCTGCTAAGTGATACTCTGTGATGCTGCCATAATTTTAACTGTTTGTGAGAAAAGACTGGAGTGTGATTTGGACCTGAATCTAATACAAAGAGCAAATGAAGGCCTTTCTTAGGAACCCTGTAGAGTACAAAGAGTATATGATTTGCTAGCAATGTCACATTAAACTGTATCTCCTACACAAAGGGTATGGGGTATAAAGATAAAAGCATTGTTGTGAGGCTGTAATAATACCTTTTAACATTAAGAAATAGAAGAAATAATGCAGTTCTTGCCTTTGATCCTTGCAGGCCTTCAGGCCCTTGATCTCCAGATTGTCCTTGTGGACCCTATTAAAACAGGAGTGGTTTTAATGAGATTTTTAGGCTTTCAGAACAATGGTAGCTTGAAAAACAATCTCTGATTTGCTGTAGTCTGCATGAAAATATGAGTTACAAACATTTCAGAACTGAAGCTTTTCTTTCTCATGCATGTATAGATTCAGCTACTTAATTCAGTTGGAGCTGGGACTGGTAGTTGCGGGACAGAACTTGGCTCTCCCTTTATCTGAATACAGTTAAAGGCAATCTGCAGTCAAGATTTCCTGAAACAGCTATCATTTGAAACAGCTAAGTTTCTTGGCCTTCAGTCCAGGAGTATTGGGATGAAAAGAGACTGAAGTGTTTACATATACTTCTGTGAGACAATGAAATAGTTAAGACACTGAATGGGAAATGAGTGGTTTTGGTTTTTATGGAACCGTATTTGCTGTGATCTTTGAGACTGAATCAATTATAAGGGTGATTTATTTGTGTAGACTGCTCCTCCAAATTCTTGTTAGTTTTGCTGTTTAAGAGATAGATTTTGGATGCCTTGAACTCAGTGACTCAAAGATTCCATGGCAGTTGTGGTATGATATTATTTCAGAGGTTTTGCTCCCAGGAAACCAGGTACTGTTGTTTTTACAGTTTTGGTGTTTGTTTGTTTGGGTTTTTTTTTACCTGTAGCCCTCTTGTTCCTCTGGGGCCTACCGGACCTTCAGGACCCTGAAAGGCAAGTGAAAGAAGGATACATTTATGTGTAGATTTTGTAAAAAAGACTTCTAAGTAACTTTTTGCTAAGGTATCTGTCCTGGTTTTGGCTGGGATAGAGTTAATTTTCTTCTCAGTAGCTGGTGCAGTGCTGTGTTTTGTATTTAGTATGAGAATAATGTTGATAACACACTGATGTTTTACGTACTGTTTTAAGTAATGTTTATACTAAATCAAAGACTTTTCAGTTTCTCAGGCCCTGCCAGCAGAGGGGCTAGAGGGGCACAAGAAATCGGGAGGGGACACAGCCAGGACAGCTGACCCCAACTAGCGAAGGGATATTGCATACCATGGAACGTCATGCTCAGTATATAAACTGGGGGGAGTTGGCTGGGGCAGGCTGATCAGTGCTCGGGGACTAGCTGGGCATCAGTCAGCGGGTGGTGAGCGGTTGTACTGTGCATCACTTGGGGTTTTTTTTCCTTTTGGGTTTTATTCCCATGTGCCCCCCCCCCCCCTTATTACAATTGCTATTGTTATTATTGGTTTTATTATTATATTTTATTTTATTTAAATTAAAATCTTAAATTCCTCTTAATCTCAACCCGTGAATATTTCCTTTTTCCTGATTCTCCTCCCCATCCCACTGGTGGGTAATGGGGAATGAATGAGCAGTTGTGTGGTACTTCATTGCCAGCTGGGGTTAAACCATGACAGTATCTTATTTAGATATCTTTATATTAAAATAAAAATAAAACCAAGAGAAACTCATCAGCCAGCAAGTATTGAATGAATATTTTTTAAATGGACTGTGGTAATCAGAATACAGAGTAAGAATGAACAGAGTTAATTATCAAGGACTAGTAATCCAGGATTAAACTCTTTATTTAATTTAAAATATTCACAGCAATTACACACCAAACCTTGAAGACTGGTATTAGAAACCTTGAGTTCATTTTCACCTCTCATTTCCTTTGCTTACTGTTTTAAGCCTTCTGCCTCTGTTAAAGTCAGATAAAGAGTTTTACCATTGTTATAAACAGACTTAGGCTTGGGCCTTGAGAGGAATCACATGAAAATACAGGAGCTGAGAAAGTTACTGAAAGTGGTATCCTTGATCACTTCATTTTTAAAATGGTGAGTTGTTAAATTTCCCTCAGCCTTAGATTTAATATTTGCTTTAAATGTATCACTATGTTTTTTTTCTGTTTTTTAACGATGTTTCCTGAAAGCGTAACAACTTTGTGGGTACTTACTCTGTCTCCTTTTATGCCTGGGATTCCACATTCACCTCTTTCACCCTAGAACAGAACAGGAATACATATTTATGAGGTGCATTGCACATATCATCCTTATTCTTTGGGTGCTTTGATTGAAAACCTAAATGTTATTCTATTCATGACATATTACAGCAATTGTGCCTTAAGATAATTTGGGAAGGGACACATCTATTAGAGCTTGTGCAGCAGCTGGTAAAATGATGTTATTGTTCATTACTAGTATTTATAAGGAATATAGTACTATACATAATAAATAATAATAACATCAAATATCTATATGTAAGCAGAAGTTCTGACTAAAAGTAGTACCTTCTCTCCTTTATATCCAGATTTCCCCTGGGAAAATAAAAAAGCAAAGCAGGTTGTGAGGATATATAACCCAAATGTAAGAATGTGAGTATTGGCACTATTCACATTCTACTCTCTCTAGAAAAACAGCATTTCAGACTATAATGAACAATTAGGTAGAAAAGGTGATCTCTGATAAACATGGCAATATGACTCTGAAAACTGCATCTACGGTCATGGTAGATGCTGTTGTATGTGTGAACAAATCTCATGAAACTGTCATTTTTGACTGGGATTTTGATGATGTAAAAGCAGATCAACTAGAGTTCGTATTTCCATCTTAGTGAGAAACACGCTAAAGTAAGAAAGCATGAAAAAAGTCACTAACTAAAAAGGATGTACTGAATAAATAAGAAAATACAGAGTGAGTCATATGTGAATGAATTCAGAGTTAAGCACTAAGAGCCTGACCCTGCTGTTACTTCCTATACATATTTCATTAAGCTTTTTCATTGCTATTACACACTGGATCCTTTATTTGCCAAGTGGAAAGTTTAAACTAACCCATAAAGATGCAAGTGGAGTGTCAATTTCTGTAATGTTCTTAGATTATCATACCAGAGCTTTTCACACTTTTAAGAGGGACTATGTATTATTAGAGAGTAATTTCTAGATCACTCTTAGAAGGAATTATTCCCTTTCTTTAAGGAATGATAATGTTTTCAGTTCTTCTAGTGTTAATGAATCATTAGGTGGTAAACCAGATATGAAATCTGCTATTATAATTAAAAACAAACAAACAAACAAACAAACACAACAAACAAAACGGTGTTTTTGCCTTGAACGAACACTGCTCATTGGAGAAGAAAGGAAAAAAATCTTTTTTTACCTCTATTCCATCTCGTCCTGGGATTCCATTAAGACCTGGCTCCCCCTATGAATAAACCAGCATCAAGATCAGTGAAATCATAAGAAGATAGTATTGACCTGATTATCTGAATAGATATCTCAGTGTAATACAGGAAGCATACAAGATCCCTCTTTTTATACTCTGATGATTTTATGCGTTAGATATGATTTTAATTTGTAAAGAATCTTAGTCTTTACTACAGTAAAAGGGGTAGGTGAAGTTTAAGAAATTCACACGTAGAAAGTACATGGGCATGATTAGGATAGTCATTCCATATTAATGAAATACCAAATCTTTCTCCTAAATCTGAAAAATCACATCACCTTTGCTCCTTTCAGGCCTGGAGCTCCATCATCCCCGGTGCGACCCTTTTTACCCTGAAAACAACAAAATACAATTCTTATAATATACATTAGTCAAATAATTTTATTTTACAATATATACACCTTTTATATATAATTAGGGTATTTGCTTCCTATAGATTCATTTTTTAAAATCTGCATTTTCTATAACCTTGAAATTGAATTTCTGGGAGCAGCATGACCAACTCAATAGGCAGCCATTTTTCTTTTTCGTCTGTTGTAAACAGAAATTGTTCAGGTCTCCTCTGAAGAAAAGAGGTGATCAGATGTTTCTGTGGCTACCTAGCCTGCCAAGTGCCAAGTTTTGTTTTCTTTTGAACTCTTTGAGGTGTATGCTTTTAAGAGCTACTTGTACTCTCCAAGTAAAGGCATTGAATAATAACCCAAACAAAACTGCTGTCTGCACACAAGAGGCTAAATTTTCAATTTACTGTGCAGGATAAAACTGGTGTGTATTTCTGTTTATGCATGTATAGGATGTTCAGGTGAAAAAGATAAGGATGGGCAGATGTCTAGGGCTCTGTTTGACACTGTCCCTTCACCTTAAGTAAGGGCTATAACATACTATGGTGCTTTAGTTCAAAGCATTCAACTCCAAGAGTTTTTTTTAAAACTTAAACCCTGCAGTCTGGATCACCAAACCTTGTATGAAGCAATCCCCTAGATTTGGTTAGGGGTTCTAGTCGTCAGACTAGTCTGAAAGAAGTCCGGTCTATTTTACCCTCTTTACAAGTCTGTTATCTCAGTTATTCCTAATGATTCAGCTTCTTGATCTCTCTCTTGCTTTTAGAGAGCTTTTCAGATATTAATGTTTGATTTGGGGCTAGTTAGATGGTGTCTGATGGTAAGAGATGAATTACTGTTCCACACAGGAAAGTTGCTCCTTCCTGCCCTTTAAACTGCTGTGGCTAAAAGGAGAGCCTCACCACATCACACTGTTCTTTTTTTCAGAGGGAGCATCTCATGGCATTCTCAGGTCTCTCTGGTATGACATTAGCATGCAAAATAACTTTGGAGGACTATATATTGAACCTTGAACTTCTGCTGTCTCAGGATTTGGGTTCAAATAATTTCCTAAAAAAATCCAACAATGAAATAAATATGGATTTATACTGTATATCAGTTATTTGAGAAATGACAGCTACTTACAGCTGGGCCAGGAAGGCCTCTTTCGCCCTTCTCACAGTTACATGTAGCAGCCTGGGAACACTTTAAATGAAAATAGTCCAAATCAGCACATTTTAAAAGAAGAGACAGAAAACACATGGACATTACTTTTAAGTTACTGTATGGCTAGTCTGAGTATACCAGTAATGACCAGAAGCCAGTTATATTTACATGTTTTATGGAAATCTTTTAACTGTCAGTTTAGTACTTGTCAGGAATGTGGCCTCCTATACTCCACTCAAAAATCCTTATCATTCCTACTCTTGAAATTTCAATCATCTTGATAATGGCTTTACCTCCAAGCTTTTCACAAGGCTGGTTTATTGATATGCTGTGTTTATCATTGCAAATTTGTTTTAATCACTAGTCACTGTAGAGATAGCCAAGACAATGAGGTAAGAAAACATCTTCATCCTACTAGTGAAGACCACTTCACTATACGTAGGATAGATCACAGTTTAGCTCTAGTGTGATCTATAAACAAAAAATGTTATAGATGAAGACTTTAATCCAATTAATGCAATCCATTATAATAGTTTCTAATCTTTCTTTTTCTTCTGTCATCTCTACCAATATGTGTCCTCGTCAGACATCATTGTGGTATGTAGTTATGTGAGTTTTAGGATCTTTTTTAAACTTTAAACCATTACATAACATAAAATTATTACAGATACTGGGTTATTTTTGGAGAAGGAATAAGGACTATTGGGTTGGGTTTTTTTTGTTTTATTATTTATTAAACCTCCACTCAGCTTGGAGATGTCTAAAAGTGAAGGTTTTAAATATAAAGCTTATCTGAATATCCCAATTAGTAACAATATATCCTCCAAGGGTAACATTGAATGTCTTACTACTTCAGGATTTATTTTGACAGAGAAAAATCAACATGCCAGTGGAAATGAGTGAAAAATAAAATTCTTCAAGTTTTACAGACCCTTATTTAGCAGTCTCCTTGAGCTGCTCATCAGAACAGTCTTTGCCTGAGACAACTGTACCTTAAGCAGGACTAACATCTTTAAAAGGAAAGCTAACTTAATTTCCCCCAAAATGGCAGTGAGACCTACTAATGCCTGCAGTCTGGGTGACACAGTATGGACAAACTGGGAAAGTGCAATGATGGAGCTTTGAGTTCCTTTCCTTTTTTATACTCTGTTCCATGGGAAGAGCATTAAGGGCTATAACTGCACCCGATTAAGCCCTGTGTCATGTTTCTTACTTACTGAGTCTGTTGAATGATGTGCCAAGACATATCAGCAAATTCTTGCTAACCTGAATACTCACACGTTGTTCTTTTTCAACTTTGAAAATAAGGAGGGAAAGTAAATGATACTAGGATAGCAAATTAAAGCTCTGTCCTGCAAATACAAAAGCATGTTTTACTTGAAGGCAGTTCCATTAAACTCAATATTTAACCAACTTCCTAGCAATTTTCTTGAATTATGTTTCCATATAATTGTAAATGTCTGTAATAAGTAGTAGTTCTGTACAGAAAAAAACCCCAAAAACTTACCTCTTCCTCAGACAGGTCTTTCTGTAAAGACAGATATTCAAAACAACATTAGGAACTTAAATCCAGCTCTGCAGGAAGGACACTGAAAGATGTTAAAATAAATTGCTTCACCAGCTAGTTAATTGAAGTATGCAATTAACATACTAACAATTAAGTTTTAATTTCTGAGAAACATTCTAGCAATCTCCACATTCCAAAAAAGTTTAAATCATTTAAATTCTTATTACAGATTGTAGTAAGACTGCACAAATCACTGACTCTCCTTGTCCAGCCATAATTTGCTAAAATTACAATGGTAAACAGAGCTAAACAATATAGTTAACTAGGTATATGGGAACAACACACCCAGACACTACGCTGTTTCCGAAGTGGGAAATGGCAGCAGTAGGAGTGAGTGATGCGTACTCTGCACTTGAGAAGCTCTTCTATGCATACTGTTAGGCACACACAAAATGAGAACAGTAAGAACACCCTACAAAATATTTGACTTTGACAGTGATCACACAAAGTTATCGTCATCAAATTATATCTGTTATTTTTTAGAAGATCTTTACAGCTTAAACATCCACATAAAATGCATTCCTCCCACTTCTCACAACTGATGTAATCTCTTGAGAGCCCATATATGTGTTGATGAGCAGCAAGGCAATACACATCTCTGAAATTCACATGTATGCACATACAATTATGCCAGATCCATTATTTAAACCAGACAGCAGCCGTGTTCTCAAAAGAAGGCACCTGAGGATGGTTGCCTGTTTGGAACAGGTGAAATAAAGTGTGTTTAGTCACTTGATAGGTGTTTACTGTGATACAGAAAGCAATGGAAATACCAGAGAAGATGGGAAGGGTGATATGAGGGGAAACCAATGCAGAGTGGCAGGCTGTTCGAAGTGAGGGACAGGCACACAGGAAGGCCAGCTTGTCTACATGCCCTAGACTTGAATGAGATCATTCAGGTGTGTGTTTCACTGCAGAAGTCTCCTGGCTGTTATTGCTATTTCTTTTTTCTATCTCTATGCATGCTTACATCAGAACTTCATCCACAGCTTGCATCACCAGATTAATAGATTAGAAGATGGCTCTGTTCTCCATACTTGGCAGGGAATGGTTTTCATAAATTCACATGCAGAAAAGAAGTACCCAAGCAAAACTTCAAGCTCAGTTTACACATTTCCCCTTGATTGTTGTGATCAGGTTTTCCACTGAAATATCAGGATGTCTATGGCTACGTTCAGATTTTATCTAAATTGACCTGTCTCCATTAAGGTCTACAAATTTACTACTGCAAGAGCTGCCTCTTTTTTGGTACAAAAAGCAATGTCACATTCCCACTTGCTACAGAAGAAAGCACTAGGATGTCAAAAATTGGTTGGTTTTTTTAATAAAGGAGATTTAAAATACCTTCCTTCGGAGGAAAAACAGAGATAAAAATAACTTCGCAACAGGTCCCTAATTCAGTTTCCAACTTCAAATATTTTGGCTGGCAAGATCTAAATGGTGGGGAGAGAAAGGAAACCTGTACTTTGGCACAGTGGTCTCATTAATAAGTGGGCCACTTTAACATGTACAAAGTACAGGTTTCTTCAATAGCATAAGCATTTCGAAATATGGGAAATAAGACCATTTTTTACATATGTTCCTACAACTATTTCAAATTATGAGAAAGCATACATACCATTTCTTTGAGAACCTTTTCCATAGTTTCTTTCTCCTGGAGGTTGAAAACAAACCTGGATGCTGGGATGCTGGCCAGGAGCCGGAGCTTGGCAGCATTGCTAACCTCCTCAGCCACTCTGGTCATTCCCATCATGAAAAATACAATTCCTTGGTGTTTAGCATCAGCTGTAGCTGCAAAAATATCTGGGTTTCTTGGATGGTCCACTCCATCAGTGAAGAACACAGCTACTTTTACACTACCTGGAGTACCTTCAGTCAGGTAGAGTTGTGTGAGGTTAGTTATAGCATAAGTTGTGTAGGTGCCATGACCTATGTAGGTGATGGGAGCAATGTGGGATTTGAATGCCTCAGGACCTTTCCAGTCATGGAAAGTTTGCTCTATGAAAACAGTGCTGCTGTACTGAAGTAAGGCCATCCTCCAGCTAAGGGTACGTCCAGAACTAAGCTGCAGACTTTTCATTCTGTCCACTGTTTCCAGTACAAATTTTTTCTGCTGTTCATGATTATAGTCCTTAGCACTTTCAGAGCTGTCCAGTAAAAAAGCAATCTCCAGAATGCAATCTTCATCTAGAATAAATAGGTACCATAGGTGAGTGGAGTGATTTTATACTGTATCTCATTCTACCCTTACCCTTACATGTATTTGAGGCTTCAAAAGTGGGAATGCAATTATGGAAATCAAAACATCTGTGATCACAAATGTGAGACTCTCATGAAGATAGAGCATGTAGAGACTGAGGAACTTGCTCCAGAACAGATGTCCTGAGGTGTAAGGAACTGAAGGTGAGGTGATGCCATGTAATATGAAATGAGGACTGTTGTAGTGGTTTTATACATTCATTCTGCCCTTTTGCCTGGGATTTTTCTGAATATCCTACCAGTATGAGGACTGGGAACATGGAAGTCAACTACAGAAAAAATGAGTCTTAGCGAATAAGACACTGGAATGTGATCTGACAGAGCTAGATTTTGTCCCTGGTACTGACCCTTACATCCAGTGGCATTAAAGTTTCCAAAAGCAGGATCTGCAGAGTATTAATTTTCTGAACTACTGATGACATTACTTTTATAGAAATACAGTTATAGGGGCTACTATTGTTGTGACAGTAACAGGCTATCAGCCAAATCATAAAAAAGCCTAGAGGTAATCTCCTTTTCTGAGATATACAAAAGGTGAGGGAAAAGACAGGAATAAGAAGATGAAAGTGCAAAAATAAGGCATGTGAAAATTAGGATGTGGCAAGCCTCATGGATTATAAGCACTATATTAGAGTGCAAGTTAGCCATGAGTTACTCCAGAGGCTGGACATGAGGTTAGTCCAGAGTCCAAATAAATGAATCAGGAACACACACACATCTCCCCACCCATTTTAAAATGACAATATTCACCTTGATCACTTGGTCTGGGATATTTTTCTACAGTATTTGACAGAATGTGTTTAGGATTTGGTCTTCTCAATCCATATTTTTTTTCTTCCCTGAGATTTTCTGCTAAAAACTCATGGTGTTCAAGTATCCACAAAAGCCACCAGAATCTGAAGAACATCATTTGTTTGGTTTCTGTTTCCTAAACAACACAAATAATAATACAGAAATACAGCAGTAGAAGGATAATAAAACATTATTCAATTTCTCTCCAACAGGCTGCTTAGCAAGCTGTATTTTAAAATATAGACCTTAAAAATGAGCTGATTTTGTTTTCTTTTGGTAAGATCTTCTCCAAAATGTATAATAAATAATAAACAGAGACATATTGGAGTAATTTTCAAGCACACTGCATGTAATTCTAGCACATGACAAACTGGAGACAGACATTTTACATACTTCTCTTTCACTGCCTGGTAGTGTTTGTACAACCAGCACTTCTCAGAAACCTTAACCTTGGCTGTACCCATGTGGATGCAGTGTGAATCCCAAGTGTAATTCATAGGGGTGTTTTTTTAAAACATGCGTTTTCCAGAGCTGGCATGGAGAGAAGGAGGTATAGAGGCAGACCTGAGTTTTTCTCTGTTCAATCTACTTAAGAACTGAGGGTCGTGCATACTTCTTGCTGTCACAGCACCCCTGTCCTCAGCAGTCCTACAGAGGAACGGTCATGGCCTGAGGGTGCTGTCCAGGCATGAATGTACCTGCTGTGCAACCTGGGAACATGCGGGCCTGGAGTGCTGAGCCCAGGCTTGGCAGCTACCTAGTGATAGGACTTTTTCCTTCTGCAGGGACCAGACCTGTTTGTCCTGAGCTCGCAGGCATACCTGGAGCTCACAGGCTGCTCAAGGGCTAACAAGTCAGTCCTGCCCCACTTCGGTTTCATTGTCATCTCCCTGCAAGCTCTCCCCAGGTAGGCACAACATGTAGCAAAAGGGCAGCTCAGTGGCAAGAACAAACCTGGCAGGACTGAGCATCTCACAGAAGTCCCTAACACAGCCATGTCTTCAGGGTTTCTCACCTCCTGCTAGTTTAGGGCAGGTATTCTGGTGCCCAGAGACACAGAGAGGACAAGGGGTACTTACCTCGATGTTCCTAAGCAAAAGGCTGCAGAGATGCAGGGTGCTGCCCTGGGCTCACTGGCTGCTGCGTTGCTCTCCCTGTGCTGGATGCTCTGTGAGGAAAGGAGAGAGAAGCTGGGCTGCAAGATCCTGTGAGAATCGGTGTCGTGTGTCAGGAGGGGCCAGCCGACAGAGGCAAAGAGAAAGGGGAAGAACAGCAATCCTGGCTCCCCCTTCTCACACCCACCCACTCCTCCCCAGGCTATGCACATGCATCCTAGTTAGACCCCCACAGCCATTTCCACACATAAATCCTCATCCATACTTGCACATGTACAGAAGTGGACTGTTCTCACCCCAACACACTTCCCTACACACCAGCCCAGTTGTGTTCACTCTCTTCCCCCATCATTACCACACACCTTTCACCCCCATACTTCCGTACATCTGCTCTGGCAAGGCAGCTTTTGGTACTGGACATCATGTTTTCAATATCATCATAGCAGTCCATGTCTGTAGGATCCATTTCAGACTTAAATGAATCTGCTCATAATGAGTGATTCCTGATACTGCTGCAGCAGAAAGGTATTTACTCAGTTGCTGGTGAGATTGCCAAGCATGAGGATGTCAAAAAAAGCAGACCACTCTGAAAGCTGTACAGTTTTACCAGGCTTGTGTGTCACACCTATCCTTTCAAAGACTGTAATAGTTAGAGAACAAGGACTGACACATAGTATAATGCCTTCAGAATCTAAGCTAGGTGGCTATGGATCCTGAAGACCATCTCTTTTACCAGTAATTGCAGCTTGTCACCTAGTTCTTCAAACAGCCTCAAAAAGCTTTTGGATTACAAGTGAACATGTTAAACAAGTAGCTCTTTCCCACAGAAATATATACCTTTTTGTTTTTTTTTCCTGTGGACCCATCATTTTTCACCTATATGCAAAGAGGACTCAATGCTAACTGCTGTCCTCCTTTCCATTGTAAGTGCCTAGCAGCTCAGCCCATTTATGACAGTCACAGCCAGGGATGCTGAGGGGATTGTGCAGAAATGTGAAACTTTGGCTCAAAGTTAAATAGGCAGGAGGGACTGGTAGCACAATGTAGCTGGATGCTGAGGCCATTTGCCCAGATTCTAACCCTGTTTTCTATTTTCCATCTGTGCCGCCAGTAATTAGTGCTGAATTGGAGAACTAGGGTGGCTGAAGTGCAGCTCTACGTATTGTATGGCTGATCATCCTTACCTAAGCTGAAACTAGCTCAGATACTGCTATCTGTGTTACAGTTACAGCTAAGAAATAATCTTTCAAGATGGGACAGAATTGATGTCTCTTTCTCTTCAGCCGCTTTTATTTTTCCATGCTTACGCTGATATATTTAGATTTTGATTAAGGCAAGGAATGAAAAGGCAATTTTTTGCCCTTTAGGGAATACAGATAATATGGTGTTTAACTGAAATAGATATAATAAATCTCACATAGTCTCTAAATCTTACTGAGAAAAATTCTAATTCTAGCAAGAAAAAACATGTTAACTATGGTTGGGATCGTGCACCTCCCATAAGCAAAACATTGTCATTCTTTCATTTTCCCTGCTAATTCCTACCTTAAAACATAGCTGGCAAATAATTTCTTAATTAGTCAACTATTCTGCTTGTATGTTTAGCAGCAAGTTCTTGGCTTCAGGATATTTCCTTTTATTAATGAATGATGTTTACCCTCAGGACAAATTTTTCTTCTTTTTTCCCCAGGTGCAGCTTTAAAAGCTTCCTTTTAAAGGAGTGGGGCCTCTGCATTTTTATACCAATGTTTGCATGGGATGTACATGGTATTATTCCATCCAGAATTCCAGGTATGTGACATACCATACAGTACACTTCTAGACTTGCAGTCTTCTGAAGTTGTGTTGTTCTCAATACCTGCACCATTCTTATGGTGACAGTTTATCAAAACCTAAATTATACCGATGTAAAATATGTATGCATTTGTTGAAAGAAGGGTTCGCCGGAGTCAAGAAGATGCTCAATATGAGTTATGCATCTTGCTCAACTTTATTAGTTTCTAACACTACTTATATAGAACCAATACACATGCATATTCGTAAAGCAGAAATATAATTGGTTAGTAGTTTCTAAACATGCGCGGTTCTCACACCCCTAATTATCATGACTAAAATAAGCATTCTGTCCATGTAGCTAATTGTGTTGCTGTGCTTCAGCCTTGTAGTTTGTTACTCCCTGTTTTCCCATACCGGTCCCTATCTTTCTTGGCCCTGCACCTGCTTTCCCAGCAGCTGTATCTTGTTACAGCCACGGCCTGTTGGCACAACATAATTACTTGGTCTCAGGATTCAAGAATAGCTCAAGGCTACCTTTCTTGTTAACTTCAGCACAGCAACTTCAGTACAATTCTGATTACAGGCCTATTCTAATACCAGGCCTGGATTGTGCAGATCTTCAGAGATTCTAAGGCCATGCTTCTGCAGCCATTCTTCTACATGCATTGATGCATCTGAGATAACTCTAAAAATAAAAATTAACAGCAAGATTTCTTGCCTCATTTACTACAGACTTTACCAAGTGCTTATATAACATTTGAAAGGCATTACACTGTATGTATTTTTATAATAGAATAAGTGTCTTAAAAACTATGATTAGGAATATTCATGCTGTCATTTAAAATTATAAATTTACTGCTAGAATTCAATTCAAGCTTTTTTGTAAAGGAATAAAAATGTTTCATATTTTATCTTATGGAATCTAGACATCAGATGTTTCAGCACACAATTAATTACATTTCTATTCACCTACTATTTAAGCATATTTAAGTATCTTTGATGTCTCTGGGAGATGACACTACAGACTAAGTTGGGTGCACCTACCCCAGCTCACAAATGCTTCCAACATGACTGTAGTTGGTGTTGAGATTGGTAATCTTTGCAGACGCCAAAGACTGAAATGAACGTAAAGGCTATGTCACAATTGCACCAAGTGAAGCTGAGGTTACAAATACTGCAGCATATCTAGGTCTTTGGATTTTTTTCCATCACTGTTTGAAATCCAAGAGTTATCAGCTGTCTGATCTCAGTATTTCAATCTGAAAAATAAGGCCTGACATTTTTTTCAAAGAATAAAGGGGTATGTGAAAGCAATTTAAAACCACAGCTAAACAGGCTATACTCAAAGGGAATTCCTTATAATTTTAGAACCATGAGGAGAGATATCATGAAGAAAGATACAGTCATTCTGCAAGTGAGTGTGTTTAAGCACTATTAAGAAGGGAAACCAAAGTGATATTACACTCCTTTATCACTGCTGTTACCATCGCATAGGTGGTGACAGCTTCAGAGCTACAGGAGGTTGCAAGGCCAGTTTGAAGGGACACTGAATGAAGAACTGAGGCTTAGAAATGCCAGTTGCTGGGTGTAGCAGCAGCCCCCACTATCACTTCCCAATGGGCAGAAGCAGCAGCAAGCCTGACTTACAGATGTCTTTCCCTGTGCTGTCTTCCTCGTCTGTCTCTTTCCTCTATCTGTGGGTAGCTTCATCCATTGTTTAGCAAAATTCAGTACATTATTGAGAAGTTTTGTTTAATTTCAGTTAAATTGGATTAGCTAATTCCTGCTAGCATGATATCATGTCACTAGAATGTGACAGAGCCCTGACTAGTCCTTCTTCAGCTGTCCAACAAGCCTGCAACAGGACTGGAGATGGAGTGATCACGAGCCAACATAGCTCGCAAAATACCATCTGAATATTTCTATATATGCTAAAGGAACACTCATCCACCAGAGAGGCCAGTTTTTAGGAGCAGCATGAAGCAGACAGAACATGCTTCTGATTTTCCTCTGCTATGATGGTAATTTTTTTTGTCCCAAAGAGCTTGACATGATGCTTCTGAAATGTGTTTCCATTTTTTTGCCACCTCAGTGTGCATAATGCACGTATCTTGTCTGCTGTGAACTGTTAAAAATATGCACATTTCACACAATCTTCTAGCATTTCATGTCCTCAAGACAGTCTTGACCATTTAACCTGACTGCATAATGCTGTAATGGTATTTCAAGAATATTTATTTCATTATACTATACATGTCAGTACATGACCAAAGTGCCCATAAGAAACAAAAACCTACCTGACTTGAACTCGTAAAATAACGAAAGCACACAGTTTACAATATTTTGAATCCTGATATTAAAGGGCAATGTTATAAAGAATGTGGTTCGCAGTCCTGTAAGTTGTATCACGTGTGAATTTTAGGAAAAACAGATCAAAAGTTCAAATACTCAAAGTAATTGAAAAAGAGAATTTAAAAAATCAAAACTTAACCTCACTGAACATTGTATCTCAAGAAGGATAAAACAGAAACCTGCATTTTATCTTTTGACTGCAAAATGTGTTCTAGTGGATTTGACAGCTCAGGATTCAGGCTGAATAGTCAGCTGAGTATGGTAAGTTTTGACAAGTTGACTCCTATTTGCCAACTGTTGTGGCTGCACTTTTAAAAAATTTTTAATGTGGACCTATGTTCTGTGACAAAACCTGATTGTTCTGTACAAAAAATAATCTCTTAATGGTACAGCCTTATAAAAACCTATAATGAAATCTTGGTGTATGCAAAGGTAGTGGCAGAATTACTGATTCCAGTGAGGTCAGGATTTTGTCTTTGCTATTTGGTACAAATTTTGAGCATGTAGTCTGAAAGAGCTGATCAAAGCAAATCAGCTTTATTGTGTTTTGATCTAAACTCACTGTCATGGAAAGTGCTGTAAGCAAGGTCTTTGATGTCAGAGAGTTTCTCTTTGTGTAACTTCCAACAGATTTTAATGATTCTTTGGGACTGAACTGGTAAACATGGCCTTCTCTTTTGCAGCTGGTATGAACCTGGTTCTCCATCTTCCCCTTTTTTAATACTGCTGTTCTGCAACATGTTTCAGGAGGTGCAGCGAGAAAACTTAAACTCTAACAAGGCATAGAAGGGAAAAGGTTGTCTTCAGTACTTTCCCATTTTATCTCTATGTAATACAGCCAAAACCTCACTCTTAGCATTTTGGTGGTAAGTAAATACTCATCATCTGTCTGTGCGTAATACCAATATATTAACTTTTGTGTTGTTTTGAAAATATTTGCTTATTTCTACTTTTATTCTAATAGTTCTGCTTTCATTTTTAGTTTCCTTCACTAAGAGATATTTTCCACCTTACTGCCTAAGTACATAAACACATCTATACATGCGTAACAGTTATTCTCAAAAGTATTAGTAACATTCAGCTTAACAAGGGAATTAACACATATAAATAAAAGAGTACAGATACATTTTAACATATTAAATATTTGACTGAACATTTGCTGATATTAAATACTCTTAAAACAAAACCTAAACCAAATCTTAAAGATCTGATTTGCTACATTGAAGCCAATGAAAATGTACCTAGACAAGTGATTATTTTGAACTTGCTTTTGCATCTCAGTTACTTCTTATTGTAAAGTATACTTTGCACAGCTATTCTCCTCCACCTGTCTGATTTTCAACAGCATAGCTGCAATTAGCAGTACAAAACTTTTTTACACTATTCCTTTTTAAATACAGTAATTACATTTTTCATGATTGGAAGCTCATATATTTTGATGGGAGTTGCAATAAAAAGCAGATGCTTTAATCTCACCTAGCACATTTAGAGAAGATATTAACTGAAAACTGGAAAAGGAATTACTTTTCTGGAAATCTATTTAGCAAGTTAAAGCATGTTGCTGTAGGTAGTACACAGTATTTTGCAAACGAAAATGATAGAGATTTGGTAGAAAAAGTCAAGTTCCCGTTCTAAAGTTGTAATCCTTTTAATATTAGGGATAGATTTCATCTTTCAGAGAGGGGATTATTTATAGTGTTGTAAAAATACAAACATTTATCTTACAACTGTTGTTGTCAGTATGACTCTAAACTTGCTAAATGCGGGAATTTGCATCTTTTCATCCACAGATTTTTTTAAAGTGTTTGTAAAAGTATGCATTGGACTCTGAGCTCAGGGAAGTAATTGTGCTAGTAAACTAGCTCTCAGAGCCCTTAGTGGAATAGTAAGCCTTAATGGTCCCGGCCAGCTTCACCTGATACCCCCCGACACACACCCCCTTGGCCATGGGTCTGGGGCCTCTATTTCAGCTCAGCCTGTGGCCATCGGTCCTTGCCCTAGTGTGCTGTGGGATGTCGGTCAGTGGCTCTTTCACAGCCTTGCCTGGATATGCTGTGGCTGATGTCCTGTCCCTGTAGGGGTGCCTGATACACTGAGCCTGCCTAGCTCCTTTGCTGGGGGCAGTGGGATGGGCCCTGTGCTTCTGACCCACTGGGGAGCCCCTGTACCCCCTGCCCTGGGGATGCAGCTGGCCACTACTGCTCCTGGCAGAGCTGGTGCTGCTATTTACAGCTTGGCATGAGTGCTGGTAGGCACTGGGATGCCAGTGGGTGTATTTTTTCACAACCCCTTCGGTGAGCTGTGTGAAACATCAGCCCTGTAATCCCTCGTTTGTTTGCACCTAAATGCTATGATACTGGAGCTGAGGGCAGGTCTTCACTCTCATACATAAACTAGCACAACTCCACCTCACTTAGGGGCTTTAAAAAAGGCAAGTACGTTTAAACATCTGTTTATAAATGAGAACTTATAAAATGTAACTAAGAGAGTTGCTTCTGTGGAGCAATGTTATGAGGAACTGATCTATTTATCCATTTTGTATGGTGTTGGAACAGCTCTTTCCTTTAAGTGTGCCTGTAGTACACTCCACAGATAGGTTTTTACACGTGAGTATGCGTTACCTGCAGGAGCCTGGATTATGGCTTTCTTAATGAAATGCAATTATTATTGAATGGTATTGCACAGGTACAATTGACAGCAGATGGCAGTGTTTAATCCTGCCTATTCCTAAATATTTGGAGCACCAAGCCCACTGAACCTTGCTGGTTAGCCTTTATAAAGTGCCTTTAAGCCCTGTGCCTGATTTTGTATCTGAGTGTTGCAGGACTTTATTAGGTGGTTGAGACATTACAGAATAGAAGGTGGGTTAAGATGTACAGGGATAAAATGAAACTTGGTAAAAGCTGCGTTGCGTGGGACCTCTTAAGAGAAGCGAATAGCTGTGCCCGCTCCCAGGCCTCGGCTTGCAGCGCCTGGCTGCCGGGCCGGGATGCGAGGCCCGCGGTGCTGGGGCCGGCAGGGACAGCACGGCCGACGGCCGCCTGAGGCGCGGGGCGGGCGGCGGCCGAAGCAGTGCATGCTGGGAAACATCGTTTGCAGCGGGGCGGGCGGCTGTGGGGCTTTTCCCGCTGGCTGCGTGCTGACTGGCGGCGCGGGTTGTTCAGGGGTTCTGGCGGCTGGCGCGGTATTGGCGGCAATCCCTATGAGGAAATAACAAAAAATTTTAAAAGCGAAGTCTGATTGTCTTTTGCTGTTTAGCTAGTACATACAGCTGGAGCTACTGCAGCAGCTCTGTGTACACACGGCTCTGCTTCTGAGGGCAAGCAGCTTGGCTTTTCTCAGCGGCTACTGTAAGGGTCTCCTGTGCCTGACAGACAGATGGACGTTTAAGCTGAGGGGAATGTCTTTCCGGGAGTGGAGACATTAGTGTGAGGAACAAAATGGCTAGTGGCTTTTTGCACTGGAGACTTGGTTTCTACTGCAGAGTTGACTTATGCCTCTTGCAAGAGTGTAAGAATACAGTCTGTGGTGTGAAGCTGAGGGAAGGAGGCAATGTTTTTACTTAAATATTAAAAAAAGTGATGTAACACATTCAGTGCTAGTCTAACACAGTTTTTTGTAGTGAAGAAAATTATTGGTTTGTTTAGGTAGGAATTGGCTTACTGAAGGATGGTAGTAATTTTCTATAAGCATCTACCATTTGAAATACATTCTGCTTTAATTCTTTGTATCTAGCCTAGCAAAAATCCAAGTTCACTTGTTTTTCTGGCTCAGATGGTAGCTGTAGAAACTAATCTATTAATGATGATGGGGTTTATTTCAACAATGTTTTCATTTCAGTAATAAATTTTTAAATTTCTATTGGTAGTTTTGCAGCTATGCATGCTGAAGCTCCTGAATTCA
Source organism: Falco peregrinus (assembly GCF_023634155.1). Lineage (NCBI taxonomy): Eukaryota > Metazoa > Chordata > Aves > Falconiformes > Falconidae > Falco > Falco peregrinus. The sequence goes on from NC_073728.1 coordinate 22,073,784, forward strand.
AAGAAATGTATTAAGCTAGTTGTGGACTTGTTACCTTCATATGCCAGAGAAGAAAAAATATTGATAAGGCTCTTCCTTACCATGAACTGACATATCTTCTTTCTTTAACTGTATGTAAAAATATATAAATGTTAGTTTAAGTAAAATTTGAAATGGAATGGCATGGCTTTACAAGTACTTAAGTTGAATGTTAAATAGCATATGCAAGCACAACTTTAAGTAGTTTCACCTATACCTTTTTCAGTATTAAAAATACAAGATACCAAAAAGTCTGAATGTTAGCATGACTTTAGACATTCTAATTGCCACATGAACCATATTGTCAACTGTAGTCAAAATAATATTTACTTAACTCCAAGTCCTTACATAATAATGAAACTCAGCAGCTTTACCTTTGAAATGTAGAGATAGGAAAAGAAACTTGGAAGTAATTTTCCCAAATACTTTCTCAGACGTTCTTTGTGCAAATGATTGGAGCATCACTCTTGAAAGGAGTGTTTCTTCCCTCAACTCAGGCTATGAAGGCCCTGATAGATATCAAAAGAGGACAGCAGGATGTTCCCTGTCTCCAGAGCTGTGCAGAGAGTAGTACTGGGGCAGTTACAAGGTGTCTTGAAAATATCAATGATTTGTGTGCTTATGGAAAATGAGGAAATTTGGCTACTGAATAAAAACAGTCTAGGGATTCAAGGTGTTTTGGTTTATCTTTTCTGTATTCACTGAATGAATATGGGACAGTGGTTAGAAGTTTTCAGCTGTGTACATTGCTGCAAGAATAGAGAGAACAACAAGGAACACATTTGAGAGAACCTTCTATTTTACTGAGCTCACAGTCACGTGACCTTGCACTTTTCCAGGTATATCCACTTCTGGCTCATATCAGTCACTGCTGGCTATAGACATGGACCTGATGCAGGAAAGAATAGCTGCTACACAGAAAGGATCTTTACATCTTTACTGGTATTAGTATTAAGCTTCTAACTCAGTTTACATAGACTAAAAGTGAATGTAATGTTTTGCACCAGGTATAGATGGTATGGACACTAAACTGTAGACTCCAGTCTTCTGTAACTGCTAGTATTTTATAAATCTGCGTGCTAAGTGTTCTATGCCTTTTAAGGAACAACAGACAAAATTTCTGATAAAACGTACAGGTACTCTGAATGACTTGTTTCTAAGTGGTTTGTGTTTCAGCAGGTGATCTGATTGACCCGCTTGCAGATATTTGAATGCATAGATGCTACCACAGTACTATCCTGTGCTATTGCTGAACTGAGTATCTTTTCAGCAATAGGTCTTCTGGAATCTGCACTGCAAAACATGTGCTCTAATCTTTAAACCTAGAATACTCTGATATGGCTTGTGCTATAAAGAAAAATCTCCTGGTAGCCTTTTTGTGCCTTTTCTACTTTCTCCTATTACCATCAAATGGGAAGCTGAAATACTTCAGATCAAGCAACTGACAGTTCATAATTGGCATCGTGCAGCATTCATATTCCATCTAAAATGATTTTGAGAGAAGATTTGCATCATCTCTTCCAAATAGACTTACAATTTCAAGATACTATTACTATTCTTGAAATTGATACACTGTCTGAGGAAGACTAACTGTAGCTCAGACTCAAAATGCAGAGACTTTTGTCTCAGACTTTTCAGGATATTGAAGTTTTCACTTGTTGTGGTGGAAAGTCTAGTGCCTCTGAAAGAAATGATTCTTGGGTGTTTTAGCTGGTGAAACAGTAACACTAATCCAGCAAAGCTGTGTTTTACCAGCTAAAACACGACTTTGCTGGATCGATGATACTCTCCCGCCTTTCAGTGGAGAATCTCATTCTGTTAATCTGGTAAGTGCTGCTTTATGGCTTGGATGTGTTTGCTAAACTGCTGATAGTGTTAGTGAGAAAATAACCACTTGTAATGATAGCCTACTGATATTTGTATCATTCTGCCATATTTTGTTAATCATATTGAAGGGTCATGCTGCTAAGTGTTTACCAAAGATGGGGCATATGATAAAGAAAGTACTTGCTGCTAAGATCACAAAACTCTACTATACCATCTTTGGATAAGCTGAAATGTTAACTCTATGTAGTTATGCCTGTTGAGGCACCACACATAAACAAAATCGTAACAGCTAGTGTCTTTGAGGGAGAATAAAATAAGCCTTTTTATTTTGAAATATCTCACAGACAAGTACATGACTTACCTATTGCTCAGTTAGATTTAATGATACACCCCCAATCAAAATAGACTTACCTATTATGGTATTGATGCTTTTGAGATGAATGAAACAAGAGATATAGAAAGTAAACTCGTGTTTTCCATGTATGATGATAATTTTACATGTGTTGTGTATTCTACTTCCACAAAGAATTACTTCCCTTGTTAGACTGAAGTTCAGTGGCTAGAACCTGTATATTAATATGGCATCAAGTGAAATCAGTAACTAATTAATCACTAATACTTGCATGTAATACCATGCTTACAGTTTGTAATCCTTGTAAAAAGGATTGTGTGGAAACAGAGAAAATAAAAGTAATTAACTTTACCACAGTGCTTTAGTATCAAACATGTTTTTCCTTTCCTTCTGGTATTATCATCTATTAACTGTAATGATTAGAGAGGTGGAACTAGATTCTCTACTTTTTTTAAAGCCTATGGTATTCTAAATGGGTTAAATGCAAGTGCATAGTACCCCAAAACATCTGCCTTGTTAGAGGCTCTTAAGAAAACAAGTAAGTTTATATATAGTGTGAGTTTTCAGCGGATTTATTTTTCTATTATTTACGCTATAGAACAACTGAAGCTTTCCAAGTGGTTTTCAGGAGAGAAGGCTGAAGGTCTGGAGTAGAATCTCACTGTGGAATCTCAGTTCTTATAGTTGGCATACAAGAAAAAAAAAAGTAAAAACATTTGCGATGTGGCCACTGGGTGTCAGTCTTGGCTCAAGTAGGAACGTTTTGTGGGCATTGCTGACTGCAGTGATTTATTTTGAGATGACTGATAGAGCAAGGCTATTAATCTCAGTACTACGACTAACATTTTTTTTAAAAAAACTCAGGAAATTTTTCTGTCATGTAGGAGTAGCAGTGCTATGACTATAACCACTGCTTCAAAAACAGACCAAAACATGTAATGTGGTTTTGTAGTTTTGTTTTTCTGTTGAATGGTCTATTTGGGCATTGCACTTTGGCTATGGATCAGAAATATGTAGATGGGAATAGCTGGCCTTTCCTCCTCCTTTACCTGTGGAATGCTATCATAAATAACTGCTGAGCAAGCACTGGCATGTAATGGAGCATGGCCTACTGGAGGTGTCCTTGAAGTAGAAAAAAAGAGGGGTGGGAAGTAAGATCTTTTGTATGGATAACATTGGCTGCTAAAATGACTGAGATACAGGCTTTGTTAGTTAACCTAGCCTGCTTCGTATATTACTGCCCTTTGCATGCACTTCCTTTGTATAAGAACTAGTCCTTTTAAGAGTTAATCTCATGTGACAGACCTTCAGCCTTCTCTTCTGAAAACCACTTGAAAAGCCTCAATTGTTCTGACCCGCAGAAAATAAAGTGTTTTTTTAAAGATAACATGTCTACACTCTCTTCCCAAAGGTATTCTTAATTGAGCTTTGGATATTGCATGTACAGTAAATGTCTAAGGCTATATTACATTTCCTTATGTTGTCCATATCTCCACCTGACAGGCAGGGAGATAAAAAATTACTTGGGCAACATCAGGCAGCAGTAAATGAGTTTTGCCAAGCTCTGTTTGTGAATGGGGCTCAGACTATTAATGATTCAGCTGAAATGAAAATGCTGATTCAAAACATTCTGTTATGTTTTCATGGTTAAAATCAATTCTGTTTTGAATTGTCTCAGAGTAAGAAGATTTTCAGAAAAGTATAATTCAAGGGAATGCATGAAGATATAGTACTAGTTAAACAAAATTAATTTCAGAAGTTTTCCAAAATGAGCCCATCTTTCCTGTCTTTTTTGAGATCCAAAGCTAGCCTATCAGCCTGCTCCTTCCCCCACTTCTTTTAATTACCTGCATTTATTGCTTATGTTTTCAGGAAACTTTTTCCCTGATGAACTTGCTTTTCAAGAGTGAGGTGGTAGTGCTGACATAACTGGGAGGGAATGTTCCTCACAGTTAAAATTAAGAAACTCTTCAGTGCTGGATTTCTTATATTCTTGAGACTGTATGTTGAACTGTGATAACTTCAAATACTAGCTGAATTAGAATGTCAAAGTACCTTCTGTGAGCAGGATCCTGAAGCATCTTCACTGCACCTTTTATGTTCCAAGTAGGCAACTTTTTATGTAGACATGTTAGCTGCAGATACATACCTTACAGATTGTAGCTTTTTTTGTGGACCATCTTTAATTACTTCACATTGATTTGTAGAGATTGGACGTGCTGGGGGCGCTGTGGGACAGAACTGCCCAAAATACGGTTCAAAACTCTCTTCCATTAATTATATAATGACAACTACCACATGCCTGTAAAGGTTGCTGAATTTCTGGGATGATGCTTCTAAACTGTAACTGGGAACTGGGAGAAGGTGGTGGATGATGCAGTAGTAAGGTTGAGGGAAACAGCGGTATGGGTTTTTTTCTGCACGTTCACAAAGCCTGACCTAGACAAAGCAGCAACCACTTGTACCTGCAGTGCCTGTTGCTTGCAGTACTTGTAGTGTGGTAGAAAGCAGTGGATCTTAGACCTTCTTGCCTCCTTGGCTTAAGAACCTCTTGGGGATTTGATTTAGAGTAGAACTTCTTACCCAGTCTAAATATATAAAGTTCTAGTGGAAGAATTTTAAAATAATAAAAAGTGTGAAGTTGCCTGAACTAGAAGTGGTTGCTTCTGGTTTTGATCATTGTATAGTATAAAGCATGCTGTTTAGCATAGTTAGGGCAGGTACTCTGCCAAATGCAGGCAGGAGGAATTTGCAGTTTACTAGGATTTTGATGTAAGATTCTTCGATTCTTGTGTGTTTCTTTCCAACAGTTGTTACTGTGTCAGGTATTTGGTCCATCTCAGCCCTGTGGGTAATGGTTCCTATCAAAAGGAAGATAAAGTCAAGAAGGAAGAAATCTTTTGTCAGAGAATGAGATGTTAAGTGTACTGAAAGCATTACTCTTTCATTTGCTTTTAGAAGTCATTCATGCCATAGGCCTTCCTGAGTAGACCCTCACAGTTGATGTCTGTTTCCCAGGTCTGTTAAATGTCATCTCAGAGATCAGGAAAAAATTCTCCTCCTCCCTGTAAACCTTTTAGCCAGGAGCAGCCAAAGTAAAGATCACTTCAAAGGCCAAGCATGGCTTTTTTTTTTTTTTTTTTCTTGGTGTTGCAGTGGCAGTAGATGGTAGCCCTAATTTTACTGTCACAGTTAAATGTTATGACTATGCCTGGTTCTCTTCATATTTGTGCTTATCAGGAACATCTCTTGTAAAGATGCTGGAATTGCAGTAGCTTAAAATTGGTGTTGTAGAAATGGGGTTATTCCCTATACATGATAAGAACTCTAAGGCAGAAAAGGCACATGACATAACATCCCTTATCTTCAGCTGTAACTCCTTTCAGGAGTGCTTAGATAAGATTAAAAGAACCAGGCTTTCTTCCAACCATCTCCCACTTTTTCACCTGAAGATATTTGCTGAGAAAAGACTAGCTGCAGAATTTGAGTCAGGTTCTAGCATGTCACAACATAGATTTAAATTCAAGGAAATTAGGGCATGTTTCTGCAAATGTGGATGTGAAACACCTCTTTTTTGATGTTGCAATTGAGTTGATAGAAAAGATCCTGTTGACTTCTTTTTGTCATTCATTCTTGCTGGAAAATTGTGTAAACCAAATACTAAAAGAAACACAAACCAAAATCTGAGAGGATTCTGCCAGGTAGTTTAAATAAACCAAACCTGAATTCAGCAAGCTATTAAGAGTTACAAACTTCAATAGTCTGAAAATGTAAATACGACTGTTGCCCATAAAACTTTACCTCTGTTTGTGAATTAACCACAAAACTTCTCCTTGCCAATATATTTTTTTACCTTAAGGAAACAAGTGACAGTAGCAAAGATCTCTGCTTTGTTTGGCAGATAGGAGAATACAGACATAAAGATCAAAATGACGTTAAAACTGAAAGGGAATATTTTATTATCTTGTAGGGTAAAACTACCAAACCAATATTTAGTGTATTTTTGAATTGTTTATAGTGATTTGTATTTATTTTTGGCCTCTCCCTTTTGTGACTAGATTCTAAGCTGAGCAATGAGTTACATAGATACTACAAGAGCAAGTGTGTGATGAAATCCCTAAGAATACTGAACTATTTTGTATAGAAGGTTCAATGCAGCCTATTGCCAACTGATTTTTTGCTTCAGCAAGTGTGCCAGCAATGTATCAAAAATACCAAATGCAGTATTTCTGTAGATGTTTAAATCAAGGGCAAAGCTTCTGTTTGGGAATCTGGCGTGAGAGTCTCTGTGCTATATAGTATGTTCAGATTGAGCACATCTGGGAGAATGGGCTGTGGTGGAGACAGTGGAAGATGCACCCACTTTTTTTTTCTCTTCTTCCTTACTCCTCTCCCCAGATCATCCAAAATGACAGCAGACTAGTTCTGTGCTTTTTTCTGTAAAATTTACCGGTATAATTGAACTTGTACACTGAGTCAGCATCATGTTTGTCTACTCCTGTTCTTCACAAATACAAAAGGGACAAAAGGAATTTAATCCAAGGAAGATATTTTCAATTTAATTGCAGGAAGTATAGCTGTGTTCCTGGGTTGTCTGTAGCCGTAATGCACATACTAAGGGCTGCTTACAATTGTGCCCTGCCCAACAGCTGGATGAGGGAATGCCATGGAAGAGATGTAGCAAGAGGAAAGAAGGGAAAAAGGATCTCTGACTTCCATAGCATCTGTAAATCATCCCAATACCTTGTATCTTGGAGGCTAATTTTCTAGCACTGATTTGATACCAGAATTAAACCTTAGTGTGCAGACTGAATTTTCCTACCCTACAAATGCTTATCTGATCTTTAGACACTGCTAATAATGCTTTAAAATGTAGTACTGGATTTTTAAATTTTGAAAGCAATACATGGAACTTTGCTAGCTAGCAATTGCTATGGTAGCAGAATGGTTTTATCATAAATCCATGTAAGCAGGTTGCAAGCATCAGTTAATATATTACTGTGTTTTCCAGAGCAGGAGATAGCATTTAAATTTTATATTCAGAATCTGTGCACGTCCATACGTAAAAATTGAAGTACATATTAATATGTACACGCCTTAAAAACACTGAAAATACTCGTGTCCAGTGCAGTTATTATTCAGGCTTTAGTAATAAAATAATTATGAGAATAATTTATACACTTATTTGATAGTGGCACCCAAAGTTTCAATTAGAATTAAGAGTTAATTGGATGGATTGGTGTAAAAATATGATTAGGCTCCTAGATATTAAGTTTTAATGAAAAGCATTACTTGAAATATCCTTATGTCCTCTATATTTAGAAACAGTGAAACATGAGCAGGGATGATAAATTCTTTAACCTGATTTTGGGAATGTGACCCATGGAAAAATACCTTTTGCTATGAGGAAAAAAAAAGGCATCTCCTGTAGCATATGATGGAGGGCATGGAGTGCAATCATGTTCCTGTGGAAACTGGTCATTGTGACAGGTTTTTCTAATCTCAAAAATTATAATGATTCTCTTTGGTATTCTAGAATATGGGAGTTCCCTTATTCTTATATTCTAACCCTTAAATGAATCCCAGAGGCAATGATATTTTGAATAGCTTTCTTCTAATTTAACCTGATTATTATACTGTTAAACCCTAAAGGTCAAACTAAAATGGAAAACTGCCCACAAACCCCTAGTCTTTCACTGTGTTTAACTGGGGATGAGTGTGAGATGATGACAGGTGGCTTTAAAGTACCTTTTGTCCTTTCCTAATCCTGGTTTATGGGGATTTAAACATCACAGGCATAGTAACTAGTCAACAAACTGCTCTACCTCACATATAGTTGTCCAGGGATCACTGCAAACTAGGCGAAAACATACAGGCTCTAGTGTTATACCTTCATCTCTTCCTGGTATACATTGTCGTTGTGGTCTGGCGTAGGATCTGCTCTGGTGACCCTAAACCATATTCAGTTTGTATGACATTTTTATGCTGTTTAGTTAGTTCAAACCAGCAGCTTCAGAGTTGTAAATCTGACTTTATATCTTGTACTGCAACTTGATCAGTACGTCACTTTACAGAAGAGTAGTAAGAACTACTGCACATGTTGATTACATTATTTTTTTGTTTGCAGTCCTGTTTGCTGTCTTTTGTAACTTACTCTTTAAAGAAATAAATTAATGCCTGCAAGGAGGTATTAGGAAGATGAGAATATATTGGGAAGGAAGGAAAAAAGGAAAAGGAAATGGCATTTTAGAAGAATATGTAATCCATACTGGGATAAGTGAGAGTATAGCAACAGAAATAAACAAAGGGAAGAGCATGACGTCCATTAAGAGAATAGTAAATGGTTCTTGGTGCTGTAGCTTTAAGAGCAAGATTTGGCTTTAATGTTCTCTTTCATCAAAAAGACTTTGGTGCGGTAGTGGAAAAAGTGTTGGTGATAACTTTGTATGTAATTTGAGTATCTGTGGATTGTAGTCAGTGCTTCAATATTTGAAACAGTTGTAGTCTGGTGACATTTAGAAAAGTTGGCTGATAGTAAAAATGATAGAAATTTAATGTGTTTTGAATGTGTTCTGTAAATTTTATTGAAGCTCACCTATATAAATTGATTTAAAATATGAAAAAGCCTGTCTAAAGCTAATGTATTACTACATTAATGAGATCTGTCAAAGCCCAAGCAAGATGGAATCAACAGTGGTTATTGGCAATGAGGTGCATGAAGGAACTGATATGACTAAATTGTATTACGAGGATGGTGTGGGATGCCTGTGTTAGTTACAGAGGATGTAAATGTCTTGAATTTTTGCTAGGTTTCTTTGATTGCTGAATTTGAAGAGAGAGATATTGACTTCTGCTGGAAAAAGTAAATATGGATTAGCAGCCTTTACTTCAGCATTTCTTAGTATCATCATCTGCCTGTTGGATGGTGACAGCTTTTTAAATGAGAACTTCACCATTCATATATATGTACCTTTGCTCTACAGGTTGAATACTTTTATTATACTCAAAAGGTAACAAGCCTTGAAGATCACTCAGAAACAACAGCTAATAAAAATTCAGGGGACTGATTGTCTGAAAGGTTGACTGGAAATATTGAATGTTTTCTATAATGAGTTCTTGCTTGTATCTAGGACAACTAGATACCTAGTTTCTGAAGTCAGGCATGGGTTTTTGTCATTTCTTCTTGAAAAATACCACCTTCTCTTCCTGCAGTAGATCCAGACATCTTGTGTTTCATTTGAATAATGGCTACGGGGAGCTACTGATTACTGGTGAATCTTAGCTAAAACTACTGAACTTTGGAGTTTTCCCTTGTTAGTCTAATGAAGCCAGAATTTAACGTAATGTCTAAATACTTTTTTTTGATCCAGAGGAAAGCTTTGTAACAGTGACCTGTGGAAATCATCTGAACATTTTGGGAGTTGAATACATACTTATTGGTATGTACTTGATCACCCATCAGTTTTTCACAGGTAGATGGCAATAGTAATATGTCAGGACTGCTGAGTCCCCACTCCCCTTTTTCCATTGTGCAATAATTAACTGGGTACCCAGCTTCGTAATTCAAAGGTCTAAGGTTTGAGGCTTGTCCTTTTAATTATTTCTGGAGTTCTGACTACAATGCTACAATATGAATAAAACATTACTTTCAGGTCAATATGAGGGTTCAAGCTCATGGCCTGCAAATTAATGAAACAACTTCTTCTACTGTACCTAATCAGCCACAAAGGATTATGGGGACCTAGGGCATTTTCATTAGTATCTCTTAAAGTGCCTAGACACAAAGTGACATAGCTCCAGTTTTTCTAGAAAAGCTAAACATTAAACAGTCATTCTTAAGGAACAAGAGGAGTTTTAATATCTAGGGGTATGTGGTATGTAACCTCCTATTTACTTTTAATAGCTTGTGGCTCTGACTTACAATGACATTTAAGCACAACTGTTTATCTTAAAGAGGAAAAAAAGCAATGAACAACCTCCTCCCAAAGCCTTCTAAGACACAGTAATTACAATGAGTATGTTGCATAGCTCTGTTCTCATACAGTTTTTCAAACTCATGAACTACTGTTCCAGTGGAAATTTAGGCAAAATCACTAAAGAATGTGTTCCAGTTTCTTGAATATACCCTTCAATTTATGGTGCAGAGCAGCTGCATTAGAAATGCGAGGTCTGAAATTTCTTAAGGTAAGCACCAGAAAAGTAACTTTACTGTCGGATTTAATTTCAGATCTCATCCTGAATAATGTTGATTGCTCTGTATTCAAAACAGTAAAACAGCAGGGGTACCCTTTACTGTGCTGAGGTCTTTGGAAGTATCCTAATCAGGAAAAATCTTAAACTTTGGAACTGGATTATACACTAATAACTTCTGTATGTAAGAATGAGTGCTGAGAGGAAGGAGGAATTCGGTTAGCTATCTTGCAAAACACAAACCACATCATTAAGCTGTTTTTTGATGGCAGACTTCCACCTCACAATTCTCTGTTCTTTCAAGTGGCTATAAAAATAACATTATATGCTCTGCTGATGGTAGCTCAGGTGGATCTAGCTTCTGCAGGCATGCTACCCTATTTCTCCTGGGTTGTAAAGCACGACCTGATGAGATGTTGGCATGAGTAATAAAGTTGGTTTAATGGTGTTTTGCCCCCTACTACCATTTGCAGCTCTATCCTGTTTTTGTGGGACTGTGATGTAAGGCAGGCATAGCAGTCAGTGCTCTCTTGAGGACCTGCACAACTGAGGGGACAAAAGGGAGTATGAATTGCAATGCTGCAGCTTCAAGGGAAGATGGATAAAGGGGGAAGGGTGGACTTCTCAAGCAAGTTACCCTGCTTACTAATGTCTGTGCTCACTGAACTGTCCTATATCTCATTCCTGTGAACAAGTTCCCCAAGGGGGAGAGAGGGTCTTTTTTTAATTATTGTAATCCTTTTGACCTCATGCATTCATGAGTTTGATCTCTTCTTGTCAAAGTAGTTTTGCAGGTTGGCTGAATCAGGTACTGTTTTCAAAGCAAATATTTTGGGTATTGTTCCTTAGCAATCAGTTAAGAATTGCTAAAATGTGGCTTATCTTGAGCTATCTTTTTCTTTGTTTTTCCATTTAATTTAATGTAACAAAATGTATTTATACAATAAATATCTCTGTATACAAATCAATGGTTGGCATGCACAGGGTATTGCGGGGTAGCTATATTTTGGTCATAACGCTGAGTAACTTTGTTCTCAGAAAGACTGTGTTTCACAGGCCTATTGCTGTCTAGTCCTCTTTTTCAATAAGCATGAAGGCTTGTTCAAGAAAATTCACAGAGTAAGACCATATTTTCGGCTTTTCTATTAAGTAGGCAGGAGTTAATCTCTGCTCTGAAATACTTATCAAAACTGTGAGAATCTGTTACCTGCAACCCCTATACTGCTGACTTGTGTCCTCATTTGCTTACTGTTATTATCCTGGGTTTGGTCTGAAATTTGAAGTAATACTACTGATCTGAAGGCTTGTTATTTATCTCTTCTCAGGTGCTTTTCATAGGCTGCTTTTGTGATCTCTCAAGCATTTCATCCTGGCTGTTGGAGGAAGGAGACAGTTCTTAGTATGTGAGAGTTCCACTTATGAAGGTGTTTATCCTAAGCAGACCTCAAATCTGTTATTAATAGGGATGTATACCAATGAAAATAGGTAATTTAACATGTAACACATGGTAGATACTGTTGCCTATTTGGTAATTAAGTTTTTTAATTAACTCTATGGGAAGTGAGTTTGAATGATACATAAAAGAAGAGTAATCTTGCCTCACCAGCTTCACTCAGTGTTACCTCTTATCACATCACATCTGTATGTACTTGTAATGATAGCTGAGGTAGATGATACACTGTTTTCTCCCATTGTCTTTTATACTACTTATTTTTCACTCGGAAGAAACTAATTTCCTCTCAGAATTTTTTCTAGCTCTCATCTGTAAAGTACCTGAGAGATTAATGTGATTTTTATGCATAGGGAATGGATGCACAGAATCAATGATTAAAATATCCTTTGGATTTAGCGGGTTTTTTTGGCACCTCAATAAAGATATCCAGGGCTTGGAGTTTCAGGGTACTTGGTATTAATTACACTTTTAAAGCACAGCTCTAATCAACTTTGGTTACAGCAATGGGTGCTTCAGGTTTTGCTAAACAGGTCCAGGTGTCTTAAATCAGAAAATGACGAATGCTTCAGAAGTTCTAGGTGACTTCCTATCATATAGAAAAAGGGTGTGGCCTAGGCAGAGCTAGAGTAGTGCTCCCTAGTGTGGGAAACTTCTTTCTTGTTTCATTTACTATTACATTTCTTCAATACATGAGGCAGGGGCTTTCCTTCACTGTTTTTGCCTCATTGGTTATCCAAGAGTGATATATTGAATGAGTTAGCATCCCATGAAAAACAGTAGATCCTTGTGTAATTAACCAGTTCCTGGCTTCAGAAGTGAAGATACACTGTTTCTTACTTTGAAATATATGCTATGTGTTTCTCTGCTTTATGGAATATGGTGTTGAAATGCATAATCTTGAAAGGGAAAATTATCATACAGAAGACATAAATTAATGTGGGAAATGCTAATATTTCTATTGCTTTTGTTTTATATGTGAATGCAATGAAACCCAGGATAGATAATCACAGAGTAATTATTTTCTACCCTGTGAATGCTCTTGTGATGTGCACTGGTGGTTTTGCAATGCTGCTCAAGCTTGGTTTGTAGTGAGATGTTGTTTGAAAAACATCAAGAAGACAAGGACTCAAGTCTTCCTTTTTCTCAGTGTAGCTCAATCTACTCTTGTAAAGGGTGTTCAGAATTATTCCAGCCTATCTTATTTCTCTTGTTAATACCCTAAAAAGCTTTTAGAAAATAAGTCATTTGGAAATGCCTCTTTACCTCCCATTCCTTTTCAAGTAAAAATTCCATCTGTTGCTTCTTTGCAGAGCAGGCACTGAAGGGCCAATGAACTGGAGCAAAAATGGGGACCTCTGCTCCTCGGAGACAGAGAAAGTGCCAAAGAAGTCTGCTTGCAGTAAGGCAAGTACCAAGAACTTTGGTAACTAGAGATTAAGCAAAGCATTATTGCCTGCCCTTTGTGACTGTGTCTCTAAGACAAGGCAGAGGGACTTGGAGGCTGGACCAGACAGTGCTGACCAAAGGGTGAAGGGTACAACGGGAAGCTTCTTAACCTTTCACCCTTCCTTCTGCCTTCCCAATAACTCTCTTACCTCTGTACTGTTACTGTCCAACTCCATCACAGGCGCAGTTCTGTGGGTGAAATACACAGGGAGTGTTTGGAAGCTCATTCAGTGGCTGTGTTTCTACTAGTCTCACTTGTTCAGTGGCAGTTACCGAAAATGGTGCACAGTTCCGATGCACTACTGCTTATTCCAGGGCACAGTGATAAAATTCCAGATTGAAAGAGAGAAGTTGTAATGTGTCACTAACCAGGAGATCTTGAGGAAACTTCTGGCCACAGTGCCAGCTGCATTGTGCAATCCTGACTGTGATTTCTTTTTTGGCCTGATTCACATCTCCTCCAATGTTTCTCACATTCCTGTGGGCTGGAGATCCACCTTTGATCCAGTCTTCTGGAAACTGGTCCTCTAGTTACGAATATACATTAGATGTGTGGGAACCATATCAACTAAGGCCCTCTTTTTCTTAGTCTAGATAAGGTGGTTCTTGTTTGTTCTTTAAATCCTTGGAAAAAATGCCTCCCTGGCAAATGACTGCCATTGTTTTAGATACTGTGAAATGTGATATAGTTTATATCAGAAACTTGGTGAACTTGGGGCTGTTTTCTGCTTTTTTCTTCTATATGTTGTAGAGTTGAAATCATTACTGGTTCTCTGTACAAGATGCAGCTAAATTCCCTAAAATGTGACTTGCTATTTATGGAAACTTCTGCTCACATTACGTGTATTTGGAAAGATTAAGTGGTAAAGTCCAAATACACACTGCTGCTGTGGAGCCCCATGAAAACAACTAAGTCTGCTCTCCCTGAAGTCTTGTGGGTTTGATGCAAACTGAATTGAGCCTTAGGTGAAGGGATGCCTTGAGTAGTACCTCTAAAGAAACACTTCTTCCATTGATATTAATTAATATAATACATATTAATATAACAGATAATTAATATAAAAATTAATTCTGCCTGTTAAGGAAGGAATTCTCTAACACACACAAATATTGTTGCTTGCTTTAAAACAGAGGTTCCATTAAAAAAATGGGACACTTTAAACTGTAGAACAGCAAAACCAGATGAAATCTGAAGAATTAACTGCCGCTGTTGCATATTTGTACTATTATTCGGGCAGAGAGACAGTCTTTAATTTAGATTTCTATGAGTGTTCATTACCAACACTCTCTCAAAAAATGAGAATGGCTAAAGGTAGCCTTGCTTTAGCATGATTAAACAAAAATAATAAAAAAGCTTGTCATGATAGAGGCATGGGATTTAATGATGAAACTTGAAATATGAAATTGGAAATATAGTTTGTAACGTAGGATGTTTTCTATGTGGAAAAACCTGGGTTTATCCAAGGACAGATCAACTATAAGATTACCGAATGCCAGTGGCAAGTACAGCTTTACTGGATAATGCACTGGGCAGATCCTCAGCCTCTGTAAACTGTCCTAGCCTTGAGAAGTTCAGAAGAGACAAGTTTACAAGTGCAGATCTAACCCAGTGTTTCTTTTAGTGAATATTTTTGTGGTTTGGTTTTATTTTATGTTTTTAATTAACCATCAGCTTTGTATCTTTACCTAGTCATACATCAACCCTGGTGTTTCTATCTGTGTTAAGAATTGGATGAGTTTGGACACTAAATTAGAACTGAACCCTGGTCAAAAATCAACGCTTTTAATTTTTAACTTCTGTGCTTAGCATGCATCTTTAACCTGTAAGCAACGTGGCTGGTTGTTCATTGTTCTAAACTACACCTTTAACAGCTTTTATCATTGCTTGCTTACAGCAAAAACCAGGCAAGCAAACACATCCCAAACTGGGTTTTTAATTAAAAGCAGAGTTCAGTGAACAACTGCATTGCCTATGTTTTCTCCCTCCAACCTTCTAACAGATATAGTCTGCATCTTCTTAAACCTGAAATAACCTAACTAAAAATCCCTAGATCTAGTTCACTCAGAGAACAATCAGCTGATATCTTAGTCAACAGGAAGCTGAGAGGGAGAGGTATGTTACACTAACACGAGCGATTATGGATGTAGTTATGGGAAAGCCCTGAGGTGTTTTGAGTCAGATCTTGCAGCTCTAATCTCACTGAAGTCCTATCTGATGGTGTCCAGCAGGACAAGGTCCCTTTGGCAGGATGATGAAGTGCCACGGTGAAGTGAGAGGACAAAACTTTAGATGAAGTAAACAGAGAAAAACATTGTCCTGTGCTGGTTCCTTAGTGGCAATCATTCTTCAGCAGTGAAGCATCTGAGCTGATCAGTTCATTTGTCTCTGAATACAAATTTTGTCTTGTGAGTGCAAAGTATAATGGCTGGGAAGTGCTTGACTCGCTGTTTCAGCGCAGGGCTTCTCCTCACTATCAACAGTGTCTCCACCATTCCTGTTTGAGAAATCCCTCTTGCCCACCGCTCTGGGAAGTATAGATGTGTAGAAACGGTAATGGTGAATGGGGCAGGAGCCACACCTTCTGGCTGCCAGCTGTGTGGGAGTGAAACATAGGTAGGTGCCTCCCAAAGCTTGTATCCAGGTCACCTCAAACATAGTGACAGAAGGTACACGTAGCTCCCAAGCAGTGTTTGCCCTGTCTGCAAGTTGCTGAGGTGTGAACTGCTTAAAACAACTCCCCTTCTAATTAAGGGCCGTCAATCTGTGTGTTGGCTTTTCAGGCACCCATCTGCACACAGCAGATCTGCTTGCTACCCTCAGAGGATCCCTTCCTTCCCTCCCCATCGGCGTTGTTGAGGGATTAAAGCAGCGGCGGCCCCATACACAAACGCAGCTGGTTCCGTTTGGTCAGCCTGAGCCTTGCTGTGAAACCACGACAAGAATTCCAGTAAGTTGGCAACACTGAAACACAAAGAAAACAACAATAGGAAAAGTCCTTCCGTGCAGAAAGGAATGTTTCAAGCACTGTTCCCCTACAGTGAAAGGAGAGAGGGTGGGAGGGAGGAGAGAGATTTGAAGAGGGCAGGTCCCCCCCCTCCCCCGGCAGCTCTGGATCTTGTGATGGAGAGATCTTATCCTCTCTTTGTGATTCAGAGGTGCCAGGAAGCTAATTGAATATTCCGATCTGCCCCCAGTGTTTCTTGTGGCTTGACCCCGGTGCTGTGTCGTACCACTACACCAAACAGCCCTGAACCTGCATAAATCACAACCTTGCAAAAGCCTACATGCCACATCTTCTTCCCCTTCCCCCTTCCACCCCCCCACCCCCCCCCTTCTATCTTGTTAGAAAACCTTTACGGAAAGATTTAGAGGGATTAGCATCCTACACGACCTGGAGAAAAACCACAATCTTGTAATAAGCAACAATATGTTCCTACACAACTTTTGCAAGAATAATCTAGACACCTCTACCCTTTAATTGAAATTGCAGTCCATTGGAAAAAGTGGAAGAGTTAATGTTTTGAAATATCATTTAAGTTCTCTTGCAATATCAGCAAATACCCACTGCTGTATAATGAACATGGTATGAAGCTAATGTAAACAATATATGGAATTTATAAAGGTGGTGTCATTAAAATTAATCTGACAAAGCCTCTTGCAAGAGAAATAGACCCATCTTTCTCCCATGGTATGTATGCACAGTAGTCATTGTTCACATGCATGTGCACAGGTACAGAGAAAGGCATAGCTTGGCATAACTAAATTTTCTCCATGGAAGACTATTTCTGACTAATATAAACCAAAATAATGATTTAAGTTCACACAGTTTATGCATGGTGCTTCTGATCCTGCAAGCAAAGCTTCCAAAGTGTTTGCCCTTTTCCCAAGACTGAAGTATTAGGATATCTTTATCTTTCCCTGGTGATATGTTGCAGTGTTCTACCCTTGTGAGTAGGTATATGATTCCTGAAATGGTAGCGGTAAAAGATAGGCAGACAATTCACATGCGCTGCACACAGTTGGAAAGTTAGAACCAGAGTAAGGTGTCTCCAGCTGGCATCCTAAGCATTCTCAGCTAAAGAACTTTACCAAACTGGTTTTATCTGCTAAGAAAATGCAGAAGTTTCATCCCTACAGTTTCTCTTTTACAATATTTATGCGAGGAATAATAATAGTAAAGAGTTTTAATCTTTATCCCCTGCATTGGTAAGTAGGCGGTGTGACATTCCTCAAAGTTGTCAAAAATCCTTTTCTTGTTTGTAGCACTTTGGGACACTAAAACCCGGGACGTATTTCACTTGCTATCTGAATTCCCCTGATCTACTCAAAAGGTAGCACCAACGGGCTCTGATACAAAGTCTGCAAAGTGCAGGGACTTGGAAGCATCTTGCCTGTCCTGCAAAGAGTGGAAGGAGGGGCAGAGGCAGCCTGTGGCTGCAGGGCCTGGAGCAGTGCCTGATTCCCTCATGCTAGTTCCGGGGCCGACGGGTATAAAGAGCTTTATGCAATGTCTGGAGGGTGGGAGTTTATAGAAAACGCAATGTCTCAACAGTCGAACACGCCTTTCTTCTGCAACTAGCGGGATAAGAAAAAGACACCAGGCTCCTTGTGCTGCTGCTGTGCAGATCAGCACCCCGGAGTCGAGGAGCCAGCTTCTGAGGGAGCTGGAGCATCCCAGCCCAGATGGGACCTCACCATGGGATGGATGGAAGAGCAGCAACTGCTTGCAAACTGCTCATATTATTCGCTGCATGCATAATGCAGGGCAGTTGCCAAGGTAAGCGCTATGCTCCAGCCTCTCCGGAACGGGACTTGCACGGCAAGGAGCACATCCCTGTCCTGGGGACTTCTATGAGAAAAAGACAAAAGTGCAGGAAAGTAGAGGGTTAACGGGAGGCTATTCGAGAAGTTCTTTCTAATAGTTAGGGGAGACAGTTGACTCTTTTCAGGAGTCATTTGTTGGAGTCAATTTCTGTTGTGGAAAAGGAAGTAGCGCCTTAAAACCCACTACAAACACCACCGGCTCTAACTTCACTTCATCTTAGTTTTAAATTATCCCAGGATGTCTTTTTCTGGTTGTTTTTCTGGTTTATACAAACTTTTTTTATGGTTGTACAAGACAGTAACACATAAATGTTGCTAAATTTGAAGGGACAGGTCAGACTTTACAACTCCACAGTCTAAACTCAGTTTTGCAGACATGCAAGTGGGCAGCTTTTCCTATAGCGAGTACAGCTTACTGGCTTTGGATAAGGTTAAAAAAAAAAAATCACTCCAGAGTTTTTTCATTTTTTTTCCTTGCAATCTTTGTGCCTTTCTTGCTACTGAAGTGTGGGTGGTTTTGCAGAGCAGAGTTCACCTGCATTCCAAGAGCAGGTTTGGTGACCACTAAAATTGTACCTAGAGTTGTTTTTGATGAGAAGTGCACAGGCTGTGGCACTTGCATGTAGACAGGTTGTGCCTGTTGGCGCGGGGGGCGGGGGGAGTGGTTTATGCGTGGTGAGGCTTGCGTACGTGTGGTATATGCAGTCATTTACAGAAGGCTATAAGAAAGAAACAGATGCTTAGTCTGGAGCACAATAAGCTCCCCTCAGTCGGTCTCAGACGCAGATTTGAAGTTGAGAGAGGGAGAACTTTTTCTCTGAGCTTTGCTGTTGCTAGGCGACATCTGGGAGCATGTGACGGGCAGAGCAGGCTGAGTGCCGCTCCTCTGGTACTAATCTGGCTGCTAGGGATGGAAGTAGCTGTGTCTGAAGTCTTCTTCCCAGCCTGTGCCTGCAGCCCATCTCTTCCTCTCTCCCTCTCTTCGCGGTTTAATTGCAATGAAAACGAAGCTTGTCTTGTTGGAGCAAGAGTGGCTGAAGTGCATTCCGTCGGCCCCATGTAGTGACCTGGCAGTCCTGCTTGGTTGTGTGTGTCTGTGTATTACATGTGCATTCAAATTGTTAATCTGCTTTCTTTGCTCAACTCTTAGTTTAAGCTCCTTAGACAGAATCAAGTAAGCAACTGCTGTTAGCTCCCACTCCCGAGCAAGGAAGTAGGAGATAGCTAATGTGCTGCAGGAGACCTGCAAAAGCTCTAGCCAAGGAGGTCACACCGGGCATAATCCTATGTACTATTATTTTACATTGGGTAGAATGGAAGCTGCAGTGTTGATCTGAAAGTTTATTTCTTTGCTCTACAGCCGCTTTGGACTGTTCAAGATGTGCCTGGTAAACGACATGACAGGATAAGCAGAGGGAAGGTTTGAACTAGCCTCCATAGGCAGTGGAAGTACAGAAGGTTTTTACTGTGGTGTCACAATCTGCCCCCCACCCCCTTCAGAGTAGAATAACTGCAAATGAAACAGTGCAGTTTTAGTTAACAGGTAACTGATACTAGTAAAATCTCTGGATAGCAATCTTGGCCACACTGTGAATATTATTGTGAAATATTTGGTATCTCTAAGTTCCAGCTCCCTGAATGTTGAGATCATGTCAGACTCATTTAAAAAAAATATTACAAGAATCATGAAAGTAGTTCCAAGGCTCAGAAGGAAAATGGTGAAAATCATACTATCTTGTCTAATCCTCAGTATTTTCAAAGGTGCTTCCGTGATGGTTTTGAAGGTTTTGGTGGCAATATCTGAGTGCTCCCCCGTATAAGCTAGATGTTTCTAGAAGTAGCTGCACCTGAGCACTTGCTCAAATGATAGTATCAGGATTCTTCCTTGATTTATCTAATTCTGGATTTACTGGAGTTAGACCACTTATAAACTGAATAAAAATACCGCCTCTTGTCATTGCCAGTAGTATAGGGCCTGGTTCTACAGCCTTTACTCTGCAAAACTGGTTGCCTGTGGGCTTTTATTAGAAAAAACTGCAGCTGGAATCTAAAAAACTACCTAAGTGAAGGTAGTGTGAAGAAGGAGCATCACGGGATTAACCTTAATGTTTGTTTTGAGCAATCTCAAAGTGCTTCACGCTCATAGTCACAAAGTAGACACACTGGATGGATGTTGTACTCTCAGCAGTTTTGCAAGAGGTCAAATGAGATCACTAGGGCAACTTCACATTTGAACAATGAGTTCTTTAACATTACTGCAAAGCATACTAGATCTAAATACTCCTGCAATATTCCACATCGTATCTGTTATCAGGCTCACCTTATATAACATGGAAGGCCCGCTGTACTGTTTTGAATGAGGATTTAGTTCCTGAGAGTGTTTGAATTTTTTTTTTAATGATTTAGCACCAAAGGAACTGTTAGCTTAGCTTCTTTATAAAATAATTCATTTATATAAGATCATATATACATAATTCAGAGAAATATGTTTTTCGTTGTAAAAAAAAAAAACAACACCCTTCTTTCTAGACAAAAAGTATTGAGAACTTTCTTCACAAATATATAGTAGTTAATATTTCTGTAACCTACATATTTCAAATCACTTAAATTTCCTTCATTGCTTTTTGGTATCCCTTGTGTCCTGATGACCTGCTTCCAACAGAGATGATTTAAATCTTCCAGAAAATAAATTTAATGTATTAAAATAGTATGAAATATTTAATAAATGACATTGGTATTGATTTTTGTCACCAATTCTGTTAAACTAGTGCAAGTTACAAAACGATGCCAGTGCCATCTTTTCTCAGACTTGCATGTACTCACTCTGAAATTCTGACTGTGCTGCAATTTATTGCAAAGTACCAAATTGCTATGTAAAGGCCAGGATTTCACTGTATTGTGTAGTTTTCAACGTTTAAATTGCTGTTTGCCTCCCCCATTTTTCTGGTGGATACTTCTGAGGATATTTTTATTTCCTTAGCACACTTCGTGTATGGAATCAAAGATGACTGATTCATATGAATGATTGCTTAGCCAGGCTGTGTATTTTCTATGCTGATATTCATAATATTTGTGTAAACTTTCAAATTCTGGAAATGCAGGTGGAAATGCAAGTATCTCCATTAATGGTCTTTCTCTCCACATATATGCTAATTTTTTTGAATTTTGGATTCTATACTGAGTTAAGAGGCCAGATCAACACAGCTAGGTTGACTTCTAGTATTTTTTGCTCCTCTTTTCAATAAATCATAGTTCACTGCCTTTTTTTTTAAGGTTTCTGTTGTTGTTTTCAAGGTTAGAAGACTTAATTTTAAATACTTTTTTATAGGGAAGCTGATTATTCTGCATGCTTCTTGGCAAAACGTGATTTGTACAGAAACTTTGCTCTGATATAAAAGTTAATGTATCAAATTTGATTTACTTCTTAAATCTCTGCAATGATAAATCATCAGCTGAAATGTATCCCTGGCCAACGTGACTAAAATTTGTTACCATTATAAGGTCTCTATTAGCCTGAGAATGAAGGCTATTCTAACAATGAATCTATATGGTGTGATATATCTCAGAAATCACAATGAACATGTGCATAAAGTGAGGCCAGTAATTGAATAGGTACAATAAGGCCAAGTAGAGAAGAGCTACAGAAGCTCTTTCCAGAATGGCAAGGGGAAACGTGCTTTTCCGTCAAACACTGTAATAGTTCAATCTCAAAATTAATAATTCAGTAGTTTTTAGGCATTGCCTTCACTCAAATCTATTTAATCTATCTGTAGGATGATGTGTAGTGGTGTTGCTGTAGGCGACAGGCCAGAGTCAGTATTCATACTCCCTTGTACAGCACTGTGCACATTTAAATGACAGAGAAGCCTGTCTGTAAGATTACGCCCCTGCCAAGACCTAGTGTTTGAAGACCTTGAGTGAGACTTTCCTTGGGGACTGAGAATTTGGGAGTAATGAGAAGGGAGAAAGGATGGCAAAGAAAATGCATATACCTATGCAATCCTGATATACAATTTAATAGGTATTGTGCATGACCTATGGGCTGCAGTGTTCATAATCCTGCACTAGTATAATTTTTTTGGTTTCTCTTGGAGATGTACTCACACAAAATTAGGAGGAAAAAATCCCATTGAGTGTCCATCTGCCTGGCTCTGAACTAATTTATTGCCTGAAGGCTGACAATTTAGAAGTACCTATCAGTGAAACACATTATGATGTTCTCACATTTATTTAATGAGTGGTATTTCTGTGCACTGACAGTCTTATTTTTTTATGGTTCTTTTTAATGAGTAGACCTTTTAAGTACATCTCTTGAATTTTCTTAATAATTTACTCTTTTTTTTTTTTTTTTTCTGTATTCTGTTCAGCAAAGCATATCAGGAATTTGCAAAGTAAGCAGCTAAAGTGAGGAATGGGACAAATCCCAGAATTTTAGTTAAAAATTGAAAGTAGTAATTGGATGACACCTGGTTAGATTTAGGTTCTATGCCAAATGCTAGAATTACAGTAAATAATTAAGCTACAAGAGTCAAGACAAACAGAGACAGACAAACAGAAATCTAAGGAGATTTCAGCTAAAATAAATGTGTGATGTATGTGGTGCTTCTATTTCCCTTTAAGACAAACCAAAACCTTCTTTCATAAATTGAGCTGATTGGAAATTTGAGCAATGAAATCCTACTTTAATCCAGATTTACTTTCCATGTGTTTTGCAGGAAATGAGCAAAGATTCATTTGGGGGAAAGGTAGAATGCAATTTCATTAAAGCCTTTTAATTCTTTTCCTTTTGGGCTTCCTGGATTGATGTGAAATCAATCACACTGTTTGGGGCCTTTCCCCCTCTATATGCCTTCTTCCACTGTTAGGTTATTGCCAGATCAAAGCCTAATAGCGTTTTTTAACTTCTCATTATTTAGCACTGAACTTGAGGTTCTTCTGTCAAGATTTTTCTTTTTACATGAATACTTTTTATTTTTAATTGAGCAGTAAACAGGCACACTGTAGAGGTAGCTAATTTTATCTTTATGAATATTGGACCAAATTCTGTTCAGCTTTCCTACAATACTTATTTTTAGATGTGAGAACTTGTGAAAACTCTTCACAGAGACAAATACGGAACTTTGAATCACACTGTGCTATCACTTTTTAAAGCAAGAGTTTATAATTGTTTCTCCTGTTTTAGAGCTCTGCTTAAAAAGTGCTGGAACCATATAGCACTTCGGATGTTTCAAAGCAAATTACACTTTACAGAAGTTGTCACTGTTGAAAAACATTAAAGGTTTCTTCTAACTAATGATCTACAGGTTGACATCTATTTAAAGAGAAGGTGATGTTTTTATTCTACTATGGCTAATTAGTGATGATAATCAGATAATTTGTCAGCTTCTTTTTAATATTTTACATTTGAATGTGGCAAATACAGGACAGAGCTGTTTTACAAATTACTTAAAACTGAAGTGCTGCTTTATATAATTGTAATAATTATACTTTACTCTTAAAGATACCTTGAGCTGTTTCTAGATGAAGGAACAACAAGGGTTTTTTTTCTGAGTCAACTCAGTGTAACTCCATTAATTTCAAAGAAATTATCCCTGATTTGTAGTGATCTAAGAGAGATAGAATAGGATTCAGTGAAGAGTAAACATCTCTTAATAGCTTATTATTGAGATCCATTTTGAAGTCTACTTCATTATGATAATGTTAATTTTATTAACTGCTTTTTGCTTCCTTAACTCAGCACACTTTTGGAACAGTTAAAGAAAATGAAGTGTTACAAGTAAGCATAGAAATATTTAATGGAATGGATAGCCTTTAGCGGATTCCATAAGCTTTTACTATTGGTTTCAAGGCTTTTAATGTTTTCTTTGTTTTGCAATGCTTAAAGTGGATTAGAGATCTAAGGATCACTGTTACAAATTTTGTTTTGGATTAATGAAATGACATATAAGAGTTGACTGAAATTGTTCTATTTTTATGACCTGTTCTATTTTGTGCTTTTAACATGAATAAGTTGCCTTTGTTTTATAATCAAGAAGCCAGATCTTCAGTAAAAGGGCACTGTTTACAGCAGCAATGTGTCTACCCAATTATTTTCTTGTGCAGGCAGGTCATGATACTACACCCTGCTGAGTTGAGTGGAAGAATGGAGGTCTATTCCAATCGGGTCTCCCTTTGATGGGGATTGCAGGCTCATGCTTTTGTGGAGCAGGAAGGATGGGGGTTTTAGTGTGTTCTGTGGCATCTCTTAAAAAAAAATGATAAAAGGCATAGTCCACAAGATATCCCAGGAGCTAACACATTCACTGATATATTTAGAATCTAAGTAATGGTTTTTATCTTCAGAAGCCATTGTGCACATTATCAATTCAGATAAATATACCAGAGTTCAGTTAGTTTGAGGAAGTATGGGGCCTGCAGAACTAGAGTACATACATGTATCAATAATCCTCCCCAGGATTTGCCCAGAAGACGTGTTCACATTATTAAACACCAGTGGGAGACACTATTTAGATCTGATCAAGCCCTTGTCATACCTTGTGATGTAAGGGTACAGTTTCACAAGTGATGAGCCAAGTGAACAGTTCACTGCTGCTGGAAGCAGGAGGCCCCGCTCTCCTTCCCTCTCTCTCCCAGTGCTCCACTCCCACGTTGCTGCCAGCCTTCTAGTTCTTGCTACTTGCTTTGTGCTAGCACCACTGCTCATAGGGTCTCTCTGTGAGCTGCTTTCACTTAGAAACCTGGAGGAAAATTAAACCAGGCTTAGGGTATTAGGTGGTTCCTGGTGGCATAGTGATTTTCAGCAGCATGCAGAAAGGTCTGGTAGTTACCAGAGTCTGGAAAAGAAAGTGAACCTTGGCATCAAGTGGGAGGAGGAGAGGAGGCAGAAAAAGGGAGAGAAAAGAGACACCTTTGTTCCTATGGTCAGTCAGGGGGTTGGCTGAGCTGGCCATGCAACCACTGCTCAATGCTTCTGCTAAGAACATACAGGAAATGCTTGGCTAGCATGCTAGTTACATGAGTGGTCCCATCAGGGCTGTGTAACAGAGTACCAGTGTTAGCGCTGCAGGAAACCTTTTTGTAAAGTTGTCTAGTGTAAACAGATGGCTTGACTTGAATGGGACTGCTCACGTGTTCACTTTTGAGCAGGATTGTAGGGCTGTTCTCAACCTGCAATGCAATAAATGAGTTGGACAATAACCAAGCACATGGAATGCTGCTGCAGTTTTTGTTGGCCTTCTAGCTGGGTTAATAAAAATAACTTATACTACTGAGAGGTTTAATAGGTTTTTTAAACCATTTCATGTGAAACAAATAAGCTCCTGTTTGTGTCTGAAATGAATGACCAAAGTTTGTGGTGTCTTTGGTATGAAGATACAAGCTGTTTTTCTTAGCTTTGCAGTTTTTATTTTTCTGTATGGTCAGCCACAGAACGTACCTTGAAACCTCACTGAAAATGAATTTTTGTTCCTAGTATTCTGTGAATGTAGCAAAGTACTAAAATTCCTTTTTTTACCTTTGCAGTACATGAAAGGTTTTTAGTGGAGTAATTAAACTGCATCTACTGCAGTTGTTAATCTCAGCCTTGACAAATTTCTGTTGGTTAAACCAATAGGAAATACGAGTAGAGCCTCAGACACAGCTCAGTTGTGGCCTGTCTTTTTGCTCAGGCAGGCTGGCCATCTCCTTCACTGGGAGCTCAGCCTGGGTAAAGACAACGATGAAAATCAGGCTCCTTTGGCACTTGCAGAAGTGAAATCCTGTCATGGAATTTGTGTTGCAACTGTAGGCAATTGAAAAAACATAACAGGATTTTTGCATTTCCACTGTTAAATCGTCATTACCAGCTTTTAGTAGTTTTGCAGTTTTAAACTTTATTAAGCCTACCACAGAATGCATTATGAAATGGTTATCTTAGAGTGAAAATACAAAAAATAATAAAACTTTAAAGCTGAACTTTAAATCCTTTAGAAATTTGGGTGTTTCTTGGATTTGTTTGAGGAAAAAAGAAACTAAAAGAATAATAGTTAAATTCAATAAAATGAGTAGCAAATTTAAATTAATTACAAGTGAGGTAAAAGCTCAAACCTTGATCAATTGGTTTATCCATACTAAGACTTCATCACCTATTAGGTAACAGAAACCATTTCTCCCTGGTTTTTGTTTGCTTTCTTAAAGAAAAGACACTTTAGCAATTGTGGGTTGTTTTTTTGGGGGGGGTGGTGGTGGTTTTTTTTTTTTTTTTTTTTTGTATGTCCAAT
Organism: Falco peregrinus; assembly: GCF_023634155.1. Lineage (NCBI taxonomy): Eukaryota > Metazoa > Chordata > Aves > Falconiformes > Falconidae > Falco > Falco peregrinus. Next base: position 22,100,153 of record NC_073728.1, read on the forward strand.
ACTTTTAAGCTTGTTGGTTTATTTAACTTTTTCTATTAGGGGTCAAGAATTCTCAGAGATTTAAGTCCTAAGAAATTTCATAAGGTAGTAGAGAGAGACACAGACCCAAACTATCACCCCATTAAGGGAAAATATCTTTCATTAAACACAGGGTACAGAGATGCTGATTTTGTGGCCTGCAATATGCCAGGTGTGGCTGCAACCTTATTCCTAGCATGCATTTTGAAAGACTGATGGAAACTATTGGTATGATGAAGGGATTAAGATTTAAAGGTTGCAGGTCTGTAGGCAAATGCCAACAGTTCTGTGGGCAATATTATTTATATGTTGTGTGCTACCACTGTGAAACTTGGGAGACAATGTGTGCCTTTCCTGTGGGTTTGTGTGCTTGCTTCTGGGTTAAAATACATAGCATGCAATACTTATATGCTCTTGTGTTTCCAAGGATGCAGCAAGTGTAGGGTTTATCCAGCTACACAAGCTAGAGCTGGAGACCCTTCTTCCCTGCTACTTACCTCTGTTCCTGGAATGCTGCTTTGAGTAGCTAGCTAATGTAATTTAAGGAATTACTTAAAATATTATGCCTGGCAGCCACCAATGAAGGGAAGTAGCAGCAGAATCAAGCATAATTAAAAAATCAAAATGGGTTAGTAAATCTGACAGTAGTAGAGTTTGCCTGGTTCGGAGAGGTCTAAGTAAAATACTTCTGTTAGGGCTGATAGAAAGGGTAATGTTTCAGTGGGAGATGATATTTCCTGTATTTATTCTCTTCTGATGAATTCAACCACTTTGCCTCTTTAATTTGACATGCTCACTAGTATTACTATTTGGGTGAAAGGTTTTTTTTTTTATTATTTTTTATTTTTAAACTGAAAACTATAAAGAAAATATATCACATTTAAAAATGAAGTAGCAAAATGATGACTGTGAAGCTCTAGGACACAGCTTAAATTGTTTTTTTCTATCTGGAGTCCCACTAGTTAATGATGGTGCTACTCAATTAGTGAAGAATTTTGTTATAGATGTGGGTTCTGAGGTGGGAAGGGAGAAACAGATTTCGCTTTATGTGCTTACCATGTTTATTATCTGTAAGGGAAAGTGTTAATTTATTGCATGACATGTTTCATTTTTCGTTTAATAACTTGTGATATAGTATTCCAGTAGGTTTATGATTTGACAGTATTATATATTGCATAACAATTTTCAATTTAGCAATAATACATAAAAGAAATATAAAAAAATTATGTGATTTCACTGGCACCAACTGGAATGGAAGGCTCTTACTGAGGCTGATTCCAAGTGCTACAATGACTCATCAGTTTTTGGGAAAGCATGACTGAAATGAATGCAGCTCACCATCTCAGCATGGGGTCTAGTTTTGAGAACAAATAGCACATAGTTGGAAAATTTATTTAAAAAACAGCACAGATCTGAAAATGAGAATAGTTTCCTGAGAAGGTTGTTTTATCATCTGGTACTGTATCTGTTGGACTTTCTCAGTGGTATGTACTGCTCTCTTTAAGTTGTTTAAGCAGCCCCGGCCCCAGTGTAGTTGTAAATACTTCCTAGTCTTGCAGATTTTCCTCATTTGCTCATATTTTCCCACTCACTCTGTTACCGGATTGATATTCTACAGCAGCCTTGGGGACAATAGCAAGGTTCATTCTTAGGAAGATGCTTGGGATGCTTCCTTCTCTGGGTAACTGGGGGTTTCTACTGTGTTTGCTTGTTCTTCCTCTTTATGTCATTTGGTCAATTAGAACAGATTTTTGCATATTTAATGTGCCATTCACGAAAAAGAAGCTTCTGGGTTTTAGGAGAGCTCAGGCATATATGCTTCCCTAGAGATCCACAGTGCTTGCTTCACTAACCCAGCTAACACAATCACAGTTGACTTGTGTGGATTAAGACACCCAATGTTGAGACTACTGGTTGAGCTTATCCATTTTAGTGTAGAATATGTTCTTTACATGTCATGTGTCTGAAATACATTTTTTAAATTGTGAAGGCTAGTCTTTCAGTACTGCAAATACTGGTTCTCTTTAATTTGGCCATGCAGATAATAACTTTAATAAATTCTCTAAGAAAGTACACAAATAGATTTTATTAGTCTCACCTTGGAAAATATTTGATATACAGTTGGGGTTAAAGAAAGTGTCCAACCAAAATTAATGGCTGATTCTCAGTTATCACTGAAGTAGAAGAAATTTGGCTGTGACTTAAACGGAAGGAGGAACCTGGTCTGTTCAATATAAGGAATATTTACTTTATCAGTAGAAAGGAGTATCATCACCTGTCTATTGGAATTACGTGTATCACCTCTTGTCTATTAGAATTAGGATTAGTTCTTATTCCTGCCTCGTTATAGGACTGAGAAGATAGTAAGAGTTTGCTTGTTGCTTTTTTAAAGTGTGTGAGTTAAAGCAAGATTACAAAGGAACTTAATTTTGACTAATTTGCTTATAGTACCATGTGATGGTAAACATATGTAGTATGGATATGTGCTGTTTGTGAGCATGCATGATAAATAAACTGTCATGTTATTAAATTTAAGAAGTTTATATCTTTCTACATTTAGGATCAGTGTGAAAAAAATTACGATATTGTATACTTTAATTTTGTTTACTTTTTCCATAATGGCTGGTTTTAAAGTGATAGTATAGAAACCATAGTTACTTTGTTATCAATACCAGAGCTTTAAGAAAAAAATAATTTAAAACGGAAAGTTTCTTCTAAAAGGTCCATGTGTAGTTTGTCAGAAAATTAGGAGCTTGTTCTCTTTATTACTAGTTCAGGCTTATACTTGAAAAAAAAAAAGAATAATTTGTTAAAAATGAATTTATAATCTATTTTTATTTTTACCAGGTTGTTTGCATTTGTTGCTTTTTCAATGAATTTATAATCTATTTTTATTTTTACCAGGTTGTTTGCATTTGTTGCTTTTTCAATTAATAAAGCTAAAAGAAGGTAGAGAAGACGAGGATTATGAATATCTTTAACGTTGCTAGGAGGCATTTACAGTGTCATTCCTTTGAACTTGATGTCTGCAGGAGACTTGAACCCTTTTTTCTTTGTAGGAAAGCTTTTCTGCTTAGTTTCAGTAGATTAAAATCCTGAATTTCTTTAATTCCTGGATTTATGTTAAGGCTTAGCAGAAATGAACCTATAGTCCTTTTATAACTGAAAACAAATAGTTTAACATAGAATATGCTAATTTAAAATATTATTTTAAAAGATTTTGTATGTGAGCATTATTAAAATGAGATTTGATTCTTTAGTTTTAACAATGATTTTAGTTGACAAGTGTCTGTATGTACAAGAACATGCAGACAGAAAGCACAGAATATAATGTAGATTTTACTGACTCCAAAATTTATTTTTTTTTACTACTTGACAAATGGTTTTGAAAGGGAAACCATAAAAATCTGCTGTTGCTGCACTGAAATGTGGTATTTCTAAGTCCATACTGAAAGACAAAATTTTCACTTTTGTTCTTGAATTTTAAGGTGCTTTTTAATAAAAAATCGGAGAGTAAAAATTTTAAATGTAGGTATTGCGTTCTACTGTGATAAGCAAGATCCATTTATTACAGCTTCTGATACCCATCATCCTGGAATCAGGATGTGGTTTACTCAATATTTCTTCTCCTGTGGGTATGGTGTAGCTAGCTCATTCACCTGAGATGGAAATAGACTCTGCATATCCAGGTAGGTTTACAGACAGAGACAAATAAGCAAAGATTAAATATAAGTTTCTCTTCTGTTTTCATTCCTCTTGCCCTCCTAATATCAGTTCTATTTATAATCCAGTAACCTGTAACTTTCTACATGTGAGTGGATTTTAGGAAGAGGGGCTAGATGTATGATTTTCTGCTGTTTGGTGGAGCAAACGCTATTTTATTATAGTCATCAATGTGTTTCTGCTATTTTTTTGAGGAAGCTGTGCAACTGGGACTTTAGAACCCAATCTCCTAGTCCAGTTAGTGTCAGTGGAGAACCAGATGTGTTGCTTCAAGTTCAGTTCTTTATCATTTCCACATCCCTCTATAAAATAATCTGAAATAATCTGTATGATTTGTGTACCAGAAGGTTTTCTAAAATGTCTGTGTCTTTGTTTGGGGGATAGAGAGTGCATAATAAAACAATCAAATAAATGAAGTACTTCTGCACATGCATCACATGATGTTGGCATTCAGAAGAATAAATGGACTCAAATATAGAGTAGGCAATTTTTGTGAAGAGTAGTGCATTGATCACTGTTAAACACACCAGAGTTAGAGATGAAGTCACTGGCTAGGAATCCTTCCAACACCAATTGGTAGAAAGTTGAGGGCCCCTCCACAGGAAGGATCAAGATGCACGTGCCTTGTTTCTTGTGCTGCCTAACAAATATACCGGCAAACCTGAGTGTGCCTCTACTGTGACTTCTTGGAGTCATACTGGAGAAACAGCAGCATCTAAGTGTGCATCAGTGAAGAACAGTGCCATTTGGTCTTTGCTTGTGGACCTCCAGGTGAGTTCAAGTGCCTGTCATCTTTATGCTGCAAACTGTCCAGGGTATTACCCTTCTTTTTGTTGTGTATGGTGCAAGGCGTGGAGTTCTTGATCAACTACTGATTCTGTAGATGCTATTTTACTACTACTAATAATCTTATTATAATATGTGATTAGATGATGAGTCAGTAATAAAAATGCCATACCTCCGTATTAATATTGTAGGTCTTTCTCTCTGGCACTGAAGCTCTTCTGCTTCAGATTGTCCCTTGGCTAGTCTCCTGTCCACCTATCAATCTGTATACAGAGATCTTGCAATCATGTGAAGTGGATGCAGTCTCACATTTGGACTATCTTTTGGTTGATATTGCCAGTTAATTATTTCTCTAATATAATCTGTTTTAGAGACATCTAGGTACAAAAGACATTCTGTTTTGCAAGGTCTTGTAGACTGAAGATAAATCTTGCACTGCTTTCTATAATACCTATAAATGCTTGTGTGGGCTGTGGTTTATTAATCTGTATAGTTTGCATTAAATCTAATGGAGTCTGCAGAATGTAGAAAGATTGAAAGTTAAATACCTCGAAGTATATGAAATTAGCATAAGTTTATCAGGCTCTATTTTTCTTTATAGTTTAAATAATCTTTGTCCATTTGCCTATTATACTAGCTAACAGAATACTACTTTTCAGTATCACAGGGCATTTTACAATAATAAGAAAAGGTTTTTATTGAATTACGATTTTTACTTCTTTCTTCATTAGTGTGGGGAAACAGAGGTGGCATTTCCAGAGGTTCAGCTTGCCCTCCCTGAGCATTCCACAGCCTTAGGGTGTTTGACATGTAATTAAGCTAGGCAAAAATCTGACATCAAAGTGTATGGAAGGATTCTTCTAACTGCAAGGCCACTGGAGTGGGCTGTTCTGTTTGAGGGCTGAACGGGACAAGGAATAGTACCCTTTGTTGGAAGGCAGAAAGGTGGAAAAAGAGAGCTTGTGAATTATTTTTTGTTGTTAAAGTTATGTGGAAGAAGCTGGTAATGTATAGTTATTTTTCATTTATTTCTGGAAAAACTGCAGATGTATTAAAGGTGGAACTGTTCAGCTGAAAAAATATTGCCTTGAAGAGTGTTAGTTTTTTAAACACAAAAAATCTGTTGAGAGAGAGGTTTCCCGAAGTGTAAAGTAATTGCAGCAGCATAAATTTCATTTTTGAGTGGACAGTTTGAGAGTGGTACAATCTACCCTGGGCTTAATACATTTTTCATTACTTTAAATCTTTCATTCAAGCTGAACTGTTAAAGAGGTGTTAGCAATTCTCAAAGGTATTGTGAGCACAAGAAAGAAAAAATGAATGAGGGGGTTTGGAGTATTCTGTAAGGTCAGAATAGGCAGTCATGGTGCCCGTAATCTGGGGATGACAAATGTAACTCAAAAGATTTGTAGCCAAAGTTAAAAGTATGAGGGACTTCAAGGTTGAATGGGCAGGTAGAAGATGTATGAAAAGAACTACAAAAGACTAGATCTGTTCAGAGAGGAACTGAAGTGAGTCTAAAGTAATGCGGACTGGTAGAGTAAGGCACTACTGGTTTCCATTATAAGCCAAACATGATGTTCTGCTTTTAATACAAGAGGATTGAATTTAAGCTTTAAGTTTCACATTGTGCTGTGAAATGCCTGGAGCTATTAACATCTCTCTCTTCTGCTGGAGTTCCATATGACTTAATGTGACTTTGGGTAACATTCATTAGTATTCATTAGTGGTGTGAATGTTGGCTACCATCCTTCAGTGGCAGTGGGATTTGCCTTTTGCAGTGGTTTAGCTTGGATACTTCATTCTTACACAGGCAGCACCTGTTGTGCAGAACTTGTCTTGCAGAACATAAGATAATTGTACTGAATAGTGCCTGTATATTTCCTTTGGTAAGAGATACCTTTTCTTTTGCTTTTAATTTATTAAAAATAAATGTATTTCATATGGTTAGTGTTCTGTTCAATCTTTGCTCTGACAAAATCAATATTATGTTGCTTTATTTCAGTGGAAAATGACTATCAGGCATAATCTTTGAGCAAGTAGCTTACCCAGAGCCAGTAATATTAGCCACCTTGTTTTTATCGGAGTAAACTGTGAATCTTAAACATCCACTCAGGAGTCTTTTATAAACCTAGACACAGGGAACCACAGAAATATAGTGACAAAGTTAGCATAAAGCCTAAAGACAGTAAGCACAGCAAGAAGTTTATAAATAGTGTTTTGGGCTATATTTTTCCAGTGATGCGTCTGATCTTTGGTTTGCATTTTCCAGTACTGGATTGGATTATATTGAAGATGATATCATGTATTTGTTTTTTCCTTGGTGTTTTCCTGAACATTGAGCATTGAAACAGATCTTTATCTTTCATAATTATTTTTGTTAATGCCCAGAGATTCTTCTTTATATATGTTGTGGTGTGATTCATAAGGTCTGCCATGCATTTGTTTTGTCTGTATTTTAGTGCTTTAATAAAAGCCAAAAGACTAAAATGGAATTATAGTAAAACTAGAGCAACATAAAAAAAATCAATAATTTCTGAATTTTGAACTTTCAAAAGTCACCTAGATTGTTTTCTATTAGCAAATCTTAAGCATGTCAGTGAAGACTAACTGTTTTACTGCTTGTTTTTAAACTCAGTGCTTATTTGCTCCAGGAATCCCGCTAACAGGATTCTGTTTGCCTGAAAGAGGTGTCTGGTTTTATCAGCATCTGTCAGGGTAAATCAGAATTTCTATGGAAGTTAGTTCATTAGTATTAATTTTGGCAATATCTGACTGATTCATGAGCTGTCTTGCCATTAAAAAATTAAATCACTTACTGAAAGCAAAACCTTCCAGAAAATTTCTAATGACTATCCTTCAGTGAATTGAGGCTTCAGATAATGGCAACAAACAAGTGGATACCTCTTGTCTTCTGACAGTCCCTGCTGTTGCCGAAACCCAGGTGCTGCAGGCTCACATTGCATAGCATATGCCAATGGAAATAGTCCTTTTGCTTCCTCTGTGGATCAGTTACTAGTCAGCATGTGTAATGCCTGTAACATTTTTAATTTAATTAACACTGTTTAAAATGCATAACTAAAATCATAGTAACTAAATCACAATTCTTCAAATATCCTAAGTTTCCACTACTTGGTTTTAGCAGAATATATAGAGTTAAGTTATGAGAAAATGGTCTGTGTAGTTGTTTATAGTAACAAACCTGTTTATTGCTGACATAGTTATTTTTTAATTCTGGATATTTTTCTGGATATTTGTTGCAGTGATTTTGTAATCATGCATTTTTCCGCTGATTACTTTCTTCTTTATCAAAGTTAGAATTGTTTTTGTTTGCAGTTGAAACACAAGCTTTTTAGAACCATGGGTGAGATGTACCCTTGGTACTGCAGGTTGCTTTTACTTCTTCCCTAGTACTAATTTTCAGAGATCGTCTTTTTAATGAATTAACATCATCTGCTATGTAATTTTATTTGTTCTAAAGATAATACAAAACAATGATAAGCGAAATAGTCTTTTGTATTTTTGGTAGTTGTTTCAGAGCTCTTTGCCTTCAGTTGTAAGTAAGTGTGAAAGATAACATTTGAAAAGCCTAATGCCATAATTACATGAATTATAATGAGTCTGCTGAAGAATTGTATAAATGGACATTGATACAACATTTACTGTATGTAGATGTGAGCAACTTTATAATTCAGCAAAGTATTACAGGGGGTAGGAGAACTGTGTGATTTGCAGATTTTCTGTTAACATTCAATTACCATTTCTCATACCGTACAAAGTCTGCTATGCTTATAATGCTTTCTAAAAAGCTTATTGGTGTTATTTCCTCATTTTTATTACTATAAGGGTATGTTTAACTGTAGTAACTTAATACCAGATAGGCAAAATAGCAGTGTTGTACATAGTGCTTGGATTTTTTTTGCTAGTTATTATGTAGAAATAATATTCAAATTGCTCATATTGCTTGTTTATGAGCATCTGTTTAATTAGGAATTCTAATCATGTGGATGCAGATTTCATTCTGTATTGTAACTTCTTTTTATGTAAGTGGCTGTGAATATTCCAGTGGTTTTGAATAGCATTAATATACTAAATATACAAGTAAATGTAGTATTTGCTTTGCATAGTAATTCCAATTGATAAATGGTGGTTTATGTGTGTTTATTAGAGCTTTAACTGCTAATCTCATATAGAAATGTTGCTTTGTAGGGCAAAATTCAGTGAGAGGGCCTGGGATTCCAGAGTGAACTTGTACATTCCTTCAGGGCATTTTTGCAAGGGAGGTTGTTGTGTTTTAAAGGTAGTTGATAAGAGACCTGCACCACCAACCCCAGACCTGCACCACCAACCACCATCATGCATTAGTCTATAGAAGGTATTTGGGTGAACATACTCCTGTACCACTCCGTACCACCATTTATCCAAGTGAAATTTTTGACCATTTGCAGGATACATTATAAATCAGGATGTCACTACCAGACAATCAGATTTGAACATTCCTTGCATAAAGTAGCTTGCCTATATCCCTTAGGAATACATCACTTAACTGTGTTTATGTGACAGTGTTGATATGCCTGGTTTTACATGAAAGTTAGGGTATCGTGTTATTTATGTCATCTTGAATTCAAAAAGTAGGTGGTTGTGCTTTATGTATACTGAGGTTATCTTCTCTGGACAAATTACTCCGAATAATTGAAAGAAGTAGTTTTATTGTATGGCTATTAATTAAATCAGGAAACAGGATTTTTTTTTCTTCAGAGTTGGATTTTGCTACTACCTCAGGTTTTTTCAGTGTTCCCTTCTCTGAGGTGCTGACAACAGATTAACATGAAACAGAGCTCTGTTGAACCTAATTATGTTATAGCACATTGTTTTGAGGACCTATAAAAACTGTTCACTCCCTTTTTATGAGGCTGTAGTAACAACGAAAGGCCATAAACAGTGCATTTTCTCTTTCCTATGGGACTGGAGATTTCATTAGTCGACTCTTAATAAAGGCCTGATCCAGCTGCATTTACACCTGGGAATGAATGCTTCTTTATCAGGTCTTAATCCTTAGTAGGTCAAGCAGGAGGGAATGACAGCAGGATAGCTTTTGATCAGCCATAACTGTCTGGAAGCTTAATTTCTTTTTAAATTATTTGCTATTCAAATGTTGACTGAAGACATACTTTCCTGTACTTCAGAGGAAAGATTTTAAATATTAGGGCATTATTAAACAAAACAAAACTGAGGTCTTTCTATATGTTTAAGCAGTCACTCCTGGAAAAAGATTTCCACGTCAGCTAAAGGGATTATTATTTTTTTTTTTTTAATCCTCAGAGAGTCTGGGGAGGACTAATGTTTAGACCTTAGAAATAATGTAGAAAATTATACCATACCTTGATTTAAGCCTATACTGCTTCTGAATTTTAAATTGATACATTCCTGCTAAATAGGTTTCTGTAGTGTAGGTGCTCCTCTGACACTTGTTTGGATTATTTTTATTTTTGTGTGTGTTTGTATAATTTACAAATATTAAAATTATGGAAATTTTCTAACAATTTAGTTGGGACAAATCCTGTAAGATTTGGAGCTGGTTCTGTTCTTTTTTTGGTTGACTGAGTGCATAGAGATCTTTTTTATATATATACTTATATATACTTTATATATACTTTATATTTTTGTATTATTATAACATTATTTTCTCTCTGTTCCATGCTGTAGGGGGCTGGATAGATTACGGTTGTCTGACAGGAATGCACTCCACTGTCTGTTTTTATGCTGGTACTGCTAACCTGCTTGTTGCTCTGCTTTACCCTGCAGGATGTGAGCGGGGGCAGTTTCGCTGTGGAAATGGCCGCTGTATTCCTGCAGATTGGAGGTGTGATGGGGCTAGAGACTGCTCAGATGATACAGATGAAGCTGGCTGTCGTAAGTGAAACAACTATACCACAACTTCTTTGTAATATAAGAAACAGTGAGATCCCAGTGTGCTCAACTGTACCTGTGGTACAAGAATGAATATTGGAGGGGGAGAAAACTCCTAATTGTCTTGAGATGACTGGAGAATCTACTTAAGAATCATATTTCTTGAGTCCATTGGCTTAGGTAGTCAGAAAATCAATAATGCTCAACCTCTAACATGACTTAGCCTTGTCTTAAAAATCTGAGTGCCCAACAGTGACATTTCATTTGATGACTAATGTTCCAAGTAGGTGTAGAAATATATTGTATTCTATTACTGTGGTAATCCTGAATGTTGGATGTACATACAGCTACCCACCAGCATCACTTGAGCTCCAAATCTTTGGATCTTTCAGGCACTAGAAAACAAGCTGTACCTACTGTACTTTAAGTAGAGTCTTGGTTAGTTGTCTAGATAGAGTTGGTTGTGTTATCTTCGGTGCCAGCAGCTCAAAGACAATTGCATTCAGATGGGCTGTAATATCCATGCCCAAAGATTCTCTCAAGCAGAATGTTAAAAAGTTGTGAAAATGAAGAAATTCCTTCCACAGTCTGTTTTCAGGAACTCACCTGTATTGTACCTTGTTGGTTCTAATGTTCTTTGAGGTCTTGTGGGCTGGTGCAGTTATCAGCCCACTTACTGATTTAGGCCAGTTTTTGCCCCTCAGCTGATGAGGAGTGAGAAAGACTGATTTATGTTGGTTCTTTTCATGCTGTATTGTTTCTTTACTGCTTGACCCATATAATAATTGGAGGTCATTCACATAGCTTGGCAGTCTGATTTGTTGCTTAGCAGTTCAGCTAGCTCCAAAACCCAGTGTAGTTCTGGATGAAGGATGCCTTGAATTGGCAAAACAAAATGGTGTTGTCCTATAGTGTGCTATTTCAACTTAGTTCTGAACTGCAACTGGAAAGAACTTCGAACAAGGTGTGGGTAAAATTCATGTTGATTTTGTGAAAGACAAAAACCTTCCCAACACTTAATATATTTTTCATGTTATAAGCATGAAGTTGAGTTGTTCTCATTTTCATACCTGTGATGAATTAGGAAGATGAAAATTAAACTTTTCAGTTTTTTCCAGTTAATTGTGCTTTTCAAAACGATGTGTTAATGTGCTGTATGTAGTAGGGCATGTAAGTGTCTGGGAAGATAGTTTTAAACTGTTTAAAACTGGCTTAAAGTTAAAATCATCTAACAAGATTATTTTTTGGTTCTTAAAAACAGGAATTGAAAAAAGTATACATGAAGTTTATGGTCGTCTGTAGTATGTGATCAATTTTATCTCTTTGATTACTTTACCTCTAATGTAATTTTGTACTTCTAAACTCTAAATCTTCAAAGTGATTTAATTTTCTCCCTTGATGCTTTTGTTTTCATTGGTAGTTGTGCTTGCATATCATCTCATGAGCACAAAGTGTTTCTAGTTGACTTTGCAGTACTGTAAAAACATGATCTTGAGAAAAAAGATGGTTAATCTTTTTACTAAGTCCTAGTGGACTGTGTTATGCTAGTGATTCTATCCCAGGAGTATTAACTAGGGATGGAGTAACCTGTAACACAGTTTTAAAAATTTATTTTGATCTTTCTTTCTAATGGCTCCCTGTTCTTTGTCTACTTGAAAAGTACAGAGTGGAGGTGGGACAACATTCAGATTGTCCTGACCTGACCCTCACTTTTGCCTCATGAATTCACATAGAAGAGTCATGAGCTAGTGCTGAATGATCACCTTCCTACTAGGGATGGAGCAGCTGAGGCGGAGTGAGAGCAATTGAGCAGACCCCTGTGAGACTTGGGAAGCTATAGCGTGACTCCATATATAAATGAAAAAAACCCAGAGGCTCTGCCAGAGGGTGATTCAGAGCGTTAAGCTTTTGCTGTGACCTGCCTTCTAGAGTAGCCTATGTCTCCAGGGGAGGATACAAACCGGAAGGTTCACATGCAGGAATTCACTAAACTGAATTTTGCCTTTGAGCATCCTTCTGTTGGTTCACTTTCCCCTCACTGCTCTGTACATTTTCTTTGGTTTGTCAAATGCTTCATGTATTTGGTGGAAGTTACAGTCTTAACCTTAAGTCTTTTCCCTTATTTAATTGTTTTCTTTAAAAGTGCTTTCCCAGATGTCTGTGAAATGACAGGTTTTTTCATTACTTATGCTAGCACAACCTACCTGTGAGGGAAATCAGTTTCAGTGTCAGACTGATGGTGAATGTATCCCCCAGTCATGGGTTTGTGATGATGAGGAGGACTGTGAAGATGGCTCAGATGAGCATCAACAATGTCGTAAGTATTTATGTTGTAGCATCTTTCTGAAATAAGGTAATTCACATAGCAGCATATTGAGAACACACAGGAACAAACCTGCTCTAAGTACAGCTTTTACCAGAAGAGTCTCTCTAAAGTAGTTTCTAGAAATGAGATCATCTGAAGTAGGTAAAATACAGAAAATGTGTCCAAAATGTCATCTCCAGGTCTTGAAATCTGAAAATTACTGATGTTTCAGTTAATTAAAAAGAGGGAAAAAAAGGAGAAAAAGATACAGTGCATATTAGTTTTATAGTCGATACAAAATTTACTAGTTCCAAAAATGGTGAAATATACGTAGTACTCTGATGTCCAAATACTGTCTCAGTCACAGAAAAAGCTGCTTTCTTCACTGCATAACAAAATTCACAGTGACATCTCACAATTTTATATATATATTAAAAAGTTCATTTCTTCTGAGAAAAATTTTGAAATTCTGATGTATAAAAAGGGAGGAATTATCAGTCAGTTGGAATAAATATTGCTAAAGATTCTTGTACCATCTTCAGTGATGCTATTTAATGACATTATTACTTAAAATGACCACAGCTGTTCTTTCTCCTATTCTCATAGGAGTAATACTAAAAGTCTTGGTATGGGGTGAAAGTCTACTCTTTCGTTATCGTTTGGACAGCTTAAACTCAAGACATAGTTCCTATTAGTATTTCACTTTAATATGCTAAACAGTGTATTATCATGTTTAAATTGCTGTTTTCAACTAAAGTGTTTAATGTTCTCTGCGTACTTTAGAGCAAAGAAATCATTTAGCAGCCTAACTGCCAATAGCCATAGTCTTTGTCTTTTTTCAATATCGACAATAAGATAAACATTGATAATAAAATATGTTACTCTTGAATTTTGTGACTAAGCAGTTCAAGGGCTACATACAGTTAAGTACGTGCTGAAGTGATGAACAGTGAACGGAGATGATTATTGCATCAAATTACATCGTCTGTGTTATTGCATAAGACAGGAAGAACAAGTGTAGTGTTCTGAAGAACCAATTTCCTGCTACTTCTAGTGTTAGAAGTTACTTTAAGTGATGAGGATAAGATTAATTTATTTTCCTTTTGATTCTATGTATAATTTTTGAATAACTTCTTTAAACTGAACAACTCTGGAACTACTCACTAACCCGCTTGATTCTTGGGAGATTCATAGGTTAAAGTTTTGGAAGGGTTTTGCTCGTGGACTTGGTTAGTGCTTTTATGTCTTGATACTTGTTCCCACTGAGGATGGAAAAAATTGGAACTAAGGTTAACTGACTTTTGTTCCTCTCCTCCTCTCAGAAGGTGTCAGCACAACTGCTGGTTATGTTTTAACTAAGGAATACGTAGATACAAAATGTAAAATGAGCAACAGCTTGGAGTTGACTTTTGAATTGGATCACTGTACTGGTCACCATGCACTGGTTAATCATGAGTGTTGGTAACTATACAGTGGCACTGTGCTGCTGCTGCTGCTGTTTTTGAGCCATCTTCTGGTATTTGTCCTTATTCTTCTAAAGGGACTTTTTACCTCTGGGCTTGGGAATCCTGAGGAGCTTTTCCTTCTTGAAATGGTAATTTTTTTTCCTGAGAAAAATGGCTGACAGCTCTGGAAGTCACACATGCAGAATTAAAACAATTTTAGTTTACTTCACTGTCTTGCTCTTGTTTTTCCTCATGACACTAGTCATCAGCACCAGTAGCTGATCTTACTTTGGGAACACGGCTGACAGAAGAAGGAATAGAGAGCCCCTGTAAAGCAGCACACCAGATGCCAGTGTATAGACTGGAGTGATGTTGAGATATAGCATGAGTTTGAAAGAAGCAAATGTGCAGGTGGCAGAAGGGAGGGAAAGTTAGCAATAATTTTGCCCTTCAGCTATATCTTCACAGATCCAATTAATTTGCCTAAGAATAACAGAGTTCAATTTAGCTGTAGTGGAATGAAAGTGGAACTGGAGTTTTATGTGGCTCCTTTTCACTGACGCAGCTGTCATGAGACAAGACATAATCATCCTTGATCCTCTGTTGGTTATGAAAGTAAAATATTCCTGACTCTTGAGGTCCTGGCTGTATTAGAAAGCAGTGTCTTACCTCCAGCTCTGCTGTGTTTACATTGTAGCATTCTAGTTGACCCATTAACTTCCAGTTACTGACAAGATTTTGACCCACTAAACAAAATAATAGAGAAAACTTGAAAATGGTAAGAATTAATAATTTAATCTTTTGAGCAGAACAATTATAGGGAGGTAAATTTTAACTTAGAGGTCAACCCCTTCAGTCAAGAAAAGCAGTGACCTTGCAGGCTACAGAAGACCTCATAGAGCTATGTCATCTGCTGTGTGCTTGTCAAGTGTTCTTCAATCTCCTTGAGTACACAAAGGTACTAGGGGGAGAAAGTCTTACGCTAATGTTTGTCAGAAGGATGAAGTAGTTAAAGAGAAAGATGGAAGATATTTTTCTGCGTAAAAATTCTTGGTTGGTGGAAAAGACTGATGGAGTGCCTGTTTCTTGCAGCGGGAAGGACATGCTCAAGTCAGCAGTTCACATGTTCAAATGGACAGTGTATCCCAAGTGCATACTGGTGCGATCGAGTAAAGGACTGCACTGATGGAACAGATGAAAGAGCCTGCCGTGAGTCTTACCTATTAGCACTAGATCTGTTTTCATCTCATCTCTCTGTGGCATTTTAATAAACTTGTAAGATTAAAGGGCTTGTTGATGGACAGGATGACCACAATATGCTTCTTGTTAACAAGAGTTTAATTTCAGATTCTTTGGTGTATTAGAGCTGGTGTTCTGATACAGATTGCAGAACTCTACCATAGGATCAGGGCTTCTTGTTTGTCATTTTCTGAAAGACAATTAATATTGCATTGGAAAAACCCAACCATTTTAAAATGGCTTTAAGCCTTGGGAGACTCAGAGCTAACTTTGCCAGAGTTTTTCATATACTTTTTGCATACACCTTATGAAATCAGTGGTAACTATAACTTGTATAGAAAAGCAGAATTTGACCTCTGCTCACTTCTTTGAGGGACCATGACCCTTTCAAAAGCATTTGTGTTCTGGGCTGCAGTTTCCTGTGGAGATGCAGTGGTATTGGGTCATATTATATTCAGATAAGCTGTTTATATTGTGCCAGCAAAATGCAGATAGACAAGTATGTTTTTTCAGTTTTAACTTCCCCAGAGTTGAGGCTGCCTGACTGGTGACAGACTCCCTAGATCCTGGCCTAGGTTGAATACTGATGGAAAGGACAGCTGGCTACAGAATAGAGATCACATTTTTCAGAGAGGTTTTTGCTTAACACCTACACAACAGTGTGCAACAGCATGTCTGGTCATTGTTAGTATTAAGGAGAAGCTTTACATGTGTCATGAGTGACATGTAACATGTGAGCTGCTATTCCAGCTGTTAGAACTTAGTGTGCCTTTGGGAAAAAGGCATAACTGTAAACTTTGCTCAGAACCAGACCTGGGGAAGAGACTAGGATGCTAAGGAATGGATAAAGAAGCAAGAAATAAAATGTTGCTAATGGCTGCACTTGGAGAAAAAAAGGGCATATGCACATGCTGCGTAAAGGAAAACTAGCATATTAGGTGGTCAGCTAGCTGCTAGCATGTTTAGTCACAAGTGGCTAAAATGTGCAGTCTGTTAGAATGAAAGGTGATTTAGAACTATATAGTACTCTGGTATAAAAGGTTGCTGAGATATCTGACTTGGAACTTCTCCATGTGATAGACCCACAGCCAGTTTTGAAGTCACTAGCACAAATGGCTAAAAGCCAAGATCCAAAGTACCTCATATCATTGCTGTAAGAATATCTTCTGTAACTTGACACTTTTTCTCTTAAAGTTTAGAGGAAGAAAAGAGATTGATAACTTAATTTAGCAAATCTATGATAGATAAAATAATACCCTGAATATATTTATTTAAAATATGCATTACCTGTGAATTAAGTAAGAGGGATTGTTCAACAGCTCCAAGAAATCTGTGATTAGTCATTGAATACAATGTGGAACAGCCAGATGAAATGGTGTGATCATTATAATGCAGTGAATCTGTGTCAAATGGGAGTGGAGTCCTAAAAACAATACTCACAATACTTTCTTCAGACTAGAAGCTGCTGTGATGTTTGAAAATTGAAGTGCACGTTTTATTTCATGTTTAACATTCTCAACTAAGTAAATTAAAAAGGCAGTTTGGAAAGGAGACTCTAGATAACATAACAGTAGTGCTCTATTGCTATGTGGGAAACCCAGTTGTTGCTGCATCAGCGAGTAGGCCCCATGACTGTTGTGAAGGCAGCATATTTAGCCTCAGGGAGAGAGGGACTGCCTGATGTCATTCAACAGCCTCTACTCTGGTTTATTAGAATATGTGTTGACAGTCTCTCTAAGACAGAAGAATGACTGTGACTTGGAACATTGCAAGCAGGAGGGTCAGACTAAAGAAATGTGATGTGCTGAAGACAAGACAAACAAGAAGAGTGTAATGACAAGGCGCTTCCAGAAAGACTGGTTAATTTTATTACCTCTCTGTCTTTGCAAGACCTGGAACTTTAAACAGAAGCCATAAGACAAAATGAGTAATTTGGTGATTTTATTATTAACTCTACATTAAGGATTAGCGTAAGTGTTAGATTTTACTATTTTGAAGCAGATTCTAATACTTGCTTTGAATATTAGTTTTCCCCACTGTTTCATCCATTTCCTTTTTCACACTATCTGATACAAACAAATATAAGAGGAATACTGCTATTTTTGCCTTATCCTTTGTAATTATTTTCCCCTTATTTAATTTGCATGAAAAGGTTTCATAAATAA
The DNA here is from genome assembly GCF_023634155.1 of Falco peregrinus. NCBI lineage: Eukaryota > Metazoa > Chordata > Aves > Falconiformes > Falconidae > Falco > Falco peregrinus. The sequence continues at coordinate 22,117,744 of NC_073728.1, forward strand.
AATGAACATGGACATCCATGGACAATGAAAGAAAAAAGGTATTTAGAACTGATTCTGTTATTTCACAGAGCATAACAAAATGCAAATTTATTATGTCTGTTTACAAGGTATAAACCTTGCACAAACTGATCTGTCTGGAAGCAGATTTAGTTTGTAAGGAAGATAGAGTTTCGTTGCTGCATAACTTACGTTATTTAAGAAATAAGAAACTGGTCAAATGCAAAATGTCACCAGTATGAAGTAACTCTACAATTAAACATACAAAAAAATAGAACAAAGGAATTTAAAGCCTTAGTCCATTTTACTGCTAATGAGATTAACAGCAAGGGAAAACTACCCATGCAGAGGCTAAGATAAACATCAGAACAATGTTTCAGTTACAAGTCATATAATTAGTGTATTGAGGCTGTTTTAATTTCGTAAAATGATGGGTCTTTATTTTCTTTAAATATATATATATATCAGGTTGCTATTCCAGCTTTTTTAGTAGTCAGCATCTAACAAATACTTTCATTTTAAAACTTTAGAAATGTAGAATGAAATAGCAGACTATTTGAGGTACCAAATACTTTTTGGGAGTAAGCAGCCAATACTGGTGTTATTTTTCTGTGTTACGTACTTTATTTCTTTTAATTAAAGGTAGAATTCTCTCTTACGCCTCAGCTTTGTAATTGAAAAATGAAAATCCCAGCCACATTCATTTTGCTTTATTGTGACTGTTAGAATAACCTTCCTGGCAGCTGAGCAGTACACTGAGGCTATGAGGGAGAAAGGGAGAGTATTTTAAAGACATGTTTGAGGCTGATTGGCTGAGTGTTGGCCCAGAAACTGGATTTTTTTAACTCTATTTTTGAGGCTGAGTCGCTGCCATGGGTCAGCTGCCTAACCTGTCAATTCCTGCCTCATATTTGCTATGCTAAATAGCTGTTGTGATCAGGAAATGGGCAGCCAGGTCTGGGATGAATTTGTGCAAATCAGGGTGAAAGTGAACAAAGATCAAGAACTGAAGAGATCATAAGGGATGTAGTCTAAGAAAAAAGAAAAGGGCCATGGTCAAAGGTGAATGTTCTTGATGTTGGACAAATTCCATGTAACAGCTACAGGACAAGGCAGAAGTTCAGGCTGAAGGAAATAGCTCCACCAGTGAGAGTTTGGGACAGGCGAGAAGCAAAACTGGAGCAGGGTAAGGAAGGCCACCAAAGACTAGTGTGTCAGGGATTAAAATCGGGAATTAAGGTCAGGATTGAGGGTCTGGTCAGTCTGCCAGCTCTAAAAGCGTTTTGGTAGTGAACACTACCTGATACCATGTAGCTCACAGCACCCTTCGGCTTGGGGTAAGTCCTCCTCCTGGTCTCTGTGATAGACTGTAAGCTGTCTGGGCAATGATTTGCCCGCTGTGAGGTGGTGACTCATGGCAGTGAGTCAAAGGATTTTAATTAATTTTATTTTGTAAAATGTTGTTGCAATAAAAGAATAGGAATAAATAAATACATAAATGAAAGTAGGAAATTGCCCCCCTTTTTTCTTTCTCCTTTTTGTAACATGGGTTAGGATTGCAGAAGGTTACACTTCCAACTCTGTGATAGAAATCAGTATCTGCTGAATCAGATATCAGTTGCAACTGTTTCCAGTTACTGTTTTGTATGGATTTATTTCTAGTTTGGAGAATGTAAGTGTTAGGCAGAGAGCAAAATAATGTAGGTGTAACAATTCCTGTGACAGAGCTTTCAAGCATCTTGTACATGTGTACACTGAAACATGCCATTTAGATGTGTTTGCAGCTATTGCCCCAAAACGGTTTGCGGGTTACAAGGAGCAAGGTGCCTCATTTGTCATTTGTGCTGGCGTTTGCCAATTGTTTGTGGTTTGCAACTGAAGTGCCAGATACCACAGGAGACAGATTGTGGAGAAGTGTTTTGGCTGAGAAGGAAATGCACAAGAGGAAGGGGAGAGAAAGAAGAGCTCGCTTTCCTCCTGAGCACTGGAATAAACATAGCTGGATTTCCCTCTGTTTTCACAAAGCTCATATTATCTTCTAGGAAATGTGATCACTAGGAAAAGATCTCTTCTTTTCAGTTTTCTGTAGTTAACCAAAGGTTTTTGGGAGGAAAAGGTAAAGGAAGCAATGTTCATGTTGGAGGAGGCTCTTCACAATTAAAAGCAAGGTGAAAGAAAACAGTGTTTGTATCTTTCTGTCCCTTCACTTTTCTCTCCTAATCCCATGTTCAGTTTTACACTATCGCCTTTCACTCTCTCATCCTGTACAGCTGTATTTCAGACCTCCTTAGATGCAAACTACCTACCTTGTCATCCTTTTAACATGGACTCTTACCCTTCCTTTTTAGCTCTTTCTAATCTATCTGTCACTGACCTAGAAATAAAACATGTCTGACTCCCTGGAAGAGAACCCTTCCTTTAGTTTTTGCATAGTTCCACGTCCCTCACAGAGCACTGACCTTTCTTCTATGTGCCCCCTAGAACAGAGAGAATATCATCAACTTCTCTGATCTGTATCAGTTCCTGGATAGCAGCTATGCTTTTTTATAGCCAAAATGCATTGCTCTGGGATCAGGTGTGTACAGAGAAATCTTAGTTAAGAAAACCCAAACAAAACAACAGTCAGATAAAAGCTAGGAAACGTTTATTATGCAAGCCCCAAATGCAATGACTAATGTAAGATCTTCACACTTAAATTCAAACTACCATGATACTCTCTTTCCAGACTTTTTTTGCTAGAGAGCTTTTCATTAAGTTAGATTGTATAGGCCTTCCAGATTAGGGGTTTCATCCCATTCCTACCCTCCCCACTGCCAAGGCCCAGATTCTTTTCCTATTCAGAACTTTCCAGTTGGTGATAGGTAGTACGAGAACTCGACTCACTCATTGCTAATATTTTCTAAATTTTGGAGAGAAAGCATTTTGCAACTGCAAGAACAGGCACTTCATGTTCAGATTTCCTAGTATTATTATGAATTTCTGTTTTGGCTTTCTTCATTCCCTCAATGCTGTCAGAGTCTAGCACAGACACAATGCCATAGGTGCATCTTGTGTGTGATTGCCACAGAGGCCTTAGCTAGAAGCCGTTAGAAAGTGTAGCACAGTGTCTGGCCCTCTCAGAAGCTGGTATTTCTTGCTCGATTCTTGTATCTTTGCTACTTCTCCCATATAAGTGTGGATGGTGATCCCAGCTACTTCGGAACTGTCCTGGTAGCACAGATGCTCCTGAACTGGAGTGCAACTCACAGCTTTGCTATTATCCATGAGGATTAGTTCTTAATGCTCCAAATAATTAAATTTATTAAAATAGTATGCTATAAGGTACAAAGAGTACAATGTACAATGCAGTGAAAAACTTTCAGATGAGTGAGAAACCTGTGATCAGAACTATAATTTACTAACCTGGTCTTTAGGCAGGGGACTGGGACTGGGATTACCTGTACAGAGTTTGAAAGTTAAATTAATCTCCATCAAGCTTTTCAAAGAATGTTCTTGCCTCTGCAACTACAATTAAAATAAAGAATCTGTGCACCAAGCAGATTTGAAAAGAAAATAAAGAAAAAGTATTTGTTCACATTCTGGTCAACCACCTATGTAGTCAAAATGCATATTTTCAAGCATCATCAAAATGTCTTTACTTACTGCTCTGCTTGGTATTTTTATAATGATTTGCATTTGTACACTAGATTTTATATATAATAAAGATTTTTCCAGGCCGAGGCATTCTCCAGGCTTGCTGCAGGAGAGAAAACTTTGACAAACTATCCCTTTTTCTAAAGGTTTGAGAAAATCTTAGTACTGGCTAGATACTTATTTTGCCTGGCCATTCTTGAAGAAACAGGCAGTGCAAGCAATGGGTCCTATCTGTTTGATGGTCAGTCTATCAGAAACAGTTTGGAACATCACTGCAGGTATTTTTGTGGAATGGGAAGAAAGATGAGTAAAATTACAAACCATCCATTATAAATACTCTTAAAAGCTTTCCCACTTCAGTGCATTTACAAACCAAGTACCTTTTAATATTCTTTTTCTTATATGTGCTCCATCATCCTAAGTGATTCTATGATTCTATTTTACTTACTGTACCCTTGTACTGCCATAGCTATTGCCTGCTATGCCATAGAACTCCTGGAACTGTGATGCCTTCTCTGCTTCCAGGCAGGGAAGAAGCATTGATTCCACAGTGAGCTTAAAATGCAGTCCCAGGTCAGGACTGCCTTTCTTTCTGTAGGCAGTTTAGATTTCAGAATCCATGTTGTTTCCAAAGCTTTAGGAGTTGTTCATAAGCCCTACCCAAGCAAGAAACGCATGAGATGTATGTGTTACAAGGGAGTCTGTCTGATTAGAAGTGGGGCTAAATAATGCTAATCAAGTTTAGGGCATGTGTTGGCATTGTCATTGCAGACTTCTGGAATGGAAGGTCTAGAAACTAGTGCTAGAAGGCCACAGGTAGGAACAGTGCAGCTGGAACCCTGATAAACTACAACTGCTGTTCTCTGATTGAGATAACCGTTCTTTGACGAACGCACTGTTCCTACTTGTCACTTGCAGACTTGTATTAATTGCAATGACAATGAATTAAATGTAAATGAATCAACTGGGGACATAGTCGTAGTGGGTGTCAACACAGCGGTTTATGCTCTCATATCAAGAACTTAACAGTTAAAATTATGTGAGCCTATTTCATAGGTGGTTGAAGTTTAGTGGGAATGTGATGATATGTAGAACAGCAGAAACAAGCAAAACAGTTTGCCACTGCCTGGAAAAATTGCGGCTTGTCTGAGTTCTGCTTGAGTAATTTTGTAATCTGTGTTTTGAATTCCAAGAGTATGAATGAAAAAGTGCCTAAGTGAGAGCCTTCTCTATCTGCTTTACTAACTAGTATGGAAGTAAAATGGGATAAGAATTCAAACTGAAAATCTAAAAAATGAAAAATGAAATTTGGTTATTCTGCTTCTTGAGTTCACTTACCTACTTGTATTTCTTTATAGAGGCAGAGGTTCAATAAATCTCACTTCAAAAAATAATTATTTACTTTCATACTTGCCATTTGCCTGAAATAAGTAACTTTTGTCTACACGGCAGTAAGCTAAACTAAGCACTTGCTCTCCTGCTCAACTCTAGCAGGTGCACACGCTTAACTTGTTGGATACTTCCACTAAACTCACTGGTTGCTTGTAGTTATAGATATTCTCAGAATTGGTTTAAAGTTGTTTGAAATAATCTTTTGTGTTGGCCTGTAGGTCATCTACATAGGTAGAACAGTCAGAAACTGAGAAAATCATTCATTCTGCAGAATCTTCTTTCGTTTTGGGAAGGGGAAAACAAGTAATAAAAACCAGAAAACCTGAAGGTGATCATGGACCTGGAAGTTTAACATCCTTGGCTTAATTAGAACAAAACCGTAAAAATCAAAAATCTGGTCTCTTGAGTTTGAGAACTCATGACATTCTGCAAGGATCTAGGAATGGTAAATTTCAGGAACTCCTTTTCTACCTAGGCACTTTTATTAAGGTCAATAAAGTGTATAACTGAAGTGCAAATAAATAAAATAATTGTTCACTGCTTGCTTTCCTTTTGTGTTGCATTTTTTTCTATCATATTGTAAACTATTTGAGTTGCAGACCTCTCTGGGGTGTGGGTGGGCATCTAATTTTCCCCCTGTTTCTTGTGAGGTTTTGTAGCATCTATCTAGAGGATATTCTTAAATATCTGTTGGAGAAGACAGTATACTGGATAAATGGATTGTTTGTCAGTAATAGCATGGGAAGTTTTGCATTCCTTTTTTTGCTTTCCTATAAATCAAGATATTCTGTTGATACTGGATATATGTGACTCATACCCTGTAGTTTAACACTCATGTTAATACTGAAGGATTTCTTATTGTAGACTACCCAAGATGTGAACAGTTATCATGTGCAAATGGAGCATGTTTTAATGCAAGTCAGCGATGTGATGGCAAAGTTGATTGCAGAGATTCTTCTGATGAAGCTAATTGCAGTAAGTACCATATGCAGAGTGACCCCAAACTCATATGCTTTATAGACCATCTTTTAAAGTTGGATTGTAGTTTTCTGACAGATTTTCTGTATGCCTTTCTGTGCTAAAATCTTTTTCAGCACATGGATGTACCAGTACGCAGTTTCAGTGTGCCAATGGAGAATGCATCCCACGAGCCTTTATCTGTGACCATGATGATGACTGTGGAGACAGGAGTGATGAGAACTCTTGCAGTATGATGTGTTTGTTTTTCTTTTTTCTCCACTTTCTTTAACTGTTTGACTAAGAATTGGTTCCAGCAGGAAGTAGATTACTTAGCTATACAGCCATCAAAAGCTAGCCACTGTTTCTGTATGGAGAGATGAAGATGGCAGTGCTACTTTGATAGACTTTTTTCAGCTTGTCTTTGCTGCTAAGTGCCTGGGTGTGTGGTTACTATTTGAATTTGCTGGATTCAGTGACAGTTTGCTCCTTGACACATATAGTTTCGCTTCTTCATGTTGTTGTCCTTTTCTTCATTTCAGCATGACTCAAAGGGAATTCCTTCAGTTTCAAGTATCAGTTAGATACAGCATGCTATTGTTTTTTGTCCAAATTTGTTTGACTCTTTTTTGCATTTTTATATGCTGATAGATGGAATGGGTCTTTAGAATTATTCCCACTGACCGTAAGGTACAACTGTATAGACAGGCAGTTGTACTTTAGATGTTCAGGTAAGGTCCTTAGTTGACCATTCTGTTTCTGGAGATTTCTTGCTTATTCTTTTCTTCATGATCAGGGTATCCCAAAGTGTTCAACATCACAGCTGTAGAGTTTGAATCACAGCTATAGAGTTAGAATCATACAGTTGTCACACGTGTGAGCTATATGTTTAAAAAGGTACCCCACTGATTATAGGATCTAAGTTAGTTTTATGTTCTGCATTGCAGGAAGGCCACATGTTGCTATTTACTTGCTCTATCCTACTAAGGACCTCAGACTAGTATGCCTAGCATCTAATTGCACAATTAATTAAGAAATTTAGCCTTCCCTTTCAGTTCTGTAAAGAATCAGAGTATTCTAAAATAAAGTTCATACCTAAAACCAGGGCAAACCAGCAGTGAATACAATATATACAAGATATGAAACTGGTTCAGTTTTTCAGGAGAGATTATAAATAGCTATTCATCTACGAGACAATATTACTATTTCTAATCTTTTAGTCACTTAGTTTGATTTTCTCATGTTTCTTTCCTTAGCTTATGCAACTTGCAGAGGCAACTTCTTCACTTGCCCAAGTGGCCGTTGCATTCATCAGAGCTGGATATGTGATGGAGATGATGATTGTGAAGATAACGAAGATGAAAGAGGATGTGGTACATGCTAATGCTAACTTATAATGATGACATTTTCAGAGGAAGACCTCACTAAGTTCTATGAAATTTTGACCAATCAGGATGTTCTGAATCCATTTTAATTCTGTACAAACCTTAGAATTTCATCTTCACTTGTGTTTTTTTTTTTTTAACTTAGGCGGGGGTTTTTTTGTTGTTCGTGTGAAAGTTATTACTGTGATACTGAGTAAGATGCACACCAAGTTGAGCATATAGCAACATTGTTTTTTCTTTTACATCTTCCCTCAAATCTTTTGGGTTTTTTTTTCTTTTGGAGATTTTTCAGGTCATTTATCAAGAGACTTGAGGCTCCTAATAACCAAAATCAATTGGTTGAAAATGCGAATAACTCAGTTCCTGTCAAGATTGGTCATGCGAGAAACTGAAATTTTAATGAATGAAAGAGTGGGCTTTTTTCTCTTTCATTGGCATTTTCTATGATGAGCATTATTCTCTTTATCCAGACAGCCTTTGCGTGTTTTAAACCCACAGAACTGTAGTTTCATTTCTGATGCACCAGTTAGTCTAAAGCTAAATGGTTTTACTGTTTCTAACAACACAGAAGACTAGAAGGATTCATGTGTCTGCAGAAGTATTGTTTGCATTGTACTTTGAAGGTAAAAGAAAGCATGACAAGGAAGTATAGATTGGTATTTTTTATACTCTTTCCTAGCTGCGTGCAAGAACCATACATGGAATAATGAAGGATAGAGATGCTTTGGGAAGCTGTTAGTGAAGAAATTCTAAGTATTATTTGAAACAAACTCCTTAATCATTCTTGTTTTTCTTTTCCATAGAAAGTGGTCATCACGAATGTTACCCAGGAGAGTGGGCCTGCCCTGGGTCAGGGCATTGCATTCCGATTGGGAAAGTGTGTGATGGGGCTGCAGACTGCCCTGCAGGAGAAGATGAAACTAACATCACTGCGGGAAGACATTGCAGTATGTATTAGAATCAAAAGCATACACAGAATAGCAGAAACATCAGCATTGATTTCTTTTTATGTTCACCTTTTGTCTCCTAAACAACGCTGGAATTTTGGAAGCTCACTATTTTTGTTGTCACTGTTTTGACTGGATGATCTGAAAGGCATATGCACTGTGAACAGACCATTCCTTTTGTAAATATGTACATGAAGTTTCAGAAATAAGGATTTTAACTCGCTGTCCATATCCTAACCTGTTTTCAAGAAGGAAGGGAAATGTGCTATATGCCTTTTTTGTTTAAATATCTGTTTTTTTCCCTCTTTATAAGTAAGAAGGAGTGTTGTGTACTGATTGGTACACAGGACTGAATTACTGTATCCTGAGCCTTGGCTAAGTCACTTAGATTACAGTTTTCAAAAATATCTTTTCACCTGGGATGTCTGGTGTCTGGTTCTCCAATTAGTGGTATACTGGTTTTTTTTCTGTTGGAGGCAATGAGCATACATAGTTCCTGTTAATTTCACTCTTATGAACATTGATTCCCTCTGAGAATCAGACCCAGGGTATTTAACATTTTTAATTTCTAGGAAAAGGAAAATTCCTATTAAAACTATCATGCAATTTGGAATAGGAAGGCAGAAGAAATAATAGGAAATTAAATCTTATTGTAAAAAAGCATTTCCTGCTTTGCTGAGTGGTTTAGTAGTAACATCAGATGTGGGCTGTAAAGCAAGGTGTTTAACAGAAGAAACTGAGGAAAAGGCAGGTGAAAAGGAGGGAAGTGGAAGTTAGCCAGTGCTTTACAATCATAATTTGATCACCTATAACTGAATTGTTTATTAGGTAGTAGTACAAGGAAAGGTGAAGGAAAAAAGAAGAAAGAGAAGAAGAAAAGGATAAAGAATTTCTCCGTGAACACAATCCAAATAATATATTCGAGTAATATAGATATTCTTCTTAATGTAATGTAGTAGGTTTTTTCTGCATAAAAGAGGTTGCATGCCAATAGATGGAGCTCAAGAATGTGTTGTTCACAAGCAGGTCTTTGTGGAACCAGAGAAAGGTACGAAGCATTGCAAATGGTTTCCTGTGTGCAGCTCTTTACATGGCTTTTACCAGTGGTTGCTCATATAAGATTGATGCTTATCCTTTAACTCCATTCTGAAAACGTTTTATAAACATTAGCTTGTCTTCTGTCTTCCATTTCCTTGCCTGTATGTATGTTAGCATATGTGATTTCATGGAAATTTAGAGATAATTTCTTGTGCAGGTTTGTTTCAGCTGTTCCTGAAATTGTAGACTCGTTATAGAAAAGACTGTAACTATTGTAACTGTTAGTAAGGCAAAGAGCTCTTCTATTGGTAATATGTCTAATTGTATTTTGGAACTATTTTATTTCCTTTTTAGACATATCACACTGTGCTGCTTTGAGTTGCCAGTATCGCTGTCATTCTTCTCCATCAGGAGGGATGTGTTATTGTCCTGCAGGATATACAATAAGTAGCAATGACAGTCGTACTTGTATTGGTAAGTGAAGCACAGTGATTTGCAGATATTTAGTATGTTCTCACAGCTCATTATGAAAGTTTTAATTCCAGGAAGGCGAGTAAGTTCCAAATGGGTGGATGTACTGACTTGAGATTTTCTATTTGCCAGGAAAACAATAAAAATCTAAGTAGTACGATATCAGCATGGTGACACAGAAACAAACCAGAGAGGTATCATAAAGATCTCTTTCAATAGGGCTGTTATGATTATGTGATTATATTTGAAAAGATTTACTCTTGGATGGCTGCTTTATTATCAGATTTTTTTTACATGTCGTTTAGTGGTTAGGTGGGGAGAGTTTGATTCTGCTCCAGGGATGTATGTAATTGTATGCCTGGAAAAACAGTTAATGCTATTGAAGTATTTGATACTTTTTGAAAGTGGCTATATATGAAGACAGGATAACACTGTACTTTAAAATGAAAAGGGTGCTTTGTATCTGCAGTATGGAATGGCTGTATATCTTCTGACGTTTCATTTGTAAGAATGTAAAGGTAAGTGAGCTATTTTGGTGTTGCATTTCTATTCTGTAGCTGCTGTAACTTGGCCGCACAAACCCTTGGTGGTACAAATTATTTGTCTCAGTAACTGGAAATAGAGTAACTTGAGAATCATGAAGTTCAGCCCTGCCTAATACCTGGGTAAATACCTGCTATGGGTTTTCAACCTAGTCTGTGGTGTTTGTGCTATTAAAAGTATGCTAGGTGTTCAGTCTCTAATGAGATATCTCTATTTTTGGGAATATTCGTGGCCTAGGGCTGTATGAGCAGCAGTAACAACATGATTGGTCTTAATAGACAGAAGGAATCAATGCACAGACTGCAGGCACAAAATTACTCTGTTCTTTTATGTGAGGAATACATGAAGGATGCATTCCCAAACCTGGTGCAGTCCTGGTGAGACTTCTGTTGTTCTTGTTGTTCTGCTGTTGACTGCCCTGTAAACCTAGCTGTCTGATTCTGACTTGTAAATCAGAGTAATTGTATTTTGGTTTGCCAAGATCTAGGCATATATTTGTAGTGGGAACAAGACTTGTCATGGAGAAGAGGCTTGTAGTAGTGTATAATTCCAGACCTTAGTTTAAATTAATGTTACTGGTTTAAGGCCAGAAGAATGAAGCTATAGTGTTAGCAAAGTGTATTACTTCTTGAAACCATGATCTTTTCAATGTGTCTTTGTTTGCTTCTGTCTCACTGTAAACTGAAGGGTTTTGATGCGTATGGAAGCTGGAAAGCTACTGAGAACAACATTTTTTCAGTACCGAAATACATTATCTAGGCAGTATTTCATTTTCATTTATCTGTTAATAATTCTTTTAAACCAGAAATTTCAGCAGGAAGAATATTTGAGATCTCTTTTTTTTTTCTTTTTTCTTTTTTTTTTTTGTTTTTGGCTAAACAGTAGAAATACCAGTTTCCAGCAATAGCAATGTAAGGTACTGATTCTACTCATGTTTTCAAGTGAAGGAGGTCAGACTTCTAATGTCAAAACCATGTGTTAAGTAGCGTCAGAAATCTGGGCTTTAAATAACCACAACTAGGATGAAACACCAGACAGCGTTCAGATCTGATTTTTTTTTTTCTTAGAAAATCAGAATTTAAAAAGTCCTTGTTTCTAAAAGATGACTAGTTAAATATTTCATAATTTTATAAGTAAAAAATTTTGCAGCAACCCTGGAAATCCCTTGCAGAAGGCATTTGTGAGTGCTTGCTGGATTGTCCAAGCTGCAGAGTCTGTCTGTATGGTATTTCACATGCCAAAGTGAACTACTTTGTACTTTTGCTAGCTAGTTCTGGTGCACAGCTAGCTTTTAACTGGAAATCAGACACCTGTTAGCATAGTACCAAGTCTGAGCTAATAAACACTGCCTTTTAGCAGGACTTACTAGCTGAAGCGTTGCACTAACATAAAGTTTAGGCTCTTATTTAGAGTGGGCTTAAATCCAGCCGTGTGTGTGTGCGCAAAGCATACAGATCTGCTGCGGGATTGCAGGAAGAATACTGCATATTGTGGAAAGCAGACACTGGCATTCCTTCCAGTGATTTTTCCACACTGACAGGTGTGGGTTTTTTTTTTTTTTTGTGTTTTTTTTTTTTGGTGGGGTTTTTTGGGTTTTTTTTTTTTTTTTGAGAGGGCATGGGTAGGTCCCTGGGCAGCAAACATTGGTTGTTTTGTTATCCAGAAATAGAAAATGAAACATTTGTGGAAAAACATACAAAAACTTTTTTCCCATGCTACAGTTTTGCAAAAAGATACAAAGCAAGGAGAGAGGACAGAATTGCAGCTTCCCAACTATAACGACATTCCTTTTATAAAAACATTGTTTATAAATATACGTAATTCACTTGACAGATTTTGATGACTGCAAAATGTGGGGTGTCTGTGACCAGCTGTGCGAAGATCGTGTGGGGCATCACCGGTGCCACTGCGTGGAAGGTTATTTCCTAGAGCATCATCGCCATTGTCGAGCCAACACTTCAGGTTAGCATGTAGCAGTACAAGTCTTTTGCTGCTGTTGGATTAATACATACAGCTAGACACAATGGTGCAGCCTACATGGCTACGCCATACAATGGTGTTTGATTTTTAACTTAATTCTTGTCTTAAGGACTTAAGGTCAGGAGAGCATCCAGAACATCAGCAAATATCAAGAGACTCTGCATTTGCTCACACCTGTAGACTGGTGGGGCTGACTGCCTCATCAGGGCTGCTTCTCCTCAAAACAATGGATGCCTTCTTGGCTCCAGTGCTTTCTCAGCATTCCTGACTTCCTCAGAGTTGGGAGGTCATTGCCAGAGCCCTTCCTTAACAGGCAAAATCTTGTTCCTGTGGGAGGTGGTTTCCTGACCTGCTCTCTGTGGAACTCAATGGCATGAAGAAATGAGGAAACCTCACTTTTCCAGAAGGACTGTGCCATGCAAGAAGATGGTTTTGCTGAATTATGAGCTCAAACACTTGCTTGTGAGAGAAACCATACTTCTGGCTTCTAGTGTCCCAGAGTCTGAACTCTGCAAGGATGCTTGCCTTACACAGAGTGTGGTTCCCCATTAACAGTAGGCAGCTGCTCCTGGTTGTTCACCCCCTGCTCTATTCTGAAAGCAGGCCCTGGGAAGCCCTTCTTTGTGGAGATGTAATGGCCTAACAGGCTTTTGTGTGACACAGGTGTTCCTGCCTGCAGGAACTCAGTGGGAATGGGAGTCCCTGTGGGGTGTAACTGATAAGCAGTCTTGCTTCCTAGAAAAGCATGAACTGCCCAGTTCCCTCCCCATTCCTTCTTTCTTCAGCCATGTCTGCAGAGCAGTCATCATGTTGCAGTTTTCTAAGTGTGTCCTCAAAAAACAGGGAGTTTTTTTAACTAATGAAATATGGGTGACTGTATTAAGACATGCATATGCCAGTACTGGGAAAGATTATTGTTTCCAGAAAAATTATGTATCTTTCACAAGAAGATTTCCATTCAAGCCAGTGTGCCTTTTGGGCCAGCAAAGTGGTTTGCATTTTATGTCTTATTAATGAGGGAATTTCATACCTGTTCTAAATCAGTTTCCCTGGATTCATTTTTGCTTTTATTGGGGAGGGTTTTATGTTTAGGGTGAATTGGATTTGCACTTAAATGTATTTATTGTCAGACTTACACCAAGCCTTTCAATGGGCATCTACTTTGAAAGTGAGCTTTCCTTGAAAGACTTATTGGAATTACTAATCTATTGTAAGTACAGCAAAGATTTTCTAATGAGATGAGAGAGTGAAGAAGGCAGGTAGAATAAGAAAAATGGCCTTCCTGCTAGAATCAAGGAATATCTGAATCTCATGGGGCAGAAAAACCTTAAGAAAGTTTATACTTTAAGGAAATCGAAGAGTAGAAATAGTGTTTCAGAGTTTAGATGCACAGGGGTTTTGTAAAAGTTTTGCTTGGTAGGGCTTTAAATACATATTCCTGCCTGGCTTGCTCCAAGTCTAGAAACCAAAGGCAAATCAAAGCAAGTTATTACTGATTGTAGTCTGAGGATCTATTTAAACCTTTGTGTTCAGTGTGTATGAACCAGTATGTGTATATTTCAATGCCTCTTTGCAAAATAGTTTACCTGCAGAGTAGTCATATATTTGTCACCCCTGCTTCAGCTGGTGTTGCGTCAATTATTTTTTCCAATGGCCGTGATCTACTGATTGGAGATCTTCACGGAAGGAGTTTTCGTACTTTGGTGCAGTCGCAGAATCGTGGGGTTGCAGTTGGAGTGGACTTTCACTTTTACCTGCACAGAGTCTTTTGGACTGATACAGTGCAAGATAAGGTGGGTAGAAATTACAGGAAGAATATATTTTTGTGTATTTGGAAGTAGAAAAGCGCAAGAGGCAGAATATGTTGATAGGCCTTCATTTCTGAGAGCAGAAGCTGGCTGTATTTTTGTTTTCTAACAAAAAAGCTCCTTGAAATGTTTTATGTTAATGACTGCGTTTTTCAAGCTATACTATTACATGTGACATATTAAACAAAGCATCCTATTATATGGGAATGTCTTGAGCAACTTTTAATTTTACTTGAGTTGGAGTCCAAAAAACTAATTAAGAGAAATAGTAGACATTCTTTCAAAACTGAACAAATTTTTCTTTGTAATTTTTTGAAACATGATAGTTTAAAATGTAAAAGCTGTGTGCCTTCCAAGATGATAGAAATCAGATTTCTTCATATACTTCAAATGGCACTGTAATTGAGCTGGGATAACAAATATTGACAGTATTTTGTGTAATAAGCCAGTATTTTGTTACTTCTTTTTTTTAAGAGGAAATATTTTAGCTTCAAGATACAGTAAAACAAAGTCATTTTAAGAAACAGTCTGGAGACCCTTGGGAAAGTTGGACTTCACCCTTTTTTTTATATCTGTGCATAACTTACTGAAACAAAAAAAGTCCTAGGACAAATGCTGAAACTCCACAGTCTTCATCCCCATGTTGATTGTCATGCAGAATGAAGGAGAATCCATGGCCTGCCTCCTGGTGACACCACATATGGATCAATTTGATGTCGCTGTTGTTACTCTGAACCTACACATAAGCTGTAAAGTAGTTTCTACTACAGTGCCACGTTGGTTCTGTTGGAAAGCACACTGCATGGCTGTCAAGTAGGACAGGATTTGTATGCACAATTTTTGACTTGTTCACAATTCTGGCATTTTTATCTTCACTGTAGTAGGTTCCCATTACTGCAATTGCATTGATACTGGCTGAACTAAGTCAGGGTCAAATATGAACTTCCATGAGACAGGAGATTTATGCTATCTCTGTGAAAGGTAGAAATAAAAGATAATATGTTTTTTTCACTGCACAGCCAAGATGGCCAGGGCTGCCTATTTATCTGACCTAATATAGTTAAATCCTGATTAATTAATGAGGATTAATTAGTCTTAAGTCCTAGCAAGAATACCCAGATGAAAACAATGGCATTAAGATTTTTTTATATGATTTGCATTTCCAACTGATGTCTTAAAATGAAAGTGTTATTAGGGGATTTGTTTGTCTAGTCTTTTTTTTTTTTTTTAATTAAGATAAAGATGTAAACTAAACCAGAAAACTGTGGGTTGTGTTCTGTGTCATCTTTATCTCATTTAGTGTACTGGCTGATAACCTAATGCCCATAAGCTGTTCCATCAACAAGGTTTCTGAAAAACAGAATAGACAGTTAAATAGTTTGCTTGGTTATTGTTACTTGGACCTAAAGAATATTTAAAATGATACAACTATTTCAGCTCTTATTTTTCTTGCATATATTTACCTCTGGTAATCTGTATTTTCATTTAAATACATTTCAAACCTCATTGCTGTGGTTCCAAGAAAGGGGTAATGATTCCTAGCTTTTCATATTACCCAGTGTTATAATCATGTTGTTACTCTCTGCATAAAATTATCATGTTTATACTGTTTGCTTCATGTAGCTCTGAGCTTGCATGTAAGATAACAACAGTATTTCTTCTTCTGCTGTTAAAATTAGCCTTAAATAAAGGAGACCAGAAGCAATGCTAAGCTTTCTCCTTTATGTTGGAACAGAGAGCTTTCCTTTTCTTTCTTCACTTTGCAATTTCTCCTTAGTGGTTGGTGCAGTAAGAGCTCCCCCTCTTGTTTCTGGTCAATGATGAGAGCTTTGCTAAAGCGTGGTCATTTGCTTTCAGTTAATGAAAGTACTGTGTTTTGCTAGACTCCAGGAAAGCAAGATGCACTTTCCCCATCTGAGTTTTTTTTTTTAATCCAGCAATTTGTCATGTTTGCTAAAGCACAAGGCTCTTTTAGTCTGTTACCTTGACCATTTTGCAGAAATGCTAGTTGAAGGTAAGCTTCCTATAGTTTTTGCATTGTTTTCCAAATTTTTGCAAAAGCCCCTAAGATAAGGAGTAGCTTAGTTGGTAACTTGGTTGTATCTAGTGGCCAGTTGTGGGTCTGTGCTCAATGTGATGATAAAGGACAAGTGCCATATGTCTTGTGATTAGCAAAACATCGTGTGGGCTCTGACAATATTTGTATTGTTTTCAGGTTTTTTCTGTTAATATTGATGGCTCTGATTTCCAAGAAGTTTTAAATGTTTCAGTTGACACACCTGAAAATATAGCAGTGGATTGGGTTAACAATAAACTGTATGTGGTCGAGACCAGTGTAAACAGAATAGATATGGTTAACTTGGATGGAACAAACCGTGTGACTCTTATTGCTGAAAATCTTGGAAATCCTAGAGGAATAGCACTTGATCCAACTGTTGGGTAAGTGATACATGTCAGGTAATGGTTAAAAATGTCAGAAATTCCTTTATTCCCATGCAAAAGGAGGAGAACTAAGAAATAGCTAGGGTGGTCATTTTAGAGTAGAAATGTTTAAAACATTTACATTCTATCCTTATCTATTCTACACCTTAAATTGTTACGGGAGGGTTGTGCACTGCTTTTATTCCTAATGTGCAGAATCTGTTTTATGGCTAGAGTTGTATGCACATGAGCAGCTCTGAAAATAGAGGAACTGTGGAATTGCCCCGCAGAAGAGAAATTATCCTGAAAGATTTCTGTTGTGATACCATCCACAGGCATCCTACTATCTGAAATAAAGTGGTGGAGCGAAGCCAGGGAAGTTAGTGTCTCCCAGCCCAACAGGCTTCAAAAATGTATGTGAGACATGAAAGCTTGGATACTCAGAGCAGAATTTCTTGCAACTTGTAGTGATGGATGCTGCTTTCATGACGTGTCTATTTCACTGGTTTATTTTTGGCAGTACACATAAGCCTGTATTTTACTAAGGAAACTGTATTATTGAGGTCATTTGGGTGAAAGCATGTTTCTAGATTAATTCTATAAAAGAAAATGCAAATTACTTCTTGAGCAGGAGGTGTAAAATGTGTTTTCATTGTATGCCAGCTGAGAATCAGACTCTGTCCTGAAGGGGTGCTGGTTTTAAATTCTATGTGTGTGTATATATATTTTTTTATAAAATATCATGGAAACATGGGACTCTTCTTTTTTTGTTGTTTCTTTTGTTTTCTGTTTGTTTGTTTTCTTTATAGCTACTTGTTTTTCTCAGACTGGGATAGTCTGTCTGGTGATCCTAAGGTGGAAAGGGCCTTTATGGATGGCACAAACCGTCAGGATTTGATAAAAACAAAATTAGGTTGGCCTGCTGGAATAACTCTGGATATTGTATCAAAGAGACTTTATTGGGTTGACAGCCGATTTGATTACATTGAGACTGTAACTTATGATGGGCTTCAAAGGTAGGAGAAATATTATTCCTTGGAGGTTACAGCTATACTAATTATTTTGTATCTAGTTCAAAGAAAGATTTGTCTAACAAAATGCAATACGCAAAGGATGAAAATTACAACGTAATAAATGTGATGCACTTTGCTATCTGTGGTGTCATCCCACTTCTAGACAATCTTTATTTCCTCCTTCATTCTTTGTCCTTTTTCTACCTTGAATATCTATTGCACTTCTTTTATAATATACTTTTTTATAGTCCACCACTACAGTACACCTTTTTATAGCATTTGCTTTTTGTTATTTTTGAATTATATACATTGTCTTCCATCATTTCTTTGCATCTTTTTCATGAATGAATTTATTTGAAATATTCCACTCCAAAGAACCACTTTCTGTAGTGAGTATTAAGTGGTCTTCTTAAATTTTATAAATTTTTGCTGTCAAAAGTTAAGTCATCACTCACCGTATTGTGATGCTGGGGAAACTATATCACAGCATGCAAGAAAGGACTCCTTGAGTTTTATGGGACTGTGCCTTACAGTATAGTGTTTAGAAGCCAACTTATCTCTGCATCTGTGATTAGTGTCTGTTACTCAAGCACAAGAAAAAAATTGTCCCCTTTAGCATACCTCCCACATATTGTCTTGAAAAACAGTCCTCTACTCATTTGACAGGTTTATTGCTCAGTGTATTTTTTCACTTAGAAAATTATAAAAATTCTGCTGGTATCTTTGCTCCTTTATCAGAGTTTAGAAAGACAAGAATGTGTTTAGTAAAATCTCTGTTTTTTTGGAGATGAAACTTGCAGCAATACCAAAAATCTCATAGATGTTGTACAAGTAGGCAAGAGGCAAGGGCATAGCCTGCAAGGAATGTTAAAATACAGCTCACTGTCCACTTGTGTCACATCTTGCACGCCTACAACATGAAACTAAATCACCCAGGAAACAGTAGAGCTATAGAATTCATCTAATTCTGTAGAAATTCCTTCATGACTCCGTGAAAATAATAATGTAGTGGTATTGTTAGGTATTGTGTGAGGATTTAAATGTCTCTCCTAATATTTACCCAGAAAAATATTGCCATAATATCTTGCATAGAGGAGATAAAATTTATTAGCATTTGGTTTTCTTTGGTTTTGCATGGGTGATTAGTTCAAGGCAAAGAAAGTTGTGGTTTTGTTTTGTTTTGTTTTTGAAGTACATACCTAAGATTTTATTTTTGGCCAGTGGTTATTGCAGCCATAAATTTTTTATTCAAGGTTTCATGAGTATTTCAAATTGCTACAGATGTCTTTGGTTTCCTCTGTTCGGCCTCTTTCTTTAGTTTTCTCTCGGTAATTATGAATCTTCCTACATTTTTGTGTCACTGTCTTTACTCACTTTGTTTTTTTGGAAATTGCTAACGCTTTTGATTGCTCTGTTTTCTTTACCATAGCTTTTATGTTTATGTATCCTGTATGTTTAGCTTAATCTCTTCAGTTCATTTGGTCTTTTTCTTTGTACTTTGGCAGCTTCTATGCAGAAGGAAAAGCCAGTGAATGAATTAGTAATCCTGTATCCTTTCCTCTGTTAATAACTTTATTTTCTAGAGAATATTTTGTAAATAATTTTAAAACCATCTTTGAAACAGGAGAACAATAGCTCATGGAGGCTCACTGATTCCTCATCCATATGGAATCACTTTATTTGAACACAATGTTTATTTCACTGATTGGACCAAAATGGCAGTTGTGAAAGCTAACAAGTTTTCGGAATCTAACCCTCAAGTGATCTACCAGTCTTCACTGAGACCTTACGGAGTGACAGTTTACCATGCTGCCAGGCAGCCATATGGTAAGACAGTAAGGAGATTATTAAGGGAGGTTTAGGAAGTATCTTACCAAAATTTGTTAAAAATTATGAGACGCTGTTATTTTGCTGTAAAGAATTAATAATTATGATACATAAATTTGTATTGCAAAACTGGACTGGTTTTTATCACACTGGTTTCATCTAGCTCCTGTAGCTGACGACCTACCAAATGCAACATTTAAGAGTTGGAGGGCTTATTAAATGTATTGATATTTTTAAGAATCAGCCTTGTGGTTATGAATAGTATTGGTGTTTGGGACTTTTTTTTCCTCAACACCACAATGAGGGTGCAGTTGGAAAAGGCTACCAGTGTGAATTCTGTGAAATATAATTCTGAAGTAGATCTATATGCAGAAAACTATAGCTCAGATTATGGCCTCAATGCTGTGTGCTGAGTATCTCTTACAGAACTAAATACTTTGAATGCTAGTAAAATCTGATGTGATTTTGGTGCATTCCAGGACAGAACTGGTGGTGTATGATTTCCATGTGATGCAATTCCCACAGAGTCCACATGATTTATTGTGGATGTTGAACAAAATCCTGGAAATTAAGATAATGATGCCATTAGGCTAATAGATGAAGTTATAATCCTATCTCTATTATTTTCCAGTAAGAAATCCTTGTGGAAGTAATAATGGGGGATGTGAACAGATCTGTGTTCTCAGCCACAAAACAGATAATGATGGACTAGGTTATCGCTGTAGATGTACACTGGGCTTTGATCTACATGTAGATGGACGACATTGTGTTGGTAAGAAAATGCCTTATGATTGTTGGAAATAGCACTATTCCATTAGCTCTAGAGTTATTTCTAGAACATCCTTTCACTTCAGTAGCTTTGTGGGTTCAATACGCCAAGGACTTCATGTTTTTCCATCACAACTCATGTTGACAGCATTAAATAGAGTAATTTCTGCTGATGTTCACCTCAAGCCACAATGACTCAAACTCACCACCTTTTATGAGTATTTTAAGAGACTTAGATATGGAATATGTGTGGACAGCTTTATGATTAGGCTTTTAATCCTGAAGTCAAACATGGATGATTGCTAGTAAGCAGATTTTGCATTATTTTGAACATGTAAGCCTACTTTCATGTGCAATAATGTGTGGATTAGTTTGTATTTTCCCTTTGAACGCACATGACAAGAATTAGAGATTCATTTTTGGAGCTGTGAGCTTCCATCAGCAGTCTCCTGCTTCTTGTTTGAGTGCAGAATGGTCACTGATGGGAGGTTTATCATAGGTACCTATTGGCAAATTGAGCCAGATGTGTTGTCTGTGGTTTTACTATTTGCCCATGAATTTATCTGGCTAGCTCAGATATGATCTGTTATATTGTGGGTCCACGTAGCCTATGAGTTCTTTTTTTGTAGATAATTGTAAAGAGGTGAGCACAGAAGATGATTACTCTTTATAGGGATATTTTATGTAAAGACATACTAGGACTACAGTAACAATGCAAAGGAATACCTGACCACGTCATCTAAAATTCTGGTTTGGATTTTGGTTTTCTTCTTCAGTTCTTAGGTCTGTGTATATATAAATTCCTATTTTCTCATTTTTCTGTTTTCTATTTCCAGGCTGTTAGTGTTGCCTAAGGAAAATAAAGCTTAACAGTTAATTAATGCTCAATTGTCTCACCTTGTGAATAAATAAAGACTGTGTCTGATCTTTTATTTTGCAGCTGTGCAGCAGTTCCTGCTGTTTTCATCTCAGCTGGCAGTGCGGGGGATCCCATTCAATCTCTCCACCCAGGAAGATGTGATCATACCTGTAACAGGGAGCCCTTCATACTTTGTTGGAATTGACTTCTGTGCTCAGGATGACACCATTTTTTTTTCAGACACAAGTAGAGACATGATCTATAAACAGAAAACTGATGGTTCAGGTGAGAGTCATTCTTAGGAATTGTAGAGTAACTGTGGTAAGGGGCAGTATAATATATATTTGTCAAAAGAAGCCCAAAAAGTCACATTATGAGATATACAGATAAAGCTTGGTGTCACCCCAGTAATCAGAAAAATGTTTGTCAAAGATGTTTGTTCAACTCCTATTAAGCTTGTTGAAATCTCCTGTTCCTTGAGAAGCTTGCTGACAGTGTTTGGGATGACCAATTTGAAGCACTTCTCGCATCTAGTATTTGTCATCACCAGTCTGCATAAACAGTATGCCTTTCAGTAGTAAGAAACTGGGTTTCTCTTTTCAGTTTCCCTATCTGGAAAGCAGGACATTTGTTATACTGTAATATAGAAAAAGAACATTATGGCTGTGAGATTTTGAAACTATATTTGTAGTAACAAGAAGAATATTTCTCTCCAACGTATAGTAATGTTCAAATACATATTATGTGAGCATGCAGTCTTCTGAGCTTCCTTGCTGCCTTGGGTCAGAGTAATGGTAGGCTGCAGCTGACCATTACTATGCAAAGAGCAGGTAAGGTCTGGCTGTTGAGCAAGATGTCCTTACTGACCTTCATTCATAAAACTCCTCTTGGGGTAAACTTAGTGACAGATTTTTCTCTCATGTTTGGGTAGTCTTTATTTCTCCCGTTTTGCATTTGTGCTCCTGCACTTAAACTTCCTTTGCCTGGAGCAAAGGGCACCCACCCACCCCCACCCTACCCCCTGCCCTTAGTTATTGGTCTTTTTATATTAAGTAGTACAGAAGCAGCATCTTTACCAAGGGAAACCATTAGTTTTGTGAACGGAATACTGCATACATGTTATTTTCTCTCTTCCTAAACATTTAAAATCATTGTGTATTACAAATTCTAGGACGAGAAATCCTGACGGCTAATAGAGTGGAAAGTGTTGAAGATTTGGCCTTTGACTGGATCTCAAAGAATCTATACTGGACAGACCCTCGATACAGGAGCATTAGTGTAATGAGGCTGGCAGATAGATCTAGGAGAGCTATTGTTCAGAATTTAAATAATCCTCGATCAGTAGTGGTTCATCCTGTTATTGGGTAAGTTTAGCTTTGATTTTCACTTGAAACTGTATGAACAAATTAATGGTTTAAGCAGAATTGGTGAGGTTAGTTTTACATCTTGTTCTGTATTTGTTTGGATTTTTATTTTTTTGCAAAATACCAGATCTTTTCAGTTCTCTTGTGTTTATTTTGTTTGTTTTATTCTGGCCTAAGATTCAGCACCCAGAGGAAAGGGCAAGGTTGTATGGATTCTGCATGAAAGAAACACTCAAAATAATTCTATTTAAAAGCACCAGTTTTTTTCTTTTACTCCTATGTGTTGATAAACAGGCAAAAGAACTTGGTTTCTTTGTGTCACTCACATTAGAAAGCTACTTCTCATAGCTGAAAGATAAAGTTTTCGAAATGATTTTTAATGTATTTTCAGTTCCCAGAACGCTAACCTTGGTTCCTTTATTTTGTCTATCTGAATTTCTTTATTTGAAACATGTTAGATACCACTGGGTATATTTGATACAGACCTCACAATATGTGATTCTGTGTACATAAAATGAAGTCCTGCTTTTCTTTGATGGAAATGCTTAACTTCCAATTCAATACTCTGTTATTTGGCCATGCCAGAACAACATTTCTTTGACAGCATAGTTCAGCTTCCTACTGCCATACTGCTAAATTTGTAAATTCTTGGATATCGACTTTTCATGTTTACTGACCAAATATACTATTTTGGAAGCAATCTCATAAGAATAGTGTTGAACTTAGATCCTTGGCTGTCCCAACCTTTTTTGTTTGCTGCTTTGTGAAGTTATTTAACACTAGCTTCAACTCTTTGACTGTAGGCCTAAGTCAAAAGGATCAGGAGAAAAATTTTTTGTAATATTCGTGCTTACGTGTAAGTGTTACCTGAAAGATGCTTTTTTGCTTGATTCTTCCTCCCTGTCAGTACTTAAATAAAATCCTTAAAAATTTTAAGTTATGGATATTTTATATCTAAAGGGACAAACCACTTCCAAAGGTTTTGCAAGTTGTTCTGCACAGGATAAATATTAATTGTTGGTGCCACTACCAATTGAGGAGAAGGATATGGTCAACATAACGTGGTAGTTTTTTTAAGGTATGTGAAGATGTGGCACAAAGAAGGATGGTAGTGCTGTGCAAATGTTTGTTCTGTTTAATTACGTTATATCATTGGGTTTATGTGTCTTCTGACATGTGTCCTTTCAGGTATATATTCTGGACAGATTGGTTCCGTCCTGCAAAAATCATGAGGGCCTGGAGTGATGGGTCCCATGCCTTGCCAATTGTGAATACAACGCTAGGCTGGCCTAATGGCCTAGCCATTGACTGGAGGTAAGGACAGTGCAGAAGACAGAGAAATTTTTTAGCTTTTTGAGTAAATGTGTTTCTTCCTTTAAACTGTTAGGGATCAAAAATAAAAGAATTGTGTCAGATTGTGTGCATTGGCACTTTCATATTGAAGACCTTATTTTTCAATTTGTTGAAAAGCCTGTAAAATGTAAGATTCTCTCAGAATCCCTCCCCACACATTCCAATAGCCTCTTGTCAGGTTTAAGATTATTTGAGAAAATGTTAGTGCTTCCTAATGGACATAATGTCACTTGAAGAGATATGACATTTTAATTATTTCTAGTTCTCTAAGGCTGTACTGGGTGGATGCTTTTTTTGATAAAATCGAGCATAGCACCTTTGATGGACTGGACAGACGGACTCTTGAACATATTACACAGATGACTCACCCATTTGGCCTTACTATTTTTGGAGGTAAGTTTGGCATTGAAAATTATTATCTATTATTATCACAGATTTTTTTCCCACATGATGATCTGTGAGGATGTGAGCTAAAAAAACATTGCCTTTGTAATACTGCTTTTCCAAAAAAAAAAAAAAAAAAAAAAGCACTGTTGAAAGTTTCTATAAAAAATAGGTATATTTAGTTTTGCTTGTTTTCAGGACTGTTTTGATGTGTATTTGTGTTTAGTTTGAGGCAGATCAGGTAACTCCTTTAGTGCAACAAGGCAGATATGCTCTACTTACTATTGCAGCTTCCAAGGTGTGCTACTCATGCTGGACAACCAAGGTAAATGACCTCCCTAGAGATGATCAGCAATTTCAGGATTTTATTTATTGTATGTAGAGTTTTTCAACGGATTTGTTGTGTGTGAAGAAAGATGTCAGCATCAGACCCATTTTTGATTTTGCGTAAAAAATACCTTCAATGATATCCTAAAATTTTCTGGAATTGTCCTAATGACTTATAAAATTCCTTACAATTTGAGATGTCAGTTGAGTCTGTTATATTGCAATTTAAGTGAAATCTGAGAGGGCTTTTTCTAAGTTATGTCTGCCTGTGACTGAAGGACTCACTTTGACTATGTTAGTGATAAAAGTCCCTTTGTCTTTTTCATGAAACAGGTATGAGAATTATTAAATTTACATGAAAAGCCTTGCAGGTTTTTTTTTTCTCATGATGCTTGATCTTTTGTGCCATATTGATCTGTAATTGTTATATGTTAAATGTCTTTCAAAACAGGTTATGCTTATTTCACTGATTGGAGACTTGGTGGAATAGTTCGAGTGAGGAAGTCCGATGGAGGAGAAATGACTATTATTAGGAGGGGCATTAGTAACATTATGCATGTTAAAGCATATGATGCTCACTCCCAAATAGGTGAGCTCTTTTATTGTACAGATGAAAGACATAAAATAGGGAATAAGAGGCAAAATATCAGGACAACAGGTTTCCACTCTCAATTTTAGAAATGGCTTTACTGAACTGTAACTGACATGCAGGGGAGGCAGCACAGGCACTTGCAATCACACATCGTTAATCTCACTGTTTTGTGACTGTACGCAGTTTTCCTCCACCACTTCTGTTACTTTAATAACCTTGTAAAATGAAATTATGATTCCATTGTATTTTGTGTAATTGTATCACTGATTACAACTTTGTATTTCTCTTTTTCTAATAGAAATTTTAGTTAACTATTTATTTTGAGGAATTGGGTAAATGTTTATTAATGAAACTACTATTCTTAGAATAATCACTGTGCACATCTCTATTTTTTTTTCTTTTCACACCTGAATTCTATGTAATTCTGTGATCTAAACCAAGGATTTGGTATTGTAGTTAATGCACTAGAACACCCAATGCACTCACCAAATGTATGATCAAACCATGTGCTAAGGTTCACCACCTATTTGGTGTCCAAAGATTGGATCAGGTCTCCCAGCCTTGCTCAGACAAAGGTCCTTTTTTGTGTTAGTATACATGTTTCCAGACAGTTGCTGAAAATTGGCTGGAGTTTAATAGCGTGTTCTTGGCTTCCATAAACATTTGTGTCAATGAAGAGTATATGGAATGTGGGATTTATTATTATGACTTAGTATTACTGTCAGTGACCTTGACTCTGTTTTGCAGTGTATGCAAAACCAGGATTTGCTATGGCATCTTTTCTTGTAAAACATGATTTTAGTGTTACTATGCACTTTTAGTAGTTCCAAAACTCTTATCGGTAGTGTATACATTGATCTTCTCTATCACTTTTAAAGGCTCTAACTACTGTAATAGAGGAACAAATCCTAATGGAGACTGCAGCCATTTCTGCTTCCCAGTACCAAATTTTCAGAGAGTTTGTGGTTGTCCTTATGGCATGAAGCTGGCTTCAAATCAGTTGACATGTATTGAAGATCCATCCAATGAGCCACCCACTTTGCAGTGTGGCTCCTACTCATTTTCGTGTGGTAATGGAAGATGTGTGCCTCAATACTATCAGTGTGATGGTGTTGATGATTGCCATGATAACAGCGATGAACAAAATTGTGGTTCTTTAAGTAAGTAGTCCCTGTAATTTACAGTTTAGTATTAGTTGTTTGCAGTTCAGAAAGTTTAATGGGTCCATCTGATTTCACTGGAATAAACCCCATTTTTTTAGGGTTGCATCTGTGGATAAACCCTGAAATATACTTGGGAGATTAGTTACTTTGGAAATTATTTGGGTAACTCATGGAAATATGGGATTCAACACTGGCCACCCAGAGAATGCAGGAAAATATTTATATCTCATTAGTTCTCAAAATTCAATTTACAGAGTAACAAAAAATTACCTTCTAAAGAAAAAAGCTGTCTTTATTCTTAGTGTGTTTGTAAATTTTAAAAGATATTGGAATATTGCTTTCTTGTCTTACTTTGATGCATGGGAACAGACAAACCATCTTAAAGATGAAGACTTTTACAAACTATCACCATAAGAAAAATAACAAAACCATATGCATTGTCTAACCTTCCTCTAAGATTAGAGCAGCACCTTTTACTTCATTTAACATCTGAATAGAAATGTTACTGTTTTCATTAGGTTTGGGCACATCTGAACTATTTGTTACATCTAGATTTTTACAGTGAAGTGGATTAGAAACACATTGGTTGATTTCCTGGTTTTAGTGTTAAGTGTCTCACACAAGTGAGATTACTGATCAAGTAAATTGAGAGAACAATGGGATAATTATAGTCAATAAGATATTGAAGTGTTCTTGGTTTTTGTGACATATTTGGTGCTTCTTTTTTCAGAGTGAATTGTTTCTTTTAAATCACAAACTAAGAAAATAGGACACATTAAAAAAATGTGCTGCTTGATGCGTAGGACTAACTAGTGTGACGAAGATAGAAGCTTCTTCTTAGTGGGCTATTTTAGAATAACTAGAATGTCTTTTGGGAAAAAGGAAAGTATAAAGCCTGGCTGCTTGAAGAAATTATTTTTCTTGTTCTTTAGATTGTTTTGAAGTGCTTAAGTATTTAGTAAATTCTTGCAGTTTGAAAAAGCTTGTAAGTATTCTATTCAGTTCTGCAGCGTGTTGTATGATAGACAATTTCATTTTAAGCAATGTGCATTTTAGAATTTGATGCATATTTTAGACATTCTGTAAGTATCCTAAATGTATTGAATGCTCTGGCAGGGATGGCAAGTTTTGGGGATCTTTATAAAAATGTCCTCCTGTTCTGTTTTTTATTTAGACAATACCTGTGCTTCATCAGCTTTTACCTGTGCCAGTGGACAGTGTATTCCAGGTCGCTGGCGTTGCGATAAACATAATGACTGTTTTGATGGCAGTGATGAATTGCATTGTCCTACACAAGGACCCACTTCATGCCCTGTAACCATGTTCACCTGTGATAACAGAAGATGTATTCCTAG
This sequence comes from Falco peregrinus, assembly GCF_023634155.1. Taxonomy (NCBI): domain Eukaryota; kingdom Metazoa; phylum Chordata; class Aves; order Falconiformes; family Falconidae; genus Falco; species Falco peregrinus. Next base: position 22,145,321 of record NC_073728.1, read on the forward strand.
GATCTGGCTATGTGATACTGATAATGATTGTGGTGATGGGTCAGATGAAAAAAACTGCAGTGAGTGTCACAACTGTCTGTTGTTTTTTACATAACTGTGTATGTCTACATAGATATGTCTGTTGGTGTAAGGATGATAAATGAAATTAGGAAGAAAGAACTAATATCTAAGTTAGACTAATACCTTGCAGGCCATAAGATGTGGAAAACTCATGTAATCTGAACTACCAGAGCCAAGTAAAATGCAGAAAAATAATTAAAACCAAAAAAAGGCGGATGTGATAGTTATAATCGTGGTGCTGCGTAATGCCATTCGTTGTAATTTACAGCAAAAAGCAGCTAAAGCTTAGATGTTCTAGGCACTTATTTAATGAGTGATGCCAGTAATGACTAATGGTGTAGTCAGCTAATCTAGTCTGGAAGTTTTTACCAGAAGACAGATGGTAGTTTTTTTGTACAATTTTTTTAGTTTTATTTACTATTGTGTCGAATCCTCTGTTTGTTTTGCATGAGTCCAAGCCTACAGATGAATAAACAGTTACCCGATACTAATGTATTAGGGATTATAATCTGTGATTGCTAGTTGTGCATTACATGCTGCAAGTTAGTGATACTTTCTACTGTCTCAGTACTATGCTGATTTCAGAAGAGAGAAAAGGAAGACTTCTGCATTTATTGCCATTCTTAATAGCTTTCACAGGTACTTGTGAACCCAGGCAATTTCAGTGTCCGGATCATCGCTGTATTGACCCATTCTATGTTTGTGATGGAGATAAAGATTGTATGGATGGTGCTGATGAGCGTGGCTGCAGTAAGTGTTTTGTTGAATGCCTCTTTATTGTTTGCTCACTCTTGCCCCCTGAGGTGTCTTTGGTGACATCATATTACCAGCTCCAAGATAGCAGAATGCATAATAAACCTATCCATAAATTAACACTGCTTGTGATGCCTGTATTAGCATTTTAGTAAGCTTTTTGCTCTCTAGACTGGTTGCAGAGGGCTGAAATCTTCTGTTTTCTGTAGATTCCAAGGTCACTGCGTTTTCTGTGTCCCAGGAAAATCATGGTTTTCATTGGAGCTTGGACTCCTGATACCATATCTGACTTGGGCACCTGTAGAGAATTTTGGTGCAGTCTAGCTCTATAAAATATATAAATAACATCAATAATGTTTTATTTTGTAGTATATAACTGCAGTGCCACAGAGTTTAAATGTCTAAGCGGAGACCAGTGTATCAGCACTTATTACCAGTGTGATGGTGTTTTTGACTGTAATGATCACTCAGATGAGACTGATTGCCGTAAGTATATTGAAGCTGAAAGAAAAGCTTCAGTTATTAGATGATGCTTCTGAAAATCTCCTTTATCTGCTATATGAAATAATTGGCACTACTGTCCTTAAAACTTCAGCATTCTTTTTAGGGAAACTTGCCTATAAATCGTTTTCTGAGCAGAAATTTCAAACACAAGCAGGTTCCAGCTCAAGAGTAGATTTTTCTGGCAAAGAGTAGAGTTTGCATTCCTTTTGCCTCTAATGTTTTATTTTGCTTGGCACCTCAGTCTCAGGGTTTTAAAAGAAAATTAAGAAGTTTATTCATTTAGAAAACTGAAAACCTTGTATCCATGAGAGTTAGATTGAACCTTTTCCTTGAGTAATTTTGTACATTTATGTTACTTAAAATGTTGCAATGCAAGACTTTGAATACTAGTCCCAGCAAGTAATTTCATATTGCTTTGGGCATGTACGTAGATACCAATATCTAGGTATTAATATATGCTTGCTCAAAATACAAAAAATGGTTGAATTGCCTTGGTCACCATATTATAAAATATGAGTTAAACTGGCGAGTCTGAAATGTCATGTAGATTGAATGACTGTGATTCTATGGCCTCATGTAAAAGCAACACAGTTCTTAATAGTATTGTATTTACTTATGCATACTTAACTGAACGTAGTGATTTTCCTTCTTTGTCTAAAATTGAAAGAGCTTCTGAACTGTTGAATGTCACTGTTTTAGCTACAAGACCACCAGGGATGTGCCACCAGAATGAATTCCAGTGTCAATCAGATGGCAATTGTGTTCCTGCTAACTGGGAATGTGATGGCCATCTTGACTGTGCAGATGGCTCAGATGAACATCATAGATGTCCTGTCAGGACCTGTCCTCCATCTCTATTTCACTGTGATAATGGCAACTGTGTCTATCGAGCATGGATCTGTGATGGTGATAATGACTGCAGAGATATGAGTGATGAGAGAGACTGCCCTACTCAACCTTTCCGGTGCCCCAGCTGGCAGTGGCAATGTCCAGGTCACAGTATCTGTGTGAATCTGAGCAAAGTATGTGATAATTCTGCCGATTGTCCGAATGGAGCTGACGAATCCCCATTGTGCAGTAAGTTACCGAGCATCCACTATAGCCTGCTATGTGCTATAGCTTCAGAAAGAAATGGAATATTCAGCATGCCGTATTTAGTATAGCAGTATTTCTCGTAGAAATTGTAAGTGTGCTGAAATTAGAGCTCAAATTACTAGGTGGAACTTGATTGCAGTGAAAGGACACTATGATGATGACTGATGAATTCATGAGCTATGTCCAGTCTTGCGCTCTGAATTCAAATGTGACTTCCACTGACTTCAGTGTAGGTTTTCATACAGCAATATGGGGATGAGCTTTGTGTTCGTTCCTGAACACATTCACTAAAGCATGGGATGCTTCAAGTTCAGATGAAATGTGATTCAGTCTCCTTAATATTTTCTTTTAAATTTCTAACTTCAAAAATCATGGAAAAAAATCTAAAAGCTCACATGTAGCCAGAATTTTTATTTATGTTGATTATGAATTGATTTAAGCATAACCTTTTTCTTTCTTTCCTTCTTTCCTCCTTCTTCTCTTTAATCAATGCACATTCTCAGATGAACCTCAGCCAGGTATGATTATAAATGACTTCATTGTTTATTAATACAATTATAGGTTTGGTGTGGTACAGTAGATTTTTTTATATTTCTAGCTAGTTTTTAAAAAATTGTTATTAATACTTAGACAACCACCTGCTTAGCATTTGTTTAATGGCATTCAGTAGCATACCATGTTGTTACTTGCCTTTACGTGCATTGTGTGTGTTATATTTTGCCTAAGGGCCTCAATCCAGTCTCAATTGCATAACTGATGATTGTGCAGTCATGTTTTAGCAGAAGTCTTAGGCTAGTAATGTAACTGCAAAGTATTAAATTTAGCATAAGAAGCTTTTGTTAACTATTTGCTTATTTCCTTCCCCAACACCATTTCAGATCAGGAGAGCTGCTCTGACAATAATGCTGGCTGCACTCATGAATGTATTCAAGGACCTTTTGGAGCTCAGTGTACCTGTCCTATTGGATACCAGCTTGCAAATGACTCTAAGACTTGTGAAGATATTAATGAATGTGACCCTCCAGGCTTTTGTAGTCAGCATTGTTACAATGAGAGAGGGTCTTTTAGGTGTTACTGTGATGAAGGATACGTTCTAGAAACCAATGAGAAGACTTGTAAAGCAGCAGGTGAGGAACATTGGATGTCTAGCTGTCCATTGCTCTGTGTCTCTTAGGTGGTACACTGACCATACAGAGGAGCCATATACCCAGTGGAATTTATCGCCACAACTTTCCTGGTTTAGGGATATGCTCAGGTTGTGGAAGATACTTGCAATTTACCTGCAAATAAGTTTGGCCCTTACTAATAGGGAGTTTCTCACAGTTTGCTGTGTTTGTTTGCTACTCTTCAGTTGTTTTTCAGCAGTTTATCAGTGTAAGCTGCTGCACCGCAATCTAATCACAGCAGCCTGTGGTTTTCCTTGATCTGTTTAGTCTCCTCCCTGGTCCCCATGCGGTCTAAAGGCAGGTAAAAAAGAGCAGGCTGGCTAAAAAGGAGGAAGAGACAGGCTGAGTAGAGTAACTGGTGATACAAAGAATGCTGGGGTTTGAGTCAGAACGGGAATCTGAGAGTGGCTTATGGAGCAATGAGGGTTGGATGTCAGCAGCAAATTGGTTGGACAATGGGAGAGATGACCTGACACCCATATATGAGACTGGAAGTGGAGTCTAGTAGAAAGAGCAAATGATGGAGAAAGGCTGGAGAAAAGCCAAGGTAGGTCCAAAAGTTGGGATGCACAGACCAGGTATAATATATCTTGGCCTGAGAATTGATTTGAATTTGTCCTTTCGATATGCGTATCTAGATACAATAGCTTTAATGCTATGAAGACATGTCAAATTATTTGGTATTTCTTTTTCTTACAGAATTACTGTTGAATAGTTTATTGTTTTATTTTAATTTCTTTTCCTTTGTCAGAGTCTGGGAATCTTCTTTTGCTTGTGGCAAGTCGTAACCAAATCATTGTGGACAACATCACCTCTCAGTCACACAGTATTTATTCTTTGGTTCGGGATGGGAGGAATATTGTGGCTATTGATTTTGATTCAGTCACAGATCGTGTCTTTTGGTCTGATACAACACAAGATAAAATTTGGAGTGCTTATCAGAATGGGACTGGCCGAAAAATAGTAAGTTTTGCTGAGTTACTCTTGTCTTTGCTGCGGAGAGGAAATGGAAGATGCTGTATCTCCAGTTAACAAAGGGGATAAGGGAAATCTCAACATCTTAAGACGACAGATAACATAGATAGTGGAAACAATTTTGTAGATACTAAGCCAAAATTTCATACAGCTTTTTGAAAAAGAAAACTGAATGCTTTCAAGAAACCCTTTTTTAACGTCAGGCTATAAGTTAATTTTCCTATTAGTAGATGCCAATTTTCTTCAATAGACTCATTCAAGTTAGTAGGAGTGTTTAAATATATGCTTTGTCAGCACTTTGCATATGTACATTGTGACTTTCTGCATAAGAGACCTAGAAAATATTGGAGATTTTGTTCCCCGTTTTCCATATCTGTAGAAGTGGAAAGGATAAACATTTAATATGAACTAGTTTGTGATCTCTCTCTCTCTCCCTTCCTCTTAATTTTTGTTATTAAACAGGTGTTTGACAGTGGTGTCACCGTGACTGAAAGTATAGCAGTAGATTGGGTAGGTCGCAATCTTTACTGGACAGACTTTGTTCTGGAAACAATTGAAGTCTCTAAAATGGATGGGAGCCACAGGACCGTGCTGATTAGTGAAAATATAACAAACCCAAGGGGACTAGTGTTAGATCCCAGAACTGAGTAAGATTTTTTAAAAATGTTTTGTTTTGAAAAGATGCATATTTTGTGATATAACAATATTAAAATTTGAGATATGTCCAAATTGTGTTGTAATTATAAATGACAAGTGGAAGAGAAAACTTAAGATGATTTTTTTTGAAATAGTGTGCTTGCAGAGTTGACTTAATATTTGAAGTCATATGGTAATTATTTGTAATCTGTTGCTCTGTTTCACTATAGTAAGATTCCCCGTGTGCCGCCTCCCCCCCAACAGATTTTCTTAAATCTGATTCCTAGTTAAGAGCTATTAATTCAAAAATCTGACATATCATTATCAGTTGGTGGTATACCACAAACTTCCATGTAATATTGTATGATATGCTTACCTGGGAAGGAACAGGTTCCTTCATAGCCTGAAGTCTAAAATAATTATCTATACTATATTAATCTTATCACAAAAGCACCTTCCCATTTCAGATAGCAAGTGGCATAGAGTAAATGGAATGTTATGATGCAAACTGTTAATATACAAACTTACTGCTTTTTAAGCTCTTCAGTGCCTTGAGCTCTGTTTACTGCCAGCCATGTGGGTCTCTTCAGTTATAGTGCTGTTGACATTATCAATGCATGCCTGTGAAAGTACAAACCCATATAAAATTATTATTTGGCAACTGCAGAATCAGATTATAATCAACTCTGAAAAACAGTGACAACAGTAGTTTCTGTATGCTGCTATTATTGACAAATGAAAACAGCAGTAGAAGTATTAATTTTTACAACAGAAATTATGGTAATATCTTAGGTAGGCATATTGCTGAAATAAGTAATTTCAGTATCATTGTGTAGGACTCTTCTTTAAAAGGTTGTTTCTATTTTTTGGCTAATGAGTCTTTGTGTAACATTTCTCAATAGGGAGCTAGGTGTTTTTTTCAGATTGGTAACTACGAGTTACTTTTTTCAGTGCTCATGTAATGTTCTGGACTGACTGGGGCCAAAACCCTCGAATTGAAAAAGCCAGCATGGATGGCAAAATGCGAACAGTGATTATTAACAACAAAATCTACTGGCCTAATGGACTCTCCATTGATTACCCAAATAAACTTCTCTATTTTGCTGATGCTTATCTTGATTATATTGATTTTTGTGATTACAATGGAAACAACAGACGACAGGTGGTTGCAAGTGATCTGGTAAGACATTAATAAGAAGCCATTGTTTACCCATGGTCTTGCTGATAGTACTTAAAAATTTATTTGGGCTGTCATAGACTTGGATGTATTTTTCCTCAAAGTACTTAGGTGAAGCAGATATGAAGTATTTCAGCTGCTTGTTGCAGCTGGAAAAAGGAGAATTGCATATCCTATTCATAGTTTGTCAGGTGATCTTCAACAGAACCTGGAGCTGAGGGTAGACCTCGTGCTTAAGATGATTCTCATTTGTTCTGTCTGCATGCGTGAAGTCTAAAGGTGATTATCTGACACTGCTGCTACTGGCTGGTGCATTTGCTGTAGGCAAACAGTTTGAAAATCCTGGAAAACTTTCCTTGGTCACCTTCTGTGAGTGATGATTGCTACTGTTCTTGACAGCAGTGAAGGGTTTGGTGCTGCCAGGACTTGCTGTGGGCAAGGCACTTCATGAAGACATCCCCCTTACAAGTGATCTCCAAGTGAGGTGCTGCTGGCAGCTCGTAGCACTGTCCCTTTACTAGCACAATAGATCAGATAGATGTTCAGGTGGTACACATAAGCTGGTATAAATACCACATGTATGTTTTCAAGAATTGAACCTTGGAGCTTTTGATTTTGGCTAGAGAGACAACTCGTGATACAGGAGCTGGTACAATCTTTCTTGACGCACTCCTAGTTTCCTGAAATTTAGATAAGCCACGTTCTTCGACCCTCTGGTAAATTATCGGGGAACTTGTCAGAGATGCAAGGTCTTAATGGGTCCATAACTCTCAGTAGACGTTTCCTCTTGTGCCCTTGAAAATCTGCAATTTGGTCTTTATTTGTTGGTTTCCTGTGTTCTGTTCCTACAGTTAGACTGCTTTGTTAATTCCTCATGCTGTACATCTCACAGGGTCCATTTAGCATTTTCATTTTAAGAAATGTATATTTCCCCCATAATTAATGTCTTGTTTGTAGGGAATACATGCTATTTTTTACTCTTCTGCTGAAAAATCTCTTTTGAGACACAGCTGCTTTTTTTCTTATTTTTAAAAATTATGCTCAGCTTTGTTGTTACTTCATTGCAAGCTTTACATACACAAATGTACAGAACTAAAGTTGGTAATCATCCTTGCCTTTTAGATACTGCAGCATCCACATGCTTTAACTGTCTTTGAAGATTTTGTGTACTGGAGTGACCGCTATACTAATCGCGTAATTCGGGCCAATAAATGGCATGGAGGAAACCAGACAGTTATGATTTATAACATTCACCAGCCTTTGGGGCTTGTGGTAGTCCATCCTGTAAAGCAACCTAGTGGTAAGTTCAGCAAAAGAACCTGACAAAAATAAGTCATGCAGTAGTGTCATGCATAGACACTCCTGGAATCAGTCTTGTTAGCAAATGGGCTGGGTTTAAACAAACAAATATTTGATACTATTGACTTGCAGCTGAAGGTCATTTTAGCCTGCCCAGCCTGCTGAACCAGCTTGTCCAAGCTGCTGTTTAGGGAAAGCAATGCAGACAGCATGTAGGCATAATGACTAGCCAAAAAGAATAATAGGGAAGTAATATGCCATTTCCTTGCACTGTTTTGAATGTTTTTGTAAGAAAATTGGAGCATTCTGAGAAAGCATTTTAATTTTTAAAATTTGTCTCTGTGGCATACCAAAATCAGTATGTTAGTAATATCATTCTTTTAGATAAGATTACTGTTATCAACCTTCTGTGAAAGCACTTTTGCATTTTACTTAACGAAATAATAATAATAATAAATAAACCCCTTTGTTGCATTCAGGATTCCCTCTGAGATCGTATGCAGGTGAACTTTTGCATCTGAAAGACTGGAAAAAAAAAAAGACTATACAAAAAAAAAAAGTTATTTTTCTTTCTGTTAGATAGACTTATCTTCCAAATCAGACTTTTCATCATTTCATGGTGTGACTTGAAGAGTGGGAAGTATATTTACACAATATTGTCTTTCATTTTTTGCTGTATTTCTTGTGTATGGAGTGTTTCTGATTATGAAATAAAAAAGTCATTGTTATATTATTAGTGGTGAGGGCAGAGACTTGCATCTGAGTAAGGGACTAGTAATTATAGCACTATATTTGTTTTGTTAACAAAACCTTCCTCAATCATGTTCAGAGCTAAAACTGCTTAGCATTCTCACTGCAAATTGCTCAGTCACCAGAGGGTACCATTAATTTATGCATCATAGTTCTGGTTTAAGAGGTTTTGTTTCAAAACCCAAGGTTTTAAAAAACTTTCTACCACTGATGGAGAAAATTGTTTTTTTTTTTTCTTTCATTGTGTTAAATTAGTACATTTTATGATTTTTCATTTAGAATTGTTCTGTTGTACTTTATATGGCCAGACAGAAGAGAATAAATGACTTGCAAAATAGCAAAACATGCTAATGTTTACAAATTAAGAAATAATTATTTGCTGATTGAAATTCCAGACACAGTATTAAAACTGTCATCCACTGTTCTTTTTTGTAAATTATTAGATCTTACACAAACTAGAGTTTAGATTTGTTACACTGAGATGAATAATTTTCTTGTGGTTTGAGTCTTGAGTTTATGCCATTGTTTTATTGTCATTTTATTAACTTGTTTCCAGTTCTTGTTAGTTTTTATATTAAGAACAATTGTGTCATTTTCTGGAACTTCCCAGCTTCTTAGAATAATGCTTGCTGCAATTGCTAAGGATGATATACTCAAAATCAGATCTCTGTTTTCTTATGGAGATGGTTCATAGTGAAAAATTCTCTTTAGCAGCAAGTTTGTGAAAGTGATCTAAATGGTTGAATTGTAGTGTATAGTAATAAAAGCACTCAGTAGCGACCTCCTTCACTGTCTTTTTTACATTTTACAAGCTTAGAATGACAGTTTCAAAGTGATCCAAGAAATTGAACATTGAACTTCCACAACCTTTGAATGAGGTGTAGGCAACAACTTTATCTCTTTGGTTTTCTCCAAGAAGCTTCAGTAAATAATTTAAATCTAGAAAGGTTAAAATGATCAAAGACTCAAAGTCCTACAGGCCTCCTGGTGCTGTTAGGAGAAGTTTGAAAAGGATTTAAAAAGATTTTTCTATGATGTAAAAAAAATTGAAAAGACAGCTGTGATAATGATACTGGTTTTACATAACAGCGTATAGTTACCCTGTTAAGAGTGTATTGTATTGCTTGTGGTTTTTGGAAATAATTTTTTTATTTTAAGGAAACAGCAAAACTGATTTAGTTCTGTGTTGATAGTAGCCATAAGATTGAGTAGTCTTTCCAGTCACTCAATTGTTACAGTTGCTAATGTTTCCTTTTTCAGGTATCAATTCTTGTGCATCATCCCCCTGTAGCCACCTCTGCTTGCTTTCTTCATCTGGACCGCTTTTTTTTTCCTGTGCTTGTCCTTCAGGATGGATTCTTTCTCCTGACAGCAGGAACTGCATGAGAGGTAGGGCAGTAATAACGAGAGGTTGAAAAAAAAAAAAAAAAAAAAGACCTGAGACTGTCAAATCCATTCCTCTGTCAGACAAAAAGCACACTTCAGGTCTGTGGGCTGGTACTCATGAAATCAAAGTTCAGGGCCATTTCAGGCATCACTCATTTAGGATGCATGGAATGCACTTGGCCTTAAATGTTTGGAGCCAGTTTCTGGGAAGAACTCAGTCAGAGATTCAGATGCTTCATTTGTGGAAAATGAGTGAACTAAATTTTCTTTTAATCACTTTAAAGAAGCCACATTTTAAAGTTTTTTCAACGCATTGAATGTTTAACTGTTGGAATACATCTGGAAGGAGCTTAGTATCACTTAAAAATGAAAACATACTCAGCAGAATGTTATCCTTCTTATTACAAACATTCAGCCTGGAAACCTGTTTTTAAGAGTTGCAATTGTAAGTGTGTTGGGATGCAGGACTAGAAGGGGCTTTCTTGGTCACTGAAACCTGTTCCCTTCTTGTCTTTGACTCCTGTATCATGTGTCTACTTTCACCAGTCAAGCTCCAGTTTAAGATTAATTTGGTTCTAAAACTCACTAGCCCTCATAATTTTGATATTTGGAAACCTGATTTTCTGTCCAAATATAGTCTTTCCCCAGTTTATGCCCATTTCTTATGCCATTTTTGTCCTTCAGGATAAACAGCATCAGTAGCTCTCCTTCAGCCCTGGTATATATTCTGTTGTATATATTTGAAGTGACACATTCTTTCTCAGCCTGCATTTTTGTCCTTCAGGATAAACAGCATCAGTAGCTCTCCTTCAGCCCTGGTATATATTCTGTTGTATATATTTGAAGTGACACATTCTTTCTCAGCCTGTATTTTGCTAAGTCAGTCACAATCTTTTGGTTTCCCCTAATCAGGAGAGATGCTTTCCCTATTCCTTAACACTCTGTTTAGCCTGTCTGAACTAACACATTTTGAAATTCAGATCAAAATTTCATAGCTTGAGCTTTTTCCCTCCCCAGTGTAAAAAGCTAGTATGCCAAATGCAGGAGGTCTAGAAACACAGCCTAAAATTACAGATGCTACAGGTGGTGTAGCTGTAACAGAGCTAACTTTTGCAAACAAAACTTCATATCAAAAAATACCACTGAACTTTCTTTAAACAGTCCACAGACCTCAATGATTTGTAAAAATCATTTGGCCAATTCATTATAAAAAAAAAAAAGTCACAAAAATTCAAATTACCGGCATGCAGTTTGTGGCCAGAAATTTGATTAGATTGACTTTTTCCAGACGAAGCATTCATTATTAATCTCCATCAGCTGCACAGACATAAAATGTGCTTTGGTGCTTCCTTAATAAGGAAGCTTCAAATCACAGAAATTTAAGCAGAAATTATCATTGAGATGAGCTAACACTAGAAATCCATGACAGTCAAAAGATCCTTTTCTTTTAAAACTACCTAAATTTTAAAAGCCATATCATGCTATTTTCCTGCTTCATACTTGGCAGTGTGTTTTTTAAAGAGCTGTATTGCCTTTACATTTTTCTTAGCAGCAGTAAGATAATTACCAATGTATATAATCTGAAATGAAGTGCAGATTTGTTTATTAAAAACAATGGGTTTCTTCTAGAAAACTGTACCGGTTTTAGTATGTGCAGGCTTATGGAGGGATCATGATGAAAGAAATGGAACATGGCAGTAATGAAGCACTTGCATGGGTAGAATTTGACCCTGTTCTGCCACTGAATCAAGCTGTTGACAGCTCTTATCTTTATTTCCCACATGTTGTGAAGTTCTCTGTGTCTACTTAACTACAGTTGTGGCCCTCTTATAAATGACATAGTTGCTCAATATAAATTGTGTAAGAGAGAAATAGAAATATGCTTTTGTGAAGCACAGTTCTTTTAAACTCTATGGGCTTATTTTTTATTTTTAGATGGAATTTATATATTTAAAACAGTATGTAAAAAACATCTACAGATTTTGGGAATTTTTTAAAATAATGTATTTGCTGAAGGCCAGCACATGAGAATAAGTCATAAAATCCAGGCTGATTACTTTAATGGTAAAAGCTTTTAATAATTGCTAATGATTACAAAGGAATAGGCATTTGCTATTTTATTTTCTAATATTTACTATTATCCTTATCCTTTCTGTCATCGTTTAATAGGCCAAGAAGAAAGATTAAACTGAGCTGCATGCATTTGGTTGCCAGTGTCTCTACAAAGCAATGATATTGCTGGTCTCTGCCTACTTAGTTCGCATATTAAATACTGCTAACTTCATGTTGATGGAAGGTCATTGATTCTGGGATTGCACCATTTCTAGCTTTACATAAAATGAAGAATGCTAATATTCTAATATTGCCTTGGCACTTATTTTACTTTAAAATGCATTTTAGGTTGATATTAAAGATGGTAATGTTGCAAGCTGTCTTGGAAACAAAGCAAGGAATCTGTATATTAAAATATTGTATAAATATGGTATTTTTGCATATTTAATATATCAATCCATGAATCTTATATGGATTATAATTTGTCATGTAAACCTGTTTTAAGAACTGAAGAAGTTATATTAATGTCTATCTGATGAAGTTACACAGATTTTTAGATCTAGATAGCTGAGAAAATTTGCTCTATTGTCCATTATACAAATGATAATCAGACTATATAGATTTGCATAGGTGTTAAAGGAAGCAATCGGCAAAAAAATTTCTTTAGAGTATAATTGGTTTAAATGAGACTATCAACCTTGTAAAGTACAGTATAGCCTAGAGAATTCACATATCTGCATTCCAGTGGGATTTGGTAGTGTTGTATTGTGTATGATTACAAAGGGAATTATGAGTCCAGGTTCTTGTATGCATTAAACCAATTTCACATGAATATAGCTGCTCTTTACAAATGCTTTATAGACGAGCACTGGTGTGTCACATTCTTAGGAGAAAAAAAAAAAAAGAATAAGTCCAAGAATTTCACAGGCAGAGCTAGCTATATATCTTCAGGCAATTATTTGCTAAAATGTGATTTTTGTGCTGAGATAAACAGTATCTAAGTTTATGTCAAATTTGAGAAATAGCTCCAGCTGCCAGAGGGAAGTATGGAGATAATTTTTGAGATATGCAATGATGGGTTTTTTTGTCAAAATTTTTGCTGCAAAATTTATATAAATGTATTAAGCAGCCAGTGAAGAAAACAAAACCAAAACAAACCAAAACAAACAAACCCCCCCCTCTTTGATCTATTTTAAAAGAGGAAATGGGTTACTGTTATTTTCTGTGCAGCAGCAGCCCAGTTCGCTATCAAATGGTAACGTGTGCCTATGGAGGGAAGAGGCTAGAATTGTTCTCCAAAGGCAAAAGCACTAGAAATAGGGGAATCGGTGTTCAGGATGTTCTCTCCCCTACTGCCTAGCAGATGAGAAATGGAAGTTGCTGACTCACGCTCCACAGCTCTCCAATGCATTTTCTCATATTATCTGACTAGATGCCCTTTGTTAATAAGATTTAAGCCTAGGCTACAAGTTTACCTAGAAAGGAGTATGTCTATTCCTTTAGAGATAAAACAAGAAAAGAAAGTACTGCAGTTTTATTTAATAATAAAAATCAGTAATGGCTGCTGTGATGCTGTACTTTGCTTGTGGATCGTGCCCAATAGGCATTAGAACCCATCTCAGGCATGCTGGAGAGCCCTCAGACTTTTGTCCTGCTGGTTCCCTTTCCCAGAGATTTGAAAAAGCTGCTCAGAGCAGTTGTGTGAATGTATTTGTCCTCTAGGCCAGCAGTGAGTGGTCCTGCCTTATTTACTTCTTCCTCCTCAGAATTTGCTTGCACATGCATTATGATTGCACAGTGCTGAAACTTTTAATGTTACAACAATTACAATAACTGATTACCTCACTCCTAGTGAGGGAATGAACTTACAGGTAAGTGGGTGCAAAACATCACAGGTAACATTCAACTGTGCTTACTTAGCACTGGAGAACTTTTGGGTAGGAGAGGGAAAGCATATCACAATGCCATTTTCTTGATCAGAAACAACTCTGAATTACATTATATGTTTTCACAGTTGAACACCCTTTCCTTATTGCTGTAAGAGATAATATAATTTATGGAATTTCTTTGAACCCTGAGGAGAAGACGAATGATGCTATGGTTCCAATAGCAGGAGTTCAGAATGGTGTTGATGTTGACTTTGATGACTCTGAACAGATGATTTATTGGATTGAAAATCCGGTAAGTTAGTATTTGTGTTCAAAATGTGCACTAAAATAAGACAATTTATTTTAAAATAATGGTTTTGACACAAATATATTATCATTGCAGGTAAGAATTTTGATAAATAGAATGGAATGGAATGGAATGAAAGTTTTTTGTGGTTTGTGTTTTTTTTGGGGGGTTCTGCCCCCCCCCCAAAGATAAGATAAAGAAGCTTCATCTCTTTTGTGAATTAGTTTTAATCTTTTTCAGCTGAAATATTTGATTAATGCTATTTCTGGAGTCGGAGTATGAACAATAAATATTGGAAAGCATTGACAGAACCATACTCTCAGCCCCACTTTGCTATAGTTGACTTTTTCCTCTCTTGATTTAGAACTTAATTCTGCAAATACAGCCAGGACACTTCTCCATGGGAGCAGTACATTGGACACAGTGACACTAAACATTAGAATGAAAATACATAAATCTAGGCTGAGCACTTAATGAAGTAATGTAGTAGAGAGGCATCTTTTTCTTTAAATAGAAGAAAATGGTTGCAAAGTCACAAAAATTTCCAGGTAGCGCATATGAGACTTAGAGATCTAAAAAATAGTTTGAACTATTTTTGAATAGTTGATTATAATTGTTTGACTAACCATCTTTAATGCTTGTCCTGAAATAGGAAACAATATGTGTTCCCTAAGATGAATTTGCCACAAAGAATTCCCAATCTTTACAGAATGGACACTTAAAAAAAAATAAAAAAATCAGTGTCAGTCTAGGAGATGGATGTGGTAGGAAACTGCTGATACAGCAATATGTATTCACTCTTGGAAACTCAAAAGCAGTTCTTATTTGAAGAAGAGCAGTGCTTAGGTGTCCTGGAGAAGTATTGTGGTAGATAAGGAGATTTCCGTAGTTATGTTTTACAGAAACGGTTCACACTAACTTGTCACCTTTCATCCACACAAGACTGATTTTTTTTTTCCTGCCAACCAGTTTGCCTTATATTTTGCAGTTCTGAAGTAAAACTAAGTTTAAAAACCACGTGTTTTAAAGCCTTTTCTATGTTGCTCATAAAGGAATTAAAATAATTATTTATTCTTTTAAAATTAGAAAGTTTTGTTCCTGGGAAGTATTTAAATAGACCTATTTAAGCAAACCTTTGCGCAAGGAACTAGATAAATATTCAGGAATCTATTTGGTCCTCTGTGCAGTCTGAAAAAAATGTTGACAGATCTCAGCCAGCAGATACAGTTGGCATTTACGAGAGGTTGAACAGTCCTGTAGGAGATCATGGGCTGATATATCCATTAACAGACCTGGCAAATGTCAGGTGCCTGTGCAGGCTGAGTCTGGGTAAGTGCTGTATTTTAGTTAGTTCTTGAGCTCCAGCCTGACAAATGTGTGCTATGGGCTGTGCCCCCTATCTGTACCCCTGACCTGCAGGCCTTGGGCTGCTGTTGCTCCCAAACACAGCTGAGACACCTGTGTCAGTCATGGCTCGCTCTTTGAAAAAAAGATATTTCTCTAGTTTCTAATGATAGAACATACTTGCCTACTTTCTTCATTGTAGTGCTTGTCCATTACTGCTCTTCCTTAACACCCTGTTTTGCCTCCATCCGTTGCATGTTTGGGTTTCCTGGGGTTTGTCTACACTTGCGTGGTCCATAGTAATTTCACTGCCAGTGTTGGCAACAGGTGGAGCTGTAGGTAGAGCTCAAGTTGAACATTCATCAACCTGTGCATCTTGTCTGAAGCAAACTCAGGAAACTCAGGTAAATGTCAGAGTCCTCCCTACTCTACTTGAAAAACGCTTCTGAAGTATTTTTATCTTCAGCTGTCATGACTGTAGGTTATTGATTATAAATGTAAATGATAGGTAGGAGAATTCATAACTGTACCTAAAGTACCTATTATACTAGACGCTGTTGTAAATATTCAATGTCCATAAGCATCTCCAAGTAGGGTTTATACAGCATCAGAAGTTATCCTACTTTTTTCTGTAGGCCTAGGGATTCAAGGACAGGTTAATTTGCACATAACACTACATTGTTAGGATTCAGCAAACAGCACTCTACCGATGTCTAAGAAATTATTCTACCTTTTTAAGCCAGCAGTGAATTTGGCCTGGAGTTCCTGATCAGATTTTTGCCATCTAATACTTTGTTTCCTTTCTGAACACAATTTTCAATTATGTGCTGAGATATTTAGACATTATACTGATACCATGTTAATGAAGCAATTAAGAATATGAGTAGACCAAATGATCGCTGGGTGCTTGTGCTAAAGTTTCTGCTCTAAGATGGCAATGCAACTTGTTCCCCATTCTTTACTGGTCTGCTCTCCCTCTGCCTCTGCCTCCTCCCTTTCTGAACTGGGCTAGTGTTAGCTGCACAGCTTCTGTCTTGAAGTGATGCAAAGTTCAGGCTCTAACAGTGTGTTGTATGTTCTGTCCCTCTGAGTTGGCAGAGCCCTTCTGTTTTTCCAGCAAAGTGTCAGACCTACTACGTGTATTGCCTCAATGAAGAACTGGGATGATGAGTCCCAGTGCTACCCTGTCTGGGAACCTGCACCGTGGAGTGAGATCTTCCCTAGGGTGCATCAGTGGTGGAGGAAGTAATTAATGAGGAAAGCGAAACAGATTTCAGCAATCACTTACAGCTCCCCTAACCTTACTGATCTCTTCTCCAAAAGGCTTAATAATTTGCAGTAGCTGCTGGTATTTCAATTCTGCATTAATACAACTTGTGAAAGATCCACGTGATAATATGTAGGACTTCTGCAGAACTCCTATAAAACTGACAACCTGAAGAAACCTCAGGAAAGCAGCTATAGTAACCACTTCAGACCTCTGTCTGTCTTGTCTCTCTGTTTGGTGCTTGTTTATATCGTGCTTTAGCATTGCACATGGTAGCTAATACCATGGAATCTGCAAGTCAGAAGTTATCATTTCAAGGGTTACCCTTATGAAGAAACCTGTAAAGATAATCTCATTCTTAATTCTTGCTATTAGAGCATATTAAAAAATTGATTCTTAAATATTTAGGCATGGGGAGAACAGTATTTTCCTTTACTAGATTTCAGTTATATTCAAGATGGTTAACTAAAGTATCCTTATAAAATCTTTTGATGATGAAATACAAATTACAGAAGTGTGACTGTATAGCTTAAATATGGACTGTTAAACCTTATAAAATACAGTAATTTTATTTCTGTTGATCAGGTTTTGGTTGGTGGACAGTAATGCCTCTTCACACTGGATAATTATGATTTGCAATAATATTTTTACTATGTTTATGCATTGAGCATATACAAACACATTTCTCTCTACTGGATTTTCATTTTACTAAGAAAAGATTGTAATATAAAGTAAGTGCTCATGTAGATGGAATAAAAAAGTGTTTTCTGATCTTGACAATTTTTCACTTCTGTTATCTTTTTTCCCCAAGGGTGAAATTCACCGAGTGAGGTCAGATGGAGGCAACAGGACAGTTTTTGCTCCAGCAGCTGTTATCGGTGCTCCTTTTGGTCTGGCATTGGACTGGATATCTGCAAACCTGTATTACAGTAACCCAGGGACACAGTCAATTGAGGTAATTATTTAAGAGGGACAATTGGAAAGTAAAAGCCTACATTTTTCACTGCTATGCACACAGTTTAGTAATTAGTATTTTTTTTAAGTTAAAAACTGAAATTAGATTTATTTTAAAATGCAAAGAGTCTGTAGAAAAATACTGTACAAACTTTAAGAGATAAACCTAAATTTGAGCATAGTCAAAATGACTGAAAACAGAATGTTCTGGGAACTTGATTTGTGCATAGATCTTCCCCCTGCGCACCCCTACTTCCTCCCCTCCCCCAAGTCATTAGGCTTCTGGTGTTTGACACACAACTTCACTGATCACTAGAGTTATTACTATTATTACTATTCTCACTTCAAATCAATGGTCCCAATGCAGTGCTTCTGATGGTAGAGGAATGTTGCCATCAAGTGCAGTAAGATCCACTCCCAAATGCTTTGATATCATATTATGTAGCTTTCTGGAGACGAGCAGTCTGATGGAATGTGAAGAAAAATTGCCATTTAGTGTGGCAAAATAAGAGGATAAGCGATATATAATACAGTAATGACTGAATAAGCCCAGTCATTAATGTCCTTGTCCCAGAATATTAATACATACTATTAAATTAAAAAGAAGCTAATTAAAACAAATGAATTTGAATACTTTCTAAATCATCATTTTATCAACTCTTTTGGCTTGTAATACTTTCAAGATATTATGGAAGCTGAAAGATTAACTATTTTTATACTTAGGTTGCTTACTTGTTAACAGGCAGGTTCTAAGCTGCAAGTAGCTCATTCAAG
Source organism: Falco peregrinus (assembly GCF_023634155.1). NCBI lineage: Eukaryota > Metazoa > Chordata > Aves > Falconiformes > Falconidae > Falco > Falco peregrinus. The sequence continues at coordinate 22,163,688 of NC_073728.1, forward strand.
GAGTGGTTGTTAAGAGAAGGGAGATGGTTAGAGCACAGAACGATGTGCTTTTTCTTCATAGTATTTGAGTCTTCTGCAATTTCAACTCCCTGTGGATTTAAGCTTCTTTCCTTTAATTTGAAAATCTATTTTAAGTTCTCTCTCATGTGCTCTGATAAATTCAATGTTTGCATAGGTCCTGAAGCTGCATGGTGACGTAATGTACAGGAAAACACTGATTACCAATGATGGCACCTCTCTGGGAGCTGGCACACCAATTGGTTTGACAGTTGATCCAGCAAGAGGGTAAATTTCCAAAATCGCTCTTGTCTTTGCATGAGTATATTCTCCACGTTTTTCTTCAATTTTTACCGTCTTCAGCTTCCATCCTGCATTTGACATAGTGGTGGTTTTTTTTTTTTTCATATTTGTGCAGAATTTATTTACTGTTTTTAAACCCTAGAAAATATTTGCATAACTTCATAAATTGTTGCATAGATGTTAGTTCTCCTTAATTTACCATATACTTGTATGGTAATTTTTTTTTAATTAAAAAGGATCTCAGAATGTTATGATGGTGAAAAAAATCTCTGAAAAATGAGAACTCAGAGTAGAGAGAACTCTAAAGTCTTTCTTCATAATATCTTGTGATATCTGTCTTGAGGCCTAGCTATAGTAGAAGAGTGGGAAGAGTGTCACATGTTAAATTGCATAGCACTAAATATGATTTTACTGCTTTCTCCCAAAAAGACATGTAATTTGCTTTTTTCCCGAGTACTCAAAATTGCAATATGATGCTTTTTTTTTGGTTTGTTTTTAAATCTGTGTTCCATAGGACCCTATCAGTAATGAGAGAGTTCTGCTAGTGACTTGGCAGGCTTTCATATGAATTGATGTCTAACTTTTTGTTGCTGGTTGGGAGTCTGGCAGCCATGTGCCCTAGGTGTTCTTCAGCAGTTGAGGCCAGGACAGTGCACATACTCCCTAGAGCCAGATAATGGAATTCTGTTTTGTATAGATTTTTTGAACTTGTATTTTAAATTCTAAATTGGAACCAAACTCGCTGCTGAAACCTCGCAGCCATCTGTGAAACAGAATAATTATTCTCCTGCTTTCTTCTTGGAGTCCTAATACTACTGAGTTTACCTGCTGATGGTATTGTGGGGTGATACAGGGGAGGTTATGGGTTTCTAAAAATTATTTAATAGGCGTTGTTCTCTTTTTCAAGAGGAAAGCATTTTAATCTTTTTTTTCAAACAACATCTCTTTTTCATTGTGGCCTGGTTCACAGTGATCTCTGTTCAGCATATGCTGAAGTACTTGGCTGATGAAGGAGGTAGACTTAAGTATATGCTCAAGTACGCTGGTCCATTGATCTCTGTTACGAGCTTTGCTAACAGATGTGATAATGTGTGTTACAGGAAGCTGTACTGGACAGACCAGGGAACTGACACTGGAGTCCCAGCAAAGATTGCCAGTGCAAACATGGATGGATCAGGCATACAAACCCTCTTCACTGGCAACCTTGACCATGTAGAGTTCATTACCATTGACATTAAGGAACAAAGGTTGTACTGGGCTGTCACAAGCACAGGAGTGGTAGGAGACTTTTTTTTAATAATTGCTTTTTTACCTGTTCACCTATCTTTGCATCTGTGACTCTCATGAGTTATTCAGTTACTTTAGTTTATTCATGTAACTAGGAGTTGTAGGACTGAGGAAAATCTGAATAAAAGTTGTTACTAATTGCCATTTAAAATGTATGACAAATTTGAATGAAAAACCAGAAATCATTATTGGTATCCTGCTGACTTTTCTTCCTGTCTTGTACGTAAAGATCTCATGCATGAAGAGATTTTAGTAGCATAAGTTGGATTTTAATTTTGTGTTGTAACATTGAAATTTTATTATAAGAAATGTAATATTAGGCTTTAAACTGATTTCTTAGATTGAGAAAGGCAATGTGGATGGTACAAATCGTGTGACTCTGGTGGTTCATCTTTCTCATCCATGGGGAATTGCTGTGTATGATACCTTTCTGTACTATACTGATCGAGATTATGAAGTTATTGAACGAGTTGACAAGTCCACTGGAGCAAACAAAGTAGTACTGAGAGATAATGTCCCAAGACTGAAGTGCCTACGTGTGTATTACAGAGACAGTGAGTATTTGCTAAAGACTTATTTCAGGATACCCAACTTGTGAAAACTTGAACTTCCCTCAGAGACAGAATGCATGTTTTTTCAGAGGAAATGGTTTGATTAAATTTTTAGGAAAAGTGTCAGAAGCATTTTATCTGGTTTTTGTAGAGATGTTCCGCCATCCACTTAAGGCATCTATTGGTAGGCGTACTTTTACTAAAATATTATCAATGTAATATTGACTAAAAAATGAAGTTTGTTACTTTGGCTTCAAATTTATACATCACTTCTTGGTCTGATTCTTAGTCCCATTGATCTTGGATGACAAGAAACCGGCAAATCCATTGCTAACGCTTATGTGCTAAAATATACAGTGATTAAGATCTTTATTTTTGTCAGCAGATTGTTAGTATCATGCAAGTACATGAATTTGGTGATGTATCCATGGGTGTTTGTGATGATACAGTTCAGATTTTTATGTCTTTCCATGTGTGTCTTTCACAGATTCTGCTGGTTCCTCAAATGGCTGCAATAACAATATTGGAGTTTGCCAGCAGCTTTGCCTGCCTGTACCTGGTGGATTATTCTCCTGTGCCTGTGCTACTGGCTTTCAGCTAAATCCTGATAACAGAACCTGTTCCCCGTACAGTTCATTTGTAATTGTTTCTATGCTTTCTGCAATTAAAGGATTTAGTTTAGAGACATCTGATCACTCTGAAGCCATGGTACCACTGGCAGGAAGAGGTATGTGAATATCATAATAGGAAAAAGTCTTAGATGCCTAATAATTTGTTGGCATTTCTTGCTGGCATAGCACATGTTTTAAATAAGTTAGTTTATGTAAAAGATAATTAATTATTACTTTTCAAAATATTTCAGGGCGAAATGCACTTCATGTGGACGTTCACATGCCTTCTGGTTTCATTTACTGGTGTGACTTCAGTAGCACAATTTCTTCTCAGAATGCAATACGTAAAATTAAACCTGATGGTTCTTATTTTAGAAATGTTGTTACAAATGGAATAGGACGAAATGGGATCCGTGGCATTGCAATTGACTGGGTAGCAGGTAAGCATAGCTGAATTTAGGAGAATGTTATTGTTTACAGATTGTAAAATTTTTAGACTAATGTAAATGGATCCTAGTGTAACTATTTTGAATGGAAGTCCTGTGATTCTGACTTGTGTGCCTATGGACTGATTTTAGAAGAGGTAGTAATGAATGGCTCTTATGTTCATATATATGTGTAAAAATGAAAGTTTATCAGGGCAGAGTATAGAACCTTTTCTCTTGTGATGCTTTCATATTTGTCTTAGGTCTCTCTTGTCCATGCATTCATCAGTAGCTGTTATCCAGTGTACTACTATGCTTTACAACCACAGTAAAAAACATGTATCAGAGAAAAGTGCACACAAGTTGTCTGCTGACATTGTTAATAAGAGTGAAGGACCTTTCATCTACCCTCAGATTGCTGTGTACAAATCCTATAAATTATAATGAAAAGTAAAAAAGCAAAAGGCGTACTTTGTCTTTGAACTTTAATTTCCCTACTTGCACTTCCTGTTCCTATTTAAACATGTTAGAGATCAATTCAAATATTAATGCTTCAGAAAGTGTTCATAAACTCTAACTAGCTGACTATTGCCATTAATACCTTTATTTTATACATATACATACTATATTTATGTTTTGCAATAGTTCTGTTGATTGTTAGGCTTGTTGGGAGGACTTTTAGAATAATCATCTGCTGTATACACTTAATTTAGTTACTGTTTACAGATCTGTGACATAACATGGATTTCATAGTTGTGTGTTGTAAAACATGAAGAGTAAGATTATGCAAGGGCAAGCCAATAAAAAAGTGTATACCTAAAGAACAACTGTAGTTAACGGACTTTTGATCTTATACCAGTGACTTTCCCCATGGTAATCAATGAGGATTTAGAAATCAATTGACTATTGTCAGTTTGGGTGTCTTCTTTCTAATTCCTCAAAATGTAGGCAAGTACCATATGCTTCCAACTACTAAGATGTTTATGGATATTAATTTTATGGTTTAGTAATTTATCAGCTTATGTTTCTCAGGTGTTGATGTATGTATGATAATATATATTAACTTTCTGTTTTGTTTTTCTGCTTTTTTTAAATTATTATTCTTTAAATACAGGAAATCTGTATTTTACAAATGCATTCCTGACAGAGACTTTTATAGAAGTTTTGCGTTTAAACACAACTTATCGCCGTGTTCTGCTTAAAACTACCATAGATATGCCAAGGCACATAGTAGTCGACCCAAAAAACAGGTACCTGTTCTGGGCAGATTATGGGCAAAATCCCAAGATCGAACGTGCACTTCTTGACTGCACCAACAGAACAGTTCTTGTGTCTGAGGGCATTGTCACACCTCGTGGGCTGGCCATAGATCACAGCAATGGATACATTTACTGGGTGGATGATTCCTTAGATATGATTGCAAGAATTCAGCCTGATGGTGGTGATGTTGAAATTGTGCGTTATGGCAGTCGCTATCCAACTCCATATGGTATCACTGTCTTTGGAAATTCTATCATCTGGGTGGATCGGAACCTGAAAAAAGTCTTCCAGGCCAGCAAGGAGCCAGGGAATACTGATCAGCCAACAGTAATACGAGACAACATTAATTGGCTAAGGGATGTTACCATTTACAACAGTCATTTCCAGTCACGTTCACCCCTTGATGTCAACAACAATCCTTGTTTGGACAACAACGGAGGCTGTTCTCATCTGTGTTTTGCCCTGCCTGACATGCAGATGCCCAAATGTGGTTGTGCCTTTGGAACACTAGGCAGTGATGGCAAGAGTTGTTCCATTTCAACTGATGATTACCTGATTTTTGCTCTTGAGAATGCCCTCAGAAGTATCCACCTAGATCCTGAAAATCACAGTCCTCCCTTCCGCACAGTCAATGTGTTAAGAACTGCAGTGGCCCTGGATTTTGACAGCATAAACAACAGAATATATTTTACGCAAAGTTATCCTTCAGGGACAGGAAGAATAAGTTATGTTAGTATTTACTCAGGAATTGGCTCTCCAACAGTAGTTGCATCTGGTAAGTGCACTGAAATGTTATACAAAGTAATTGGATATTGAAGAAAAAATGAACTGCAGCACTTGGCACTAGCTCAACAGGTATTTTTATGCTAATGGTAAAGGTAGAATATTTAGTTAAGATATCTGGCAAAATGCTCCTTTGGACTCTTGATCACAATGAAATGGAAATATAAATCTGGTTAAATATTGTTATATGTAATAGAATTATATTTAGTAAATAAATATTATGGAGTGAGGAATGATTCCTGCTACTTGGAGAATAGCAAACAGAACTTAGGCCTATGTAAGGAAAAAGTCTTTGTAACCCTACAGCATACATAGGACTGCCGTGAGTCCTAAGTATTTTAAATGGATGAATTTGCATTGATACCAGTGGCATTTCAAAGACATCTTTGCTGTTGCCATGTTACAATAAATGAAGAGTATTGCAATATCTCAGGAGACCATACTGAACTTGTGTATGTTTGCTTGCATGTGTCTAAGACCTGGGGACTCCAGATGGCATAGCCTTTGACTGGATCAACAACAGAGTTTACTACAGTGACTACCTCAATCAGACTATCAGCTCAATGGCTGTGGATGGATCTAACCGTACAGTGATTGCCCGGGTTCCACGACCCAGAGCCGTTGTATTAGATCCCTGCAGAGGGTATGTGTTGTACTTTGTATACTTTATTTTGACTGCAGATGAAACTACAATTTAGACTTTGATAAAGACTGCCAGATACTTCCTGTTCTGAGCCCTAAGTTCCAGCTGCGTGTAACCATCCTAGATCTTACTTTTTAGGTTTGAGTTTTCTGAGCTGATCTCAGCCTCAGAGAACTGAATTTTCTTCTGAGATTTTTAGAACATTTATGAATGTGTAGTGCATGAGGCTCTGCTTAGTGAGGGTGGGAACCAGGTACTGGGTGTGAATGAGAGTGATGGTCAAAGAGGTGTTTGTCTAGCAACTAACCATCTTCCATTTGGTATGTAAGGCAGAAAATCAAAGGGTTAATTTTGAAAGCAAGGTTTCTTCAGGAATATCATATTGTGATAATCAGGTGACACTGCCAAGAGATCTCTCTATTTAAAGTATCATATAATCTTTCCCTTTTTCTGTTATATTTCCTGAGTGCCTCAGAAGAATTCTTGTTTCAGTATCAAAACATTCCCTGAGAGTCGGGAGGCATTGCTGTATTATACTGTATTTCTAATTTCATTACTAATTATACCGTATTTCAAATGAAGGAAGAGAAGAAAGAGATTAAATGACTTTACTGGATTCTCACAGGAGCTGGAGAAAACATTTCTGAAGTTCACTCCACTGAATCCCAGTGATCCCTGCTAGAAGATTCCCATGTCAATATGGGCCAAAATAGAGGAAGAAGTTCTTTTCTCCTAGTTTTGCACTGCACATTTCAGTGGAAACACCCAGGAGCAGATAAAAGCTTTGTAAGCTTTATTTGCTGAAAATATAACCCTGCAATCATATTATTGACAGGTATATGTACTGGACTGACTGGAGTTCAAATGCAAAGATAGAACGAGCCACGCTTGGAGGAAACTTCAGAACGCCTATTGTGAGCACCAATTTGGTATGGCCAAATGGGCTTACCCTGGACTATGAAGAACAGCAGCTATACTGGGCTGATGCAAATCTGTATGTTTTGGTAACACATTGGTTTACATTTGCTTTATTTTTTAATAGATGTAGTATTTAATTTTCCTCATCTTTTTTAAACTGTTTTTCAGCATTTCAATGGAATTTGGTACTTGGTGTTATAGAATGTTAAGAGTTACTTATTAGCAATACAATGTGAGGTCTTGATAATGATGTTGAACTACTGTGTAATAAGGAGTTTTGTTATGCCACGGTGTAGACTTAGTCCACTGCTTTATGACATTTGTACCCACTGGCAGTTTGTTCATCTTATGTGCAACTCAGGACTTATATAATCATCTCCTCTAACAAATACAATCCCAGCGCACAATTTAGATCATTCCTTGCTCATGGTTAATGCCTGTCATCTGTGGAATTAGGCATGATTTTCTTACTGTTGCCTACCAGGTACAACTCTACCAGGCATTTCTGCTGTCAGCAGAAATTTTTTAAAAAATAATTTAGTCTGTATCGATTCAAATTCACCTGTGGTCTGAGAGAAATCACTGCAGCAATCAGAACATTCTCCTCTGCTTCCTTCAGCTTAGCAGTTCTTTTGCAGGCTTCTCCTTTGCTATGACAAAAAGTTGTGTCTGTAATGTAGTAACTGTTATGGTCTGTGCCTCTATTGATTGTTCTGGGAGGAAGGCATTCCAATTTGGCTTCATCTGCATACAGGAGGGCAGGGCATCTGTAATAGGACCCTTTATTTTTTCAGGGGAATGCAGGGTGTTAGATAAGACATCCTCTTTTCTTTTTCAGACTCTAGATAATGGAGGTAGGGGAGCATATGCTTAAACAGTATGAAGTTTTCTTTATTCTGACTTTCATGGGGAGGGCCTTTACTCCTTCAGGGGGACAGATACCAGCATGAGGTGAAAATGAAGACCAGACATTCAAAAATAGCAGTGCACCTTAGCTCTGAATGCACCAAGGGAACACAAGGGTGAGCCATATATTCTCCATTTTTACTCTTGCTTAGTCTCCTCTTGTTTATGCTAGCCTCCCAAAGGTGCTACCCCTCTTTCTCTAAAATAGCATTTCTATTCTTTTATTCTAGACCCTCCTGTTGCCTTGTACATATTGTGATACCATTGGACACACATGCAAGTCTTGAGATAAATCTCAAATGGATAGAATCTATGTGCTAGTTGTACAGTCTTCCTTTCCCCTATCTTCACAGTTGCTGCATGCAACATAGTAAGAATCCCTCACCAGACAGCATGCTGACACTTGGGAACTATGTATAGGGCTCTCCCTAAAAAGTTTCCTGTGGCATGAAAGGGGGAAATTGCTTGAGCCTTTATTACAGGAGAGTTGCATTTGAACGTCTCTTCTTTTGTAGACATCTAACTTCATAGAAAAGTGCCTTCCTGCACTTTTCCCACAACTGTCCTTTCACTTTAAAGCTTTTGCTTTATAAAGTGGCTGCCTATTATTTTTTCCTGTAATAATTAATACAATTATTTTCTTTTCCTCCCTTCTTATATGAAATGCAGCTTTTTCCTTCCTACTAGTGATGACAAAGGAGGCAAGCTATTTGTCTTCCTGAGAAATTACTTATCAGGTTTTTTTTTCTCATTGGCTGTTTCCATTCTTATTCAGCCCACACTGGTACTCTAGTAAATGCCTTAAATACAATTGGTAATAATTGAATGTTGTCTCTAGCAGAGACTTAAACATACAGTTGCTTTTAGGTTAGTTGAAATAGATTGAAGTGATTTTTTTATTCCTAATGCTAAGTTGTTGGAGTGTTTCTGTGAGAACTCTTTTGGTGGCTTGAACCAAAGGGTGGAGCTTCCGCTTGGAGTCTTCAGCAATGACATCTGGCCCTTCTGACTTCACAGACAAGAGGTATTGGCCACGCAGTTATGAACAGGGAGAGAAGCTGCTAGCAGGAAGAACATCACTGGGTATGATGTCTTTAGTCCCACAGCTTCTTCATCCTTACCATCCATAGAGTCATTCTGGGAATCTTAATAGCTCATTTTCAGAAGCTTGTGCATGAAGGGTGCCACAGCCTCTTAGATAATTATTCTGTTGCACTGACATTGATTAAACACTACTCCAATCCTTAGGCATTATGCCTTTATAGGTAAGTATACACCCTGTTCTACCTCTATCTGCTAGAGATGAGTATTAAGAGCCGTGCAGTTGAATGATGCCATACTTGATGAAACAGAGACAACCTGAAGTATGTTTTCTGTCAGTAAGCGGTTGGCAGCCTTGCCATGTGAACATCACAGTGTGACTGAATAGCAAGATGATGGGAGCTGGAGGAAAGGAACAGATTTTATCCATGCTCGTTCTTATTCTGCTGTCTTCAACTTGCTGACAATACCTCATTGCGTTTTCAGTATTTGCTTATATATTAACGTTTTTCTGTCAAGATTTTCTCTTCCTTTGAATAACCCCTTCTATTACTCATTAATCGTTCTCTTGTTATCCTAATTGCAAATAACTTTTGAACATCCTCCATTTTCTCTTTTCTCGTGCTTTACTCTTGTGTGGTCTGCCTACCTCAGACAGGAATCTGTGTGATAGAAGGAACCTCTAACATTCATCATCATCTTATAAACAATGCTTAGAAATAATGTCCTTGCATGAGTAGTGCATATTGAGTCTCCTGGCATCAGCATGTCTTCTGCTTCTCCATTGACCTTTGCTGAAGTGGTCTTTAAGGGTGGAAATGGCTGAAGAGGAGAAGCAGTGACATGGTGGTTTTGGGTCAGTAGTGCTATCTGTGCAAGTAAAGAATGGTTCACATACAGCAGAACATGTCTATCACCAACTTGGAGCTGAACCCTGATTTTTCTGGGGCTCCTTGAAGTTGTTTGTGAGAATTTTGTTTATCATTGCAAATACATACTGTTCCTGAGGTGGAATCAAAACTGGAATATCAACAACGAAGAAATGTTTATCGTATGCTATATATTTGTGGCTGTTAGATGTTATATATGTGGTAGTTGTTATATATTAGAACTGTTTTCCCTCCTGTATTCTTATGTGAGATATAGCAGAAGATGAATATTTGTACCCTTGCCAATTTGCTTCTGTTTCTTGATTGTGTAAACTTGGATCTGTAGAAGATAAAACTAATTTTATTTCATGGGACTGTTGGTTTTCTACTGCTACAAGAAGTTGTTAACATCCCAACAATTCCAAAAGTGTATTCTCTGACAAAGTTGTGCATTTGTTTTAGCTCTCAGTAGTGTAATTATTTCAACATTTTAATATGCAGCCTGATTACTTCCAGCACATTATTGTGTCAGTGTTGCAGAGCTGCTACTCTGCATCACTATTGAAGCCACAGATTGGAAAATTTGAGATTTTTAACTTATAACAGCACCCTACCTATTGGCGCACATTACAGAAATGGTGGGTGCTAGTTGCTGGACTAATTAGGGCATGGCTGTATACCTAAGTTAAAAGATTTCTTTTAAGAAGTAATAGTTTTTTTATTATTCTAGGCAGAAGATTGAGCGGTGCACTCTCACTGGTACGAATCGGGAGGTAATTGTTAGCACTGCTTTGCATCCGTTTGCGATGACATTGTTTGATCAGCACATATATTGGACAGACTGGAACACAAGAAGCATTTACCGAGCTAATAAGTATGATGGTTCAGATCAGATTGTAATGATCATGAATCTTCCACAAAGACCAATGGATATTCACGTCTGGGCAAAAAGCAAGCAGCAACAGTGTACTAACCCTTGCAACCAGTTCAATGGTGGCTGCAGTCACATCTGTGCACCAGGTAAGCTATTATGCTTGGTGACGGTAAGCTATTAGTGTGGCCTGTATTAGAGTTCATAGTAAAACAATTTTTAGTCATATGGGGACAGCTGAAGTATTTCTTAGTGTTCCTAAATGTTTAATATTTATTTTTTTTATAAATGCAATCAAAATAAAAGGTCATGGTATTTTGCAAACACACCTGAGGGGACAGGCTTCTCTAATTTAAACCAAAACATTGTTTTCTGGGTTTGTAACTTTTTTTCCCCTCTAGGACAAGACATGAAGTGGGGTCTGCAGCATATGTGTATCTTGTGAATACGTACTGATATGCTGAACACGGAACAGACGTTTTCTACCTAATATTTAAAAAATCTTTATGGTCAATATTTCTTTACCACATGATATTATGAAATCGTTCCCTAATGATTTATTTCCAAAATAAACATTTCTACTGCCTCATTTTAAATGTTGGACAATGACTAAGAAGATAGCACAAATTGATTTCTGTCTATACTGTGGGGGGCAGGTGTCCTTTTGAGTCATGGACTGCAGAAACATGCTCTGTATCATCAGCTTCATATTGGGGTGAGACCCGAGTGACATATGTATCCCATCTTTTATCTCTCCTTGTGCAATATGTAAGGAGTTGAAGTGCTCCAACAGGTCACCAATCCAAGCAGCCAGGAAACTAGAATGGCAGTAATCTCCCAAAAAGCATACCTGTTACAGAGCTGTTCTATGTGTTGTGGGTTTTTGAAAGTTATGATTCTTGACTTTGAAAAACTCATTTAGTGCCTGCCTTCATTTGTAGCATCTTAAATGCCTTTAACAATCTGTCTTGCCTGAAAACAACTCAAACTTCTCTTTGATTTGGAGAAGAGCAGTTAGTCTAGTGCAAGGAGTTTAGAAAACCATCTTGATTTTGAGATAGAGCCTTAGCTGCTGTACGTCTGGTATTTGAAAGCATCAGGTGGTATCTTCCTGCCAGTCAAAAGCTATTTGAACAGCAAGCAAATATTAAGATACTCCAAGTTCTGATCTCAGTTCCTCTAGGGAACTCTGAAATAACTCCTGTGGGTTTTAATGGATTTGCATGTGTCTAATTGAGACTAAAATATGGCTAAGTCACCACACATCTACCTAAGCAGATAGATCTTGCAGGAGTTGTGAGGATTTCATTGTTTTTTCCAGTGTCACAGCTGTGAATGGTTTCATGGAACCCTATCTAATACGTCAATGTTAAATTTGTTTCATTTTTTGTCTCCTTTTTAAATTTTTTATTTTACCTGTCAAACATAAATTTAGGTCCAGCTGGTGCAGAATGTCAGTGCCCCTCTGAAGGTCGCTGGTATTTAGCTAATAATAACAAGCACTGTATTGTGGATAATGGTACCAGGTGTGATACTGGTTTCTTCACATGTCTTAACGGGCAGTGTATCTCTGAGCGATGGAAATGCGACAATGACAATGATTGTGGTGATGGCAGTGATGAGTTGGAAAGTGTGTGTGGTAAGCATTTAAAATAACTACATGAGAAAGTAATGCATACTCTATCTTGCCTTTACTGTATTCTCTATCACTTTTATGCCTTTATGATCATGGATCTTATGGTTGTAGTTTGGAAATGATCCCTTGCTTGCTCACAGACTTGAGGTCTGAATGGCTGCTGATTTGCTCTAGAATCCAAAAGCATTTATAGGATTGAGTTTTTATCATGTATAGCCAATTTCTACTTTGTTTAATTCAAATATGTATTTTACTTTTCATGCAGTCCGTTTTGCAGCTGTGTTTGCCCTGGCAGGTAAAAATATTGTGATTTCACTTGTTACTTTGTCAGAGAACTCAGATTACATTTTATCCATGTATATTATTTTATTTTTTTTTATTTGCTGCAGCTTTCCATACTTGTCAGCCCACAGCTTTTACCTGTGGTAATGGGCGATGTGTACCCTATCATTACCGCTGTGATCACTACAATGACTGTGGAGATAACAGTGATGAGGCTGGCTGCTTGTTCCGAACTTGTGACTCCCACACAGAATTTACTTGCAATAATGGAAGGTGTATATCTCTTCAGTATGTCTGCAATGGAGTAAACAACTGTTACGATAATGGCACATCAGATGAGAGAAATTGCCGTAAGTTTATCCCAATCACCTGTTTGAGTCTGACTCTTTAGACCAAAGAAGAGGCAAATGTGTTTGTGTGTGAAGAATTATGATAAAAGCAGCTAAGAGGATAAAAGATTTCTTTATTTACAGTACAGATTCTGCTTTATGTTATTGGAAGCAAACAGAATTGTTAAAAGATATTCTGGAGTACCCCAAGATGTTACATAATAACTATCGCTTTAAATAGTCTGCCTTGATGCAACAAATCCTTATGCAGTGCTTAATGTAACATCTTATGAGCAGTTCCATGGACTTCAAAAAGATTATTTCAGAAGAATTGGTTACAGGGCTTATATTTTTGCCATATTAGCCTGGAGCTTGACGATGGGTTTTTACTTTGTGTCATGCTATATTAATTATACTAGATTTAATCATCAGGAATGTAAATTGTGACTGTTATACAAACACAGTTTATATTTATTCTGTTTAAAATTATATGCCTTATAGCTCTCAAAAAGTTATCAGTTATTTTTGCTTTCCTTAAGATATAAACTGTGATTAGTTCAATCTTGACTAATATTGTAGTTACTGAAACTGATCATGCCTTTGCACTAAGATTGCATTCTTCAGTGGAAAATTTATATCTGGAGTTAGAGAAATCAAAAATTTATTTAGAGAATATTTTTTTACATATTTATATGTACACTGATTTTTATTTTTTTTTTTGGGGGGGGAACATATTGCCTGTGACAATTTTCTTATTCTCAGTGAAATCTGAGTATTTGAAATTCATGGTCTATTTGTCATTTGTAGTTAGTCTGGTTCATACAGTAGCAGCTGGTTGCAAATGCAGGCATTACATTCCATCACCTCCAAGTATTGGCATGTGTTTCCTTGATAGTGATTTTGTCAGGATTTTTGTCAATAAAAGCAATTATCTAATTGTTTCCATGTAGCAGGAGCAGTATGAGTGCACTTTAGCAAGTGAGTGTCGTGGGACTTTTTTTAACAATATTCTGTATCTTGCAATGAATACAGCATAATAGTATGAAAAAAAGCTCTAAAGAACTTTGTCATTCCCCCCCACCACCACCTTAAAGCGGAGCGCACTTGCCAGTCCGGTTTTACAAAATGTCAAAGCACGAATATTTGCATTCCTCGAACATATTTGTGTGATGGTGATAACGACTGTGGAGATATGAGTGATGAGAGCCCTACTCACTGTGGTAAGTTAATAGACCCTTGGTTACTTTTCTTTTACTTCAGTAATTTATTCCACTGCTCTTTACCTTTGACATAACTCCAACTGTTCTCAAAACATCTACTCTTGTAATACTGAAGATTTATAAGGTAAATGTATTGTATTATTAGCTCTCAACTATCTAAATCATGCCTTTATCTAATAAAAAAAGATCATAATTTTTTCCAGTATCTTTATACATCATTTGAGGGTTCATTCCTTTTGCTAATTCTGCTCTGTATCCTTCATGGTTTTACAAGGTAATTGTCCCTTAAGTATTACAGCGAGTTGGCCTTTTCTGGAACTTTAACATTAGAATATTTTTCCTTCTAATCAAATGAAATTGTATACAGTCTCAAATGTAATTAGTTATGCATGCTTTAGCACATGATTCGTTGTTCATTGTAGCTTCCAGTTAGTATATAAAAGTGTCTAGTGTTCAAGCAGCCTTAATTACAAACCATCTTATCTTTGCTAGTACAGACATTTGTATTAGGTAGTACTTTTCCCATATAATTTTTTTTGTATCAGTTTATAAACCATAATGGATATTTTTTTTTTAATGTTGCCTCAGCAGATTGTTTTTGCCAACACTAGTTTTCCTGGAGGTACCTGCCTTCAATTAACTATGCTACAAATTTTCTAAAATATGAGTTCAATTTTTCTAGCCAGAATGTGGCTACTTTTATCTAAGGAGCCCTATGTGTCAAAAATATGTGGCTATATATAGAGACATAGCGAGTCTTCTGCTGCTCATGAAAGGTGTGCTTTGTCCCTTCTACTGTTTATGTCCCAGCAGCACTGCTGAATTATTTGAATTGAGAAGCGGTGAAGGAAAAGAAAGAGAGAAAGGGAGAATGGGAGATGAAAGAAGCCCCAAGAGGTTAATGAGCAATGTGTTAATTGCCTTTGATTCCATCATTAAAGGCACATAGAAGAGCAAGTTAAAAGGCCAGACTGGGTCCTTTTTGGTATCTTGAAAACATCAGAGGGTACAGGAAAGTATCAGTAACTACTGAAGAAATTATCAAAACCCACTATACATGCCAGGATCAAGGGGCTCAGCCAAAGTGCAGAACGAGTGTTTACAGCATGCTTAGGTGGAACTATTCAGAGTTACCATTTGTTCTTCACTGCCTTTAAGAAAAGGTTCCTACCTACAAGTGAAGAAAAATCAGTGGAAGAACAAGGAAAGCATTATCTACCAGGAGATATTACTTCCTTACTGCACATTTTGATTCTTTGTAGAGCATGGAGTCTGCTGCTGCCTGGTTTGGTCACTGGAGAAATTAGTATATCAGACTGTGGTCATTTTCTTGTGCACAAATCTCCAAGTATAAACATAGAATGCATTTACGGTTGCTGCATGCAATCCAACTCTCGGGGCAAATTCTCTCTACTTATTAGCTGATATGTATACCCAAGGAGAGAATTAAGCCCATTTTTTTGCATACATCAGGCTAGTTTGTTCAATGAACTCTGCAGGTAGGCTGTGAAAAGACATCCTTCCTAGCATAATTTTTTCTCTTTCTTTTTTGGGGTCTGTTATATATTTGCATAACATTGACTCAAAAGCAACTTAAAACAAGTTGGAAAGGTAACAGAAATAAATCATATATGGGTTTTTTCTTGCAGTCTCACTGACTTGCACAAATAGTGAATTTCGTTGTACATCGGGGCGTTGTATTCCTGCTCATTGGTACTGTGATCAAGGAATAGACTGTGCTGATGGCTCTGATGAACCTGCCTCTTGTGGTAAGTTTACACTCAGAAGATATAACATGATGGGATATGGGAAATCAATAGTTTCTCTTGTAGGCAGCAGCCTGGATCTAAACTAGGTGGAAAATAAGTATCTTCTGAGAGTCATTCACTGACTTTAAATAATGTGGGCCACTGAATAATTGAAATCTTAAATACTTAAAACTGTGTATGGAATATGAAGACTTTTAATTGTCACAATTGATTGCTCTTAATGTAATTATTTTTAATGTATAACCTCCTGTCTTTATAAGACTGTGATGGTGGTGAATCAAGTGACAAAAAGTGGCAAGTATTTTTATACTATTTTGGATGTAAAAGCAGATGTTATGCTGTACAGGAATTGTGCATGCAATATTGCATTTGGGCAAAAAAGGAATGTGGGTTGCAGAGCAACATTGTTGACACGGTATGAAGTAGAGTATTGTAGTATTACAATAAGTAAATCCCCTATGTACAATAGAAACTGATAGTAATAAGCAGAGGAGAGGGAGATAAAGATGAAAAGTAATTTCCAGGGAGCAAGAGGAGGGGCTAACTGAAGTCACTGGAGTTTATATTACAACAGTCATTATTCTCACTGTAAAAGTTAGCATAACAAGGCAGAAGAAATTCTTCTATGATTTAAGCAGGGCTGGTAGTTCACTTTGCACATTGCTGGAGTTGCACCTTTAGTTTAAGAAAATGTCTTGCATTTATACCTTTTATATTTGTGTGTGTATATATATATACACACACCTTATATATATATATATATATATATATATATATATACACATACATACATACATACGTTAACTGTCTTACGCTTAAGCTTCTATCTTACGTTTCACTGTCATAAGATTCTCCCTAAAATACCTTTCTTAGTAGATTTTCATGGCAGTGCAGGTTAGTTTAATGAGCAGAGTGACTGTGTTTGTTTTTAAGTGCCCCAAATGCGGACTTGTTCAAGTGACCAGTTCAGATGTGACGATGGAAGATGTATCCCAGCAACATGGATCTGTGATGGTGATAATGACTGTGGGGATATGAGTGATGAGGATCAAAGACATAATTGTGGTAGGTGTTTAATGCAGTAGATACTGTGCTTTGTTTGTTTGTCTTGTAGGCATTTTTTAGAAAACAACCAATTGCTAAACTCCAACCCTCTGCCAATTTTTCTATCCATAAAGGTGCAGATTAAGCATGAGATAAACTCTTACTGTACCTTCATTTTCATTATATTGAATTAAAATTGAATATTTTGCTGGTAAAAAAAGTATTTTTTCTGATTTTGTAATTACTCTTATTTTGAGTTCAAGTGGAGATATAATTAACCTGGGTTGTTTGTATGATTTGTGCAGCAACAGCAGCTTCAGTGGAGATACTCCCTGACTGTCACACACACTGTTTTGTGCATATTAATAACCACATGGTTTTGGCCTAATTTCTTCAAAAATTAGTCAGCAAGATAAGCATGGCTGTTTAGAGGGTGAAAAAGGGAGTAAGGTTCACCAAGCCTGGTCCTGCTCCTTGAGTCTTTTAATAGCTGGATACACTTGCAGTCCTTGCCCTTTTTAGCTGCAATGGTGCTCCCTCTGTTTTCTCCCTGGAGCATGGAATGCCTTGAAGAAAGCAGAGGATAGAGATACTAGGCTTAATACCTGTTCAGCTCCCAGGAAATCTGGCCAGACACATGAAGAGCTTATGCCGAGAATCCAACAAGCTCCAGAGTTCTGTACATACCAGCATTGCCTAAGGAATCCTAAAGTTCTTGGGCTCCCAGTCAGTCTCCATGAAGAGCAATGCTCAGTGAAACTTAGTGGGAATGCATATGAGTTTTGTATATGAGAGGGTACAGTGGTATCTGTCTCTGCACATGCAGCACAGCATGGCTTTATTGTGGATTACGGGAGGATATCCAGGCTGCGTGTGTGTGTGGCAGGGGAGGGTGTTTCATACACAGAGTATAACGTGGTGCATCAGCGAACATGTTTTTCTTTCAGCAAATCGCAACTGTACAGCAGCAGAGTTCACATGCGCCAACAATCGACCCCCACTCAGGAGGTGCATTCCTCGGGCATGGATCTGTGATGGTGACGCTGACTGCAGTGATGCATTTGATGAACACCAGAACTGCACAAGAAGATCTTGCACAGAAAATGAGTTTACTTGTAGTAATGGCTTGTGCATACGAAACACTTACAGGTTTGTAACTACCTGAACCGTTGCAGAAATTCTCAAAATTCTGAAAGTGAAGGAGCTAATTCAATCTTTTTTTTCACACTATTTAGTTGTTAAGTAGATCTGCATATTGCAATGAAACTGTTTATCTGCTCTGCATTCAAGCATTAGTTTTCATTTGAAAATGCTCTGGAATTTTCTATTTTAATATTCCCAGTGCTCACCATTACCATTTAATCCTTTTTATTGCGCCTAGTAACGTCTCCTGGGGTGATTCTGTTCAGCTTGTAATAGAAATGGGGAATACATGCAGGACTGGCAGGGTCAGACCCTATATAATATTAGCCTGGTTTCTGAAAGTGTCTTCCATTGGAGCCAATAATATCTGACCTTTGGAAATTGGGAGAGTATGTTTATCCATCTGCCCTAGAGATGGTGATTCTCTTCTTATATTTGAAAAAAAGTGTTCATTCTTCTTCAGATGTGACAGGCGGAATGACTGTGGTGATAGCAGTGATGAAAGGGGATGCATTTATGAACCATGTCAACAGCACCAGTTTACTTGTCAGAATGGGCGCTGCATTTCCAAGGCCTATGTCTGTGATGGCGATAACGACTGTGGTGATGAATCTGATGAGCTGGAACATCTCTGTAGAACACCAGAACCAACCTGCCCTCCCCATCATTTTAAATGTGACAATGGAAACTGCATTGAAATGGTTAAAGTCTGCAATCGGTTGGATGATTGCTTAGATAATAGCGATGAAAAAGGATGTGGTATGTGTAGATCTATTTGTACTGTCATAATTGAAAATGCTTAGGCAGCTTTAAAAAAATGAACTCAAGAGAATTGCTTTGATTAGTCATATCTGTTCTATGGTTGTTTCTCAGAAGGATTATAAGAAATGTATATATCTATTTTTTTGTTTTAATTAAATCATACTTATTATATACCATTTTAACAAACCGTGAAAATTAGCTAATTATATAAACTAAATATAGTTTATACATTGTTATATATTGCTCTTACATTTCCAAAATACACCACTCAAAAGTGTGTATTTTTCACTTGGTGTGTTTGGTGACAGACCTCAAAGGTGCTAGAATAATTTTAGATTAGATTAGATTATTTTTCTTGCTCTTTTATTACAGTAGCCTAGATCAATATTCAGTGTTTTCAGGGTGTAGCAGGGGAGAGAGGTGGAGAAAGGATGTTGGAAAATGACTGTACTACTTGCTCTGCTAGCTAGTTCCTTGAATAGAGCTCCTTTCCTTCCCCAGGTATAAATGAATGCAGTGACCCTTCAATCAGTGGATGTGATCATGACTGTACGGACACACAGACAAGTTTCTACTGTTCTTGTCATCCTGGATACAAACTTATGTCTGATAAACGGACTTGTGATGATATTGATGAGTGCAATGAAACTCCATCAGTATGTAGCCAGATTTGTGAGAACACAGCTGGCTCCTACATCTGTAAGTGTGCCCCAGGCTATATCCGGGAGCCTGATGGAAAAAGTTGCCGGCAAAATAGTAATATCTCCCCATACCTTATTTTTAGCAACCGTTACTATCTGAGAAATCTCACAGCAGATGGTCAGTCTTACTCTCTCATTTTGCAAGGACTGAGAAATGTGGTGGCACTGGACTTTGACAGGGTGGAAAAGAGGTTGTACTGGATTGATGTGGGGAGGAAGGTCATTGAACGAATGTTCCTAAATGGAACAAATAAGGAGGCAGTGATAAGTGATGATGTACCCAACGGGGAAGGTATCGCTGTTGACTGGGTTGGCAGGTAAGAAAATACGTTTTTTGTCTTTCTGGGCTACTAAGGAAATGATGTGTGAGGGAGTTTATCTTGGGATTTTTCTCCCACTTCATATGGAATTCCCAATGAGTGCTGAAATAGTTTTGGATTGTGGATGCAGCGTTACACAACTGCTCTGGAATTGCTTATCAGCATCTAATACATTACATAACGCTTTCCTTTAATTGTTCTCATATCTAGTATACTGAGGTTATATCAGAGTTGGTTTCTCATCAATAATGAAGCAGTGCATATGACCCTTGGAAAAACTTGTTAGGAAACCATTAATAAATGGACTAGGCAAGCAGGCAGGTGGGATGTTACATGTGGCTATGGGGTAGGGGTTCTGAGCTTATGCATTTTATTTCTTTGCTAGCAGTTGTTGAGGTTGGGATGCAGGCTTCACTCTATGCATAAACAATATGTCAGAACAGATAACTAGATTCCAATAAAGTAATAATAAACATTAATGAAATTTAGCTCCTGTACCAATGCGAAAAGCACATTTCTTTTGCTCTTGAAAAATGCATCTTTAACTGACTGACAATCAATGTGATCCACATTGTTTGCTGTAAGGAGGGCAGTGTAAGGGTGAGGTAATTGGAAAACATGTTGCATTGTGGTGATTTTTTGAATTATATACTGTGTGTCAAAAAGTAGTCTGATTTACTCCCACAGAAACTCTGTCCTTATGTGGTGCCCTTTCTGACAATGTTCTTGGCTGTGTTTCATTAAGTTTTGCTTTCTGAGTGCGGTATTAGTATGAAAATTATAAATATCATGGATCAGACTGAAAAATAATGAGAATGGTTCAAAAAGTCACATTTGGAACTTCTATGAGAGTGTTTATATGAATATAATAGTTTTTATTTTTAAACCACTTTCTCTCTAAACCTAATGATAATTAATGTTGCCAGCAGTCTTAAATGCTTTATGATTCATGGACAGGTGAGGAAAGAAAAGCCCAATTTTAGCTGAAGTGTTCCTACTGTTCCATTACTAATACAGTTACTGAATTATTTCAGCTACCTTTAGTTATGTCCTCAGTCAATTTTTGTTTAGCTGTTTCAAAGGACAGTACAATGGTTGATAAGTTTTTCTGCTCATTTTCAGTACAGGGGGAGGACTGGAGGATGCCATGAGGTGCAGATTGGGGAAGACTACCTTCTATTCCCTTGTGGGAATGGTACTGCTGAGGGTGGTTTAGACAGAAGCTGTATCTGTCAAGCTATTTCTGGAACGACCCCGTGAATGCTGGAGCTGACCAGCTGTGCAGACAATTTCAAAGTAGCCTGCTGTAGTTCTAACTAAATTAAATGCTTTGTTTTGTTGCAGGCTTTTAAAAATCATTGCTTCAGCTTGCATGTTTTCTTTGATTACAGCTGTGTATAATTCCTAGGCAAAGTAATAGAAGCGTTAGAAATTTCTAGGTGAAGTTTAAATTGGACTATGGAACTGCTTAGGAATTTTCAAAGGAGAACCTGGCAACTATTCTACTTGTTTGATGAGAGCAGAGGTGGCAGTGTGGTGATTCTCTCCAGTACTTTACAGCCCTGGTCACAATCCATTGCACTGCACGTCTTTTCCTGCTCCTCTTCACTGGCCATTGTTGGTAGGAGAGGAAGGGAAGAGAAAGGGAGGTTAGGAATTTTTAGGCAAATGGCATATTATTACTCAATTGGGCAACTGAAAGTTTGAATTTGGCACCAATGACTGTGGATGCCAGAACAGCAGGAGTGAAAAAGGCAGTCTGGAGCATGGTGTAGAAGAGTTGTCAGTATGGTATGTGTATTCTTCCTTTACAGTGGGTGTATTACTTCTAGGAGTAAAAAACCTGTGAAATTTAAGATGCTATGAAGCAAAATAAATTAAAAAAACAGCAAATAAGAGTAAATAAATTAACTCTAAAATTTCAGAAAATTGTACTGGGTGGATGCCTACAAAGATTGTCTCTATGTCTCTGAACTTGATGGAAGATTCCGGAAAAAACTGGTGGATCAGTGTGTAGATGCCAACAACACTTTCTGCTTTCAGTACCCCAGAGCAATTGTGGTTCATCCAAAATATGGGTATGACATTTCAAGAGTGCTTTTCCTTTCTTTTCTGAATAGTCTTGCACTGTCTCTGAAAATTTGAAATAAATTTTGGCTGTCTACACTCAGATTTGCATGGCATTATATTTTAGTTGCGGCTTAGGAAAAATAGTATCTTATCTTTTTTAGGTATTTATGCAGGCTGTCAGATATCACTGAAAGTGGAATTTGGACAAGGAAGTTTTGGTTGCCAGGGTAAAAAGGTTGATGGACATCTGTGTGGTTTGTTAGATGGTGGGGCTGCCAGTTGCATTCTTTGAAGATACTTGTGATCACGCAATTGGCTGCTGTAGCAGTTAAAGCAACAAATTAACAGTGTTCTGCTTTAGTTCTGTTGCAGGAAACACTGTGTTTGAGGTGTGGTTTCTAATATTTACTTCAGCATATTTTTACAACAATCCTAACTATAAGTATTTATTTGGACAGGCAAATCTACTGGACAGACTGGGCAGATCGAGCCTATATTGGACGAGCAGGCATGGATGGCAAGGAGAAGACAGTAATTATCTCTACAAAGTTAGAGTGGCCCAATGGACTCACCATAGATTACACCAATGACAAGCTGTACTGGGCAGATGCCCATCTAAATTACATTGAGTAAGTACACAGAAATGAATAAAACAACTGAATAATTGCTTATGTTGGATTGCAGTGGTAACATTTATAGGTGCTGTAAGCATCCGTATGTACCCACTGGCTCTATAGGAAACCAGAGGCAGAAAGTCTGGAGTAGCAGGTGATATGAATCACTAGATGACACAGTAGCCTAGTTCATATCTTTGCTGGAAGTGGTCCAAAAATTATAGTGAAAAGATTCACAGTCTGTACTTGAATATGCAACTTCTCTGTACCTAAGCGTACAACCTGAACCAAAGCAAACTGAATATAAAATCACTGTTTTTTTCCTGATTCTCTTGTTTCTGCCTATAGATAGGTGTTGAGCTGTAACTAAACTAGTTACATGCTAATAAAATGGTATACAAAGCGTTAGAGTATCTTTGAACATTTGTCCATAGGTACAACATGGAATTTCTTGTTAGCACATGGGATTCTTTTGTGATTCAAGAAAAATCTATTAATTGCTTCTAGTGTTAGAAAATTTCCACTTAAATATCAGTAAAAGTGAGTAACTAGCATTCTGGTTCCTGTCAAGGTACTGAAATACTCAAAAAGCATTTCTCTGTATTTATATTAGTATATGTATTTTTATTAATATTGACATGTACATTTAGGTTTATATGTACTTCTATTCTTTTTTCAGTAATTCTTCCAGCAGCCTTTTAAAAAATGTGTGTATTATTTATATGTATGTTTCTCTGTCTTGCTTTCTCTCTTGGATTTCATAATTTCTCCCTATAGCAAGGTGATAGTAAAAATACAAGATCTTATTGAAGATATCTCATCAGAGGAGGCTTTAAATCAGAGACAGGTAAAATCTAGGAATATGAGGCCTATTATTGTCTTGAGTGTTCCATTATTAGCAGTCGGAGTGATACAGGCAAGCTAGTCTCCTATGTTACAAAAATAACTTGCTGTAAGGCAGAAAATGTGCAAAATTTAATTGGACTAGCTGATATGCTTCTGTGGGAAGGCTTTACATTTTGGTGGCTGTTCCTCTATTCCATTTATTTGCCTAAAATAACCTGGCTTACTTTCCTGCTTATCTTAAAATGAATTCCCTGAGGACGGTGCTCTATCAGTAGGGACTAAAGAAGCTTCAGTTCCACATGGTATGAACCTGGTCACCAATAATGAAGTACCATAAGCATGTATAATTAAAACGTGAGGATGTGTTAGTATTTATCTGAACGTTTCACACATATTTCTTTGTGTAGATACTCTGACCTGGATGGACATCATCGTCATGTGGTATATGATGGCACTTTACCTCATCCGTTTGCAATAACAATTTTTGAAGACACAATATATTGGACTGACTGGAACACAAGAACAGTTGAAAAGGGAAATAAATATGATGGATCAGACAGGACTGTTCTTGTGAACACCACACACAGGCCATTTGACATCCATGTTTACCATCCATACAGACAGCCATTTGGTGAGAAAACAGAATTGGTTTTGCATTTAGAGGGTCAGCTGTTATCTGGAAACTAATTGTAAAGGGTCTTAAGTGCACTCAGCTTTTAGCTTTGCTGAGGTGAATAAAATGCACAGAGTAAATGTAGTCCTCTACTTCATGCTTATAAATTGTCATTTTGAATAGCAATGACTGGAAATGCATGCTTTTAAATTAGTTTCTAAAACGTCATGGCTTAATAGCGTACATTTCCTGTATATGAAATCATATATAGTTCTTTCACTAAGTGCCTAGTTATCTAGGTCTTCTTTTTCAATGTATTACATCTTTTAATACAGTATTGGAGGACTTTATTGTAAATTGAGACCTTTGTGTCCTGGGATTTGCAAAGTATGGTAATATTTATTCTCTGTTTTACCAGTTAATAATCCTTGTGGCACCAACAATGGTGGTTGTTCCCATCTTTGTCTAATAAAAGCTGGTGGTCAGGGTTATTCCTGTGAATGTCCCGATAACTTCATGATAGTACAGTTTGGCAATACAGCCCACTGCCTTCCAATGTGCTCTAGCACCCAGTTTCTCTGTGCAGACACTGAGAGGTAAGTCCACTGCTGACAATCTTTTTTCAATGTCTTTTTAAGGATGTGTTTTACAGTTTAGTCTCTTTCAAAGGGCATGAAATTAGGGTTTTCTTCTGCACTCACTATGAATTTGTGGTGTGCTTACAAAGACAAAGCCAGACAGTCTTCGATTTTGGAAAAATACTTCTAGACTCATTGTTTAAATAGTATTTTTTTTACTTCCTGTTGTATGACATCGCTAATGTAGCAAAGTTTGGGTTGTTAGAAACATGTACCTCCCAGAAAACATTTCCAGTTGAGTTCGTGAACCTGGAACCTTCTCTTTATTTTTTGTACATCTTTTACAACGTACCTGTTTCTGCCAAATATATGCTGTCAGTGGCCCAGGAAAGCCATTTAGCTGATGTAGGGGCATATTTCTGACCCTTTTTCTTGAGACAACAGGAGTGGAGGGAGAGGAATGGTGATATAAGAGCTACTGTGCTGATATTGTATCACTCTGTGTGGCAGATGTCCTTATTGGGTGGCCTTTTGAAGCAATGTTACATTGATAATCTCTAGTGAAATTCTTGTGGTAAAGTTCAGGTGAATTATTAAAATGTTACCTCATTAAAAATCCAGTTGAAGATTGATTTAAAAAGGATGAGAGATGGTTACCATAAATACACATAAAAATTAAATCCTCCTTGATTTGCTGTGAACTTTCTTCTAGAGGCCCACCAATATAATCTGTTCTGGTGACAGTATTGTGGCATATTTTTTTAGCATTTGACATATGAAGTGGAAGACATGACATTCAAGACGTCTTTAAAGTCTCAAGAAATAACACTGAGGCAAAACTGTCTTATGTGCTGTAAAAAGATGGTTGTGTAATGACTGTATATCTGTAGAGACGCTTCCTAAACAAAGAAAACGCTGTTTTCTCTTTGTAGGTGTATTCCTATCTGGTGGAAATGTGATGGGCAGAGGGACTGTCGAGATGGCTCTGATGAGCCCCCTACCTGTCCGCACCGATACTGTCCGGTTGGTCAGTTTCAGTGTAATGATGGGAACTGCACAAGTCCACATTTCCTGTGTAATACCCAGCCAGATTGCCATGACAGATCAGATGAAGATCCTGTACTTTGTGGTATGTTACAACTAATAAATTCAGGTGTTTTGCAGGACAAAACATATAAACTATATATAAATTTCAGAATCATTATCTTTTTTTTGCAGATGAAGAAGTGAGGTAGACAGATGCAGTCTTTTCTAGTCTTGCACCTGCTACAGCAGTTCACCTCAGTGCAAAAGCAGGGTAGAGGAGAGCAAAAATGTACTATATCAAAATTTAACATTTTCTACACCTTTGGGACAGATTTGAACTAGTGTAAATTACAATCTGAGGTATAAAATACTAGAATCAGGACACACTTTGTTTTGTTCTCAGTAAAGTATACTGAGTATGAGGAACTTAAGGCCTTCCTAATGCCCAGGTCAGTCTACCACGTATGTTCATTTTCTTTGTATTCTAGAGCTTTATGTAATGGGACAAAATTATTTCACCCTCTGCATTGCACAAAATCCAGTGCATGTGAGATTTTTTTTTTTTTTTTTGAGAGCTGTTTGTGATGGCAGTATTTTAGAAATGTAGCCTAATTATGCTTGTGGAATAATGTTGCTTCCTTAAAAACTTGTTTTATTCCTCATACTTCTATCTAATTTTAAAAATCACATCCTTAGTTCTCTTTTTGTAAATAATGTAGTTCTGGTAGTTGCAAGCTTAGTAATACAAAGGGGAGGTGGTGGTGGGGAGAGCAGTGTGGTTGTATAATTGGTAGTTTCACTGCCTTCCATTAGCAAAAGGTTTCTAACAGTGACAGAATTAAATAGACTGTCAGTTTTACCTGAGTTTCAACTAGCTAATCTCTTAAGTGTGGCACAAGGGAATATTAAATAAGTAAAAATGTGGCAGCTGCATAATTTGTCACCAGTTTTAATATATACTAGGTACAATAAAAGTCAGTTTAGGTCTACATAATTCCTTCTGCTCATCACCTTGTGCATGGGAATAGAATCCTTTAGTCTAGAAAATGTATGGAAATTATACTGTTTCCCCTTGAACATTTTGGCAGTATATGTAAACAAGCAGTAAGGTATGTCCAGCGAGACATTCATAGTCTGGAAGAAGAGATCAGTGTTGGCTCCTGTTTTCATAGGCCTTCAGAGCTCCCCCAGTTTGCCAGCACTGCTGACATCAGCTTCCAGTGCTTTGCCCTTTTGGAACAGAGGCTGTACATTTATAGGTTGTGAAGCTGATATTAGCATGGTCTTCTACTAAGTTTTCTGGCATGTTCATTCATAGTCAGAGGAACAGGCTCATCAGGCAATATACATCTAAGTTGGTAGCATGACAAGAGCCACAATGTCACTTAGCTCCTCTACAAAGTGGCTGGGAGCCCCTGCCTCAATCATGTTTGACTGTTGGATTTACTTCCCTTTGCTATAGGAGAAGATACTATTTGTCTTGCTCCTAGAAAAGTGTAGAGCCTTAGTGAGCTTGTCTGAAGATGCATGTAGGAAATGTGCCATGTGACGTTAGAAATCTGTACCTTAGCTGGACAAGTAAACTCAAAGTTTTAAATTTTTACTGACTTTGTTTTTAACTTTTGCTGTAGACATAACTGCTTAAGTTTCAGTATCCTAACAACATTTTGTATTGTTTCAGCTAATCACCAGTGTGAAACTCATCAGTGGCAGTGTGCCAATAAACGATGTATCCCAGAAGCCTGGCAGTGTGACAGAGAGGATGACTGTGGTGACAACTCAGATGAAGATAGTACTCACTGTGCCAGTAGAACCTGTCCTCCAGGCCAATTTAAATGTGATAATGGCCATTGCATCCCACAGTCCTGGAAATGTGATGTGGATGATGATTGTGGTGATAACTCTGATGAGCCATTCCATGAATGCAGTAAGCACACAGCTGTAGTAAGCTACCTATATTGTAGTGCACCAAAACCAGGAAACTACATTACTTAATTTTCCTGGTTGAAAATTTATTGGAAAGGAATGTTTTCTGCAAGCAAATTGCAGTCATGCAGTAAAGAGTGTTAGAAAACATAGAGGCTATGAGATAATTTGCTACTTATACTTGAAGGGGAGAAAGCTTAATTATGCTGGCCAGATTACCAAGAACTGGCAACATCTCACTCTGGCTTGCTTGATGCTTACAGCATCCTCTGCTTGGACCCTAACAACACTTTGTGAGATATGCACATATATTGCCTGTGTGGAAACAGTGAATGAGAGTTCACCAATTTTTACCTTGTTCCACTTTGGAGTATGACATATGTCACACTTTTTACAAAAACAAAGTAAAGTTTCATTTCTTGAAGCTAACATGATTTGGAACCAAGCTTACAAGGAGAACAAATGCAGAGCACAGTCTAGACTATGTTTAACAGCAGGATTTTCCCATGTGCTGCAGCACATGACTCACCGGCGTGTGGAAGAACTTGTGGCCAAATTTTGCCATCTGAGGACAAGCTGCCTCCTCTGGCTTCCAGTTTTGGGACTTCTGTTACCAGCTCTAAAAACTTCAGGGAAAAGTACATCAAATGTCATTTGAACCTTTCATGGGTTTGTAGCGCATGCAGAATATAAGCAGCATAGATTGGAAAAAATAGTAAAAACAGATACATTTAATGCTTGGTATTTTACAACACTAAAGTTAGCAGAGAGCTCTTTTTAGTAAAAATAATTGACTATAAATAGTAACAGATTTTGAAAGGCAGAATAGCAAGGAGGACGGTTCAATGGCTAAGTTACACTAATTTTGACAACTGCCTCTTTCAGTGGGCCCGGCCTATCGGTGTGACAATCATACGCAATTCAGCTGTAGAACCAACTACCGTTGCATACCACTGTGGGCAGTGTGCAATGGGAATGATGACTGCAGAGACAACAGTGATGAACAAGGCTGTGGTATGTTTGGCAAAGAAGGACATTTCAACATAACTTTGTACCTAAACCATTTCTCCAATTAACAAATGCCTTGATTTTCTGAAGTCTTCAGAAATAATGTACCTGGACATATTTTGTTTGATAACAGTTAATTACCCTGGTGGCTATTTGTCTTCAGGAAAAATTCTGTGTGCAGCAATTCATTGTGCAGCTCACATATTTATGAGCTCTGAAGATTTATTTTGACTGATATGTCATCAAATGAAACAGGAAATACTTCTACTTAAGCTGAACTCTTTTAGCCAATTAAAATTGTCAGTGTGTTATACATTTTAGTTAATTTACCTCCTATGCTGGTGAAACCATTGGTATGGGAAGTATGATGATGCTTTCCCAGACCCTCATATTTGTGCTGAAAACTCTCATGCACTTAAAAGCTTAGAGGACATTGGATAACTATATTAGAACCAGAAAAGACTTGAAACTGTAACACACCATGAGATCAAGATGATGTTCTTTGACAATACTAAGTTTACCTCTTTGTGTTTCCATCTCAGTTTTATGTAATTATTTCAACTGTTTCTTAATTAATTCGCTATTACTTGGCCCAGTTTGAGGCAAAAACATCTTTACTTCCATTATCTTGTGTGCATTCTGTCTTAACGAAAGACTCTGCTAATGTGTACTGTTTCATTGGCAAACTGTCTACACTGCAGAGGAGATGACTTGCAGTCCTTTTGGAGATTTCCGTTGTGACAACCATCGATGTATCCCACTGCGCTGGAAGTGTGATGGAGATAATGACTGTGGAGATAACTCTGATGAGCACAAATGCAGTGAGTTCTTTTTTGGCTGTCATGGTATAGTCCATCTTTTGGCTTAACTGTTGTTCGATTTCTTATGACAATGGGACAGACAGCTCTGAACTGCAACCATTCCATTGTTTTACTCTACAGCCTGTCTTTTCTTTGCTGAAATACCATGGTGATGTCACAATGACACATTTTGGGTACATAAAACCACTGATA
This sequence comes from Falco peregrinus, assembly GCF_023634155.1. Lineage (NCBI taxonomy): Eukaryota > Metazoa > Chordata > Aves > Falconiformes > Falconidae > Falco > Falco peregrinus. The sequence continues at coordinate 22,193,053 of NC_073728.1, forward strand.
AATCCGTCATCACAATAAGACAAATTGTTACCCACTAAGTGACATTTGAATTCTGCCCTGTGTACAAATTTAGTACATCCTTAAACAAGGAGAGTGGATCTTTTTTCTTCTGATTTGAAATAAAAATTACTGTATAATTCTGTGATGAAATAAAATACACAATGAATTTCCTTCTTTCTATTTTAAGAGGGACATAAAATGTTTAACATAATTGAAGTGTATGGGCAAAGGGGAGAGAGGATGTTGTTTTAACATAATTTTGGTTTAACGGTTATGCCATATTATCTGCCCATATTACTCTTGTCTGGTTTAATGAGACGGCTGTGAATGTTTAAATCTACATCTGGGGAACCTTTCATTTTTGTATGTTCACTTTAAATGAAGGTCCTCGTGAATGCACAGAAAGTGAATACCGTTGTGACAATTTGCGCTGCATACCTTCCCGGTGGATCTGTGATCATGATGATGACTGTGAAGACAATTCAGATGAACGTGACTGTGGTTTGTATTTTCTGGATGCTACCTCTTACATGTTCACACTTTCGTTTCTGATGTGATTAGTTATTCTGCAAAATGATCTTTTATGGGAAGCATCTCTAATGAAGTAATGTTGACCTGATCAGTCATTCCACCAAAAGTAGAGGGTACCATGGTTTTAATGGTCTGGGATTTTGCAGTCTTTTTAGGATGATGTTCTCAAAAAGTAAACACTTTATCTGGATTTGAACAAGAAGACATTTCAACAGTTAATTCTGAATCTTTTCAGAGCTGAGGACCTGCCACCCAGGTTATTTCCAGTGTGATAGTGGGCACTGTGTTGCAGAGCGCTTCAGATGTGACGGAAACGCGGACTGCCTTGATTTCTCCGATGAAGCAACTTGTCGTGAGTTTCAAGCTTTGCAGTTGGTGCTCATTGAGCTCACTTCCACAAAGATTTGCACTTTCTCGCTCTTTAAGTGAGATGACTCCTTAGAGGTACAGAATTCTGCAATACTTGGTGATATCAGTAAAAATTCAGGATAAGTATAATATTCTGAATCTACTTTTTAATAAAACAGTGAGTCGCCATCTCTTACACTGATTGTAAACACATTCCTAATGCCAGGAAATTTGTGTTTACAAGGTCCAGGAAAAGATACACGTGTGACTGAATTAAATTTTTTTTACTATCCAATGGACACTGCAATATCCACTATTTCAACTGTAGTGTATTCTAACAAGGTTCTGTAATGGGATTGTTTTTTATAATGCTCAAAGGTGTGTATAGTTTCCTAAAGCATCAGTGAAGCCAAGAAAATAAGATACTTTTCTGTTTCTGTCTTCCTTCTGTGTATTGATTTACTGTGAAAACATGCCTGTACACTATAGTTTATGTGAAGCTGCAGCTCCAGCTGTTACCCAGAAAGTATTGTTCCCGGTTGGAATGAAAATAGCACCTCTGTGCTCTCTGTGCTGACTGACATTGGCTTTTTAGGTGATATTGAAGCATTGGTTCTGACTTGTACGTTCAAATGATTTCAGGTTTCAGTACACAGGAGAATTACTGTCTCTTCAAGTTGGTATCAGGGCAGTTCTGTATGCCTTCCAATGTACTTAATTTTAAAAGCTGTGCTTTAAGTATGAAGGGGAATCTGAACAGTAGGACCATAATTCTTCTGACAGTAGCCACATCCTGGAATGTGCCTTGCAACAGTTAATCTCTCAGAACTCGGGTTACATAACATTTGGCTATTCTTGGAGGAAAAAGTGTATGAGAAGCCATTGAAAGGGCAATGATATAGTTCATTTATGTAGGTTATAAGAGTCATATTTTTGGTTTCTCTTTGCTCTAGTTCAGTTTTTTCCACAGTTTTTAGGGGAGTATTTTTTTACTATACCAATGTGAGTCCTTTTGTAATTAGTTATCTTAGATACTTTTTCAGCTATTCACATTTGGTGCCTATGACATTATTTGCCTTTATTACTGAAACTAGATTTTTCAGTAACAGATTCAAGTAGTAGTTGTTAAATTAATGACATTTTATTTTCAGAAGTTTCTAGGAGTAACTTATGTTGTTTTATTATTCATTCAAACCTGACTTAATTAGGTTAGAGCTACCAAGAAGTCCTCAGACCTTGCAGTCTGTTGTTGTTGGAGATCTTTGCAGTGCCTCATACTTTATCTCCTACTATGGAGAGAAGGGTATTGAAAAAATAATGTAGGGTAGGGCTGAATAATTTTCAGGAAAGCCTACAATTTCCATTGTAAATGAAAATGTCGTAATCCTTTACTTTTCTTCAGCAACACGGTATCCTAATGGTACATACTGTCCGCCCATGCTGTTTGAATGTAAAAACCATGTCTGTATCCAGCCATACTGGAAATGTGATGGTGACAATGACTGTGGAGATGACTCTGATGAAGAACTTCACCTTTGCTGTAAGAGAGAAAAATTATATTAAAATGAACAATATGCATAATAAAATATCTTATTACAATATAGAAAACAATCAGAAAATAAATTTTAAATATTTTATTTTCACTGGAGATTCTCACAGACAATTCAGGATGAATGCTGAGAATTTTGCTTCATATGCAAGTTCACTTCATCCTCCTACAGTATGTTTCTCACTGCTTTGCAGATGTTTGTATATGTAGTTGTAAAAGTAGGGAGAAACATATCAAAGAGAGAAGGACACTATTCCACATTTTCAAGTTGGTTATCTAAAATCAGAGCATCAGTTTGCAATTAAAGGTTAATACAGATAAACATATTCTCCAAGGTGCTGAGCTTTTAAGGTTATCAGTATAGTCAGAACATCTTTGTAAATATGGTTGAGGAGTCCTGACTTCAGCTCCAAAAATGAATTGTTTGAAGTACTACATAAATTTTTGTCAGTTGTGCACTATAGAGCCACTTAAATAGCATGATGGTTTTTCAGTCAGTTTACTTCATAAACAAATCTAGAAACCTCAGTGTTAAATGTAGTCATAGGATATGCCTTTGGCCAAAGATGATGCACTGTCTTCTGACAAAAAATGTCTAATATCCTAACATAGATCACCAAAATGTGAGGAAAATATTCTTTTGGGTCTGAATGCTTCCACACTTTTTAAAATATGGGAAACCAGATAAATGTTACCAGATAAAAGCGATAGGGATAATTTGCGACTCAATGGCATGAGGTATCAAAGTGTAACTGTCTTGGTCTCTGTGATTTCAGTGGACATTGCTTGTGATTCTCCATTCCGTTTCCGATGTGAAAACAACCGCTGTATATATAGTCATGAGCTGTGCAACCAGGAGGATGACTGTGGAGATGGAAGTGATGAGAAAGAGGAACACTGTATGTTTACACCAAACTGAGCAGCAAATTCAGTAACTGTGATGTGCTTAATGTTTAATTATGCCAAAGGACTATAGAAATGTCAGAACGAAACATGAATTGTGAAAACTAGAGCTCAGTATGAAATAATTTGAACCATGATTATTGGTACTATGTATTTACAGCTCTCCATACAAGTAGCAAAAGTCAGCAAACCTTTGTCTGAAAAGTACAGAGCATGATTTTCAAAATAATATTGTATTTTATGAGGAGCAGCAACTAACTTATGTCAACTTATTATGAACTCCACTTAAAATAGGAAAGAAGAAAGAGTTTGACTGTATCATAAAATGAGGATGAGATGAATAGCTGGGACTTTTAAAATGGAGAAACGGGTAGTTTGTATTTTTGACACTGTTATGCACATAGTAACAGTGTTGATATTTAGGCCCAAATCCTGCGAAAGCTCTTTTAATATTCAGTATGTTTTTGCTCTCAGATATCTTATGTAGTTCTCATTGACTATGTTGATTTTTCTATTATTGAGTTTAATAATACCTTTTTGTTGCTTAATAATATTATTTACTAGCTTTATTGTACAATATTCTTAAAGCTGGTAGTTTACTAATATCCTGATAGTCTCTTGAAGTCTGCAGTAGATGTATGAAGTATATCATTAAAGGATAGTAATAGATTTGGACTATTAAAAAGAAAGTTCAATCAACTATTAACAAGAATAATTTACCTTCTCTCTTCATAAAATGGAGGGGCTTCTTTCAGTTCACGGGGATGTGACTAGAAGTCATGAGGCCTCACTTATAGTTCTAGATTTACTACGGACTTCCAAAGTCACTCTAGTTGTTATTTTACCAGATTGCATCAGCTTCCTCATTAACAGTGTAGAATAATGCTGTGTGTTGCTACTGTGTAGCTGAAACTGTGACAGAGGGGTGGATCTCTTCTCAACTGTAGGTAGAGAACCAACCCCAAGACCTTGTACAACTGAAGAATTCAAGTGCAGTAATGGAAATTGCATTCCTCTACATTATGTTTGTGACAATTATGACGACTGTGGAGACCATTTTGATGAAATGGGCTGCAGTAAGTAATATTAATAGAATACAAAAGTACAATGCTATTGAAATAAAAAATGTCTGAAATGTTTCTTCTTGAATAGCATACTAATAAGTATTGATTTTTTAATTAGCCTGTGCTAGGATCATCCAGTTAGACATGACAATATTTTCTGTTTTCCTTCTTTTGGGGTATTTAAAAGATGTGTAGATGTGACACATAAGGACGTGGTTTAGTGGGATTTGGCAATGTTAGTTTTATGGTAGGATTCAATGATCTTAAAGATCTTTTCCAACCTAAAAGATTCTATGAAATTCAGTGCTCTGAACAGTCCTTTTTAGGCTTAGAGTGCACATCACAGAAAAGGGTTTCATCATGGTTTTGATCTTGTTTTGAAATGGGTTACATTATGGAGGCAAGAACATCTGGACATTTACATTATAATTGCAATACGCCAACCTATGAAGTATTCATAGTCAGACTCAACTGGTGTAGGTTGCTTAGTGCTCTTAAGTACTGTGAGATGCTTCTCTTTTCCTGCTTACAGACATGACCATGGAATTCCATAAGGATAGCCAGTCCAACCCTCTAAGATCCTCTGTGCAACTTTTATTAACTATGCATCATAAACTTACTAGCATCCTGTTAGATGCAAAAGCTTTGGCTTGAACTTTGAGGCAAGAGAGAACATTCTCATGGAATCTGAAAAAAAAAATCCTAACTTTTTGTATCAATATGTAGACAGCTGCAGAGTGACAATATGAACATGTACTTGCAATTTCAATTCGTCAGGCTTTGATAGCTTCAAGTGAAAGTGTGCCAAATGATGCACTGGTGATTTACAATCCAGCATGCAAAATGCAGATAACTGGGAAGCCTATAGTGCAGTCCATTTTAAAGCAGCTGGTTTCTCTGTTTCACCTACTGTCCCAATGGTCTTTAGGTAATATAACCTAATGCAATGACTTGACAAAAATGTAAAAGTATAAAAGGGATATGTAACAGTGCAAAACAGACACCTTCTGGCAGTCAGTGTTCTATTCTTTGGAGATAGATGTGAATGCAGATCAGGTGGTAACATTTGTTGCTTTCCCAACATCAAATACCCGTGTTATAAAGAAAACAGAATATTTGTGTGTGTGTGTGTGTGTGTATGTACAATAAGTTTATGCTTCTACAGGTATATGAAATTGAGCTGTTTAAACTTAATTTAATCAGCACTGGATATGTATGTGTAAAGGAAATAATCAGCTTTAATATAATGTCTGTTCTGTACATCTATACCTTTTTCTTATGCTCTGTCAATAAACATGTATTATTCATATTTTCTACTTTTATAACAGAGTTGAATTTAAAAGTATTTTGTGTATATGTAGAGTATGTCAGAATTGGTAGAATTCTGTATGTACTTACATTATCTGTTACAGAGTATCTATTATTCGTGGCTTGCCTTTTCAATTATGGACATGTTTTAAAGGGCAGTGCATTCTCTGCAATGACCTGTATTGACTTCATTAGCTTTTAGATTAGGTACAGCATGAACAAGCTGTCATCTTCTCTCAATTTCCAGCTATAGATAATGTAGGGCCTGTGTTATGTATGATAGCGATTGAGAACACTTTTTGTTTACCGATAAAAAAAGCGCTGGGTAAGAAAGAGGTAGGCTGGCAAAGGTAGGATTTAGTCAAATGCCTTAGTTTCTGCAGTTGCTGGTGATTGGTGGTTATGTAGAATGCCATTTCTCTTAAGGAAGGTGAGCTTTGATGGTTATGGCTTTTATCATGACCCTGTCTAGAGACTGAACTTAACTGGCAGCTGTGTTGACATGTAGTTAGTTATGCCTTAGAGAATACATGTTCACATTAATTGAGTTTCAGTTAGAAAAAAATGAAAGAAAACTGATCTTGTCTACCTGAAAACCATTTAAAATCATAATAATGATCAAAATTATGACACCTTTATCACTTCATTTTTATATTATAATTGTATAATTTACTTTCTTTCTTCCCCCCACCCCCAGATCCTGGAACAGAGCGAACTTGTGCAGAAAATATCTGTGAACATAACTGTACCAACCTGAATGAAGGAGGCTTTATCTGTTCCTGTAGACCAGGGTACAAGGCCAGTGAAACTAACCGAAACTCCTGTGATGGTATTTTCGATCTTCTAATCATCTTCTCACTGATAAGCGTTCAGTAACCTGTTACTTAAACGTTTCAATGTGATTACCCATTTTGCATTCTAGAACAGTTTTTATACATTTAGCAGATGCTTCCTAAAAAGTTCTGCTGCTGAATCATGTTTTCTAACATGCAGGCCTCACTCCACAAAGAACTGGCTCCACAGTTTGGACTTATTTTAAACTTTTGGTGGCTGTGGGTTTATGTTTTTGCTTTACTGTAGATAAGCGTTGTCATATCCTTGCAATCTGAGGGACAGAAATTTCCTGTTGTTTTTTTTTTTCTCTCCTTACTGAAAGAAAACTTACTGAAGGTTATAGTGTCCTTCTGTCCTGCTCCAAAGCAGACCTACAGTAAAGGTTCATTGTACCATATTTTTATCCCGGTTATATGCAGATAAACTATGGTGCAGAGTCTACCCAAAGGCCATTGTTTGTGGTTGTGCTTTATAGTACCTTCACAGGTACCATTTCAGTATGTTTTGATGACAACACTTTGTTGCTCCCAGCTCTTGTTAGACAATATGTGTAGTTTTATTAAGGATGATCCAAGACCACCTTTTCCTTTCCTTGCTGCTGATATTGTTTCTGAGGACTCGGTATCTTTGCTTCAGCATTTCAAGAAGACTTTGCTTCTGCATCTCACTGTAGTTGTGCCTCATCTTTCGTCTTGGTGATTTGACATGAAAATACATGATCAACAATGTCTCTCTGAAAAGCAATCTGATAAGCAGGAGCAATGCAGTTATTAGCCATCTGTAGTTAGTTATGTTAGACAGCAGATGAGTGATGAGGAGTTCTGTTAGGTAACAGATGCTGATGTGACTTATTAGGTCACTGATCTTCTAGAGTATGTGGGGAAGGGACAAACTTACCACTTCATGGAGTAAAGGTGACCAGCATGCAGAAGAAAGAGATTAAGTTCTAATAATTTTTTCTCTACTTATGCCTAGATATTAATGAGTGTGAGATCTTTGGGACATGCACCCAGGACTGCAAGAATTCCAAAGGAAGCTATGAATGTTTCTGTGCAGATGGCTTCAGGTCTGTGGGTGATCAACAAGGGAAACAGTGTGCAGCTAATGGTATGTTAACTGATAGCAAGATTGATTGCTACCTGTAAAGAGCAAGTGGAGTATAGCAACTTAATGAATATAATCCTCTCTTCTTTTAGGAAGGGGATAATGAAAACCAAACATTATTCTGTAACGTATTATTATCTGTGTATTCTGCCCATTCCATAATCAAGAACAGAAGTGCTCATCTCTGCTTCCAATTGTAAACATTAAAAATATTATCTTGATTTGGATACCTGCCTGCCTTTCTCTTCAAGGGCTCCGCAAACAAAAACCTGCTTATCCTGTGGTTGTCATCAGGAGGAAATTAATGTTGCCTGTTCCTGAAGTTTAGGTTTTCTTGACAAAATAATGCATCAGAAGAAAGTTGCATTAAACTGGTACAAATCAAAGGCAGTTTGATGACAGATCGACACTGATTGTTCATGGACTGATGCACACAAATGGGACTTTTGGCCAATGTCAGTCATTAGCTTGTTATCATACCTTAGTGCAGTGCCTACAGTACGTGAACAGTCATTGATTAGTAGAGAGTTGATTCAGAAAACAATAGTAATAGAATAGTAATAATAAAGAGTTGAAGAAAACAGAAAAAAGTGACAATGCAGCAGTATTAGATAAAAGACAACATTGTATTTAGAAAAGTACTTACACTTTAACAGCTTTAAGAGATACATGGTAGAAATATGGTGTGCCTAGTCAGATGGTAAAATCTTCAAAACAGAATGCCTGTGAACAAAACTGTGTGCTGCTAGAGGTTTTGAAACCTGAAAATCATTTGTAATATGAGAAGTGATAAAAGAAAATTATGTCTTCAGGTTTCTGGTCAAGGGACCTAACTCAGCAAATATTTACCGTTGAGCATGAGACTGGAAATACAAGAGGGCATTTGCACCTGAGTTTCTACCTGGCTGCCTTTTTATGTGCCTGTGTCAGAAGTCTAGTTCTTTGAAACCCTTCTTCATAGGCTTTATTCAGGAAGCATGTAGACACCTAAAGTTTTAAAGGCTAAATGACAGAAGATAACATGACTGTAGCTGATAACATCATGAAATTTGTTGTGCTCAAAGTTCTATGTATGCTCAGAACTCTGCTGCTCCTTATAGGACAGGCTTAAAGCACTTATAAATGAGCGCTTCCTTTGCCTGTCTGCTGCAGGCCTGATTAGTAGGCATTTTCAGAACACACAGAATATTAAGTCCCCTTTTCCCTCTAATAGCATATATATTGGAAATGCTGTCAATTTCTACACTGAATTGTATGTTCATTAGAGAATAGTCACTTGCCTTACTCTCCCACAGCTAGGCATGACTTAGAGGGAAAGGGATTGTGTTCAATTGAACACTTCACAGGAAACTGAGTATTATTAGTTGGAAAAGGCACTGGTAAATGAGATTTTCCTTTCCCAGCTGAATGCCTTGTCATTTCTCATTGTGTCTGTGAAGATGTGATTAACATAGGATAATTTCTTCTCTGGGAGAAGGCCTGGGGTTTAAGTCCATGACTCTCAACTGGACTTTGTTCTTGGCAAAAGGGCTGAACAATTAAATTTTCTCACCAGCAAAATTTGGCACGTGGGACTGATACTCCCTATAGTCAAGTTGTTAGAGTATTGAGGCTAAATCCAAATTAAGCTGTGGGTAGGAGAACATTCATCTGTATATGACGACATTAGAATTTAAAGACTTTCAGGTAGAAGAACTCAGATAGGTTGTGGCTCAAAGTGCAAGCAATTTATTTGTACTTTCAGAATTGTTTCCTGTACTGTGAAGGGGGAGCTGAACCACAAAGTGTATAGCAGCATTCTGTTTTTGAGATGTAAGGTGGTGATATGCCAACACTGTAATGTTTAAAATTTTTTAATGCATTATCCCTTAATGTGCAAAATCTCCTTACTGCACAAAATCTATGGTGAAAAGGATAATACTGTCCTCAGTGGTAAGTATTTCCAGAGTTTTAAATTAATTTTGGAAAGCCAAGAAGTTTGAATAGCTCTGAAGTTGTAGAAGTGACCCTGTGATCTTTCTGCTTCTTATGCAGACAGAACTTGTGAAAACCCCAATTTATTTTTGATTAGAAGTGACTTTCATCTGTTTCTTTGAAAATGAAATACACATGAAAATAAAATTCACGATCATTTCCCAGGTAATCCTCCATTGTTGCTGCTGCCAGATAATGTGCGGATTCGAAGATACAATATTTCATCAGAACAGTACTCTGACTATATTGATAACCAGGAGCGCATCCAAGCTCTGGATTATGACTGGGACCCTGAAGGGATAGGCCTGAGTAAGTATGTGTAGAACATTAATACTCAACCATGGAATGGTTGGTTTAAAAGGATGCATTGCTGCCAGTATAGGTACTTAATTTATGCTGGAAATGAAAAAGAAAATCAAATAAGATTGACTGGCCAGGTGTTGGTTGAATGTGTCCCTCCCCTTTACTCATTCTTCAGTACCAGTGTGGTTCCTCAATGCTTTAATTTAGTTTAGCTAGGTTTCATACTGTTTTTCCTCTTGTGAATTCAGCAGTGGAATTCTGGCTCTTTAGGATTATGCAGTAGTAGAGGACTGCTGTAAATGAACTGCTTCCTTTTTTTCTGCCTCTGCCAGGCCCCAAACCTGGCTTAAGTCTTGCAAGAGCTAATCCTTACACTAAGCAGGATTGGCGAGTAGATCCCTGTATTAGTTTATATCTTTGCCCCTTTATCAGTTTCTCTGCTTTTTGCCTTTTTTGCAGGGCCACTATTTGGGGCCATATTTGCTCCGTAGGTCATGAGAGTCTAAATTACTCTCAAAATCATATGCAAAGCCTTCTAGAGATAAGATCCTCTACTCTTGAAAAATGTGATACATATTTCTTGATGGTCTAGATCAAGATGATTTTAGATGTGCATCTTGCCTATGATGAATGGCTTAAAAACTTACACATTAACACAATATAATTTAATTGGACAGACAGCTCTGTGTTGTTCATAAATAAATGGGTCTGGTGTCTTCACATAAAAGCCTCAGAAAGATGAAAATTTCCCCAAAATATGGAATAACTAGATGTTAAAAATTATCTTTGTCATCTTTTTGGAAGGTATTGTGTACTTCAGCATTCTGGGACAGGGTTCTGAGTTTGGAGCCATCAAACGTGCTTATCTGCCCACATTTGACAGCAGTAGGAACAATCCTACAAAGGAAGTTGACTTGAATCTCAAGTACATAGTTAATCCTGATGGGTTAGCTGTTGACTGGGTTGGAAGGTAAGTACACTGAAAAGCTATGAAAAGACATAAGCTGTACCTTGCTTATGTCAAGGGTCTGATCAGGCAGTGCAAAACCCATTTTTTCCTTCCTTATGAACTGTCTCTGAAGGTATCTAGTTTCAAGGTACTTCAGGAGAATGTAGTAAGCTCTATTTGCCCAGACAGCAGGTTAATAGGTCAAATATATGTTGCTGACTGCATCACATATTCTCTGAGGAAACTTGCATTAATCACAACTAGCAGATCAGTTGTACATCAGTAAAGTGATAGTACACTGGCCGTCATGTCAGATGGATTCTTCTTCAAGGACTCAGGGTAAGCTCCAGGGAACAAGCTTTCTCTGCTGTTGGAAGGAGACCTCCCCAGTCCATAATGGAATTTGTCTTTTTTCTTTGCTCCTTTCTTAACCAGCCTTGGGCTGTATGAGCTAATCGCAAAGCAGAAGCAGCTGTGAAATCTGAGGAATGAAGTGTTTTCTCAGAAAATTGTAACATTTTTGTAATTGTCTCTCAAGACTTTTTTCTCCCTCGTGTTGGCTGTGGGTTTCTTTAAGTCAAAAACATGGCAATTTTTAAACTTAATCCTAGAAATCATGAGATCACTGCTTACTTTTCCTACCTTGGAGAAAAGCTGGGAGAAAGTTGGGCATAATTTTTGGAAGTTAGATGTTGATGGTGTCATTTCTTGTTTACAGTGTAACTGTTAAAGAGTGTGGTGAACAGGCATAGCTGTAGTTCATTTGGTATAATCTTGAGGGAATCCTTATGTTTGTAGGTAGATGTGATTAAATGTAGTCAGAATTCTGTCTGAAGCTGAACGGACAGAGTTTATAGAGATGGATCAACTGTCTGAATGCTGTTGACAGATTTTGGATGTTCCTGGTGATGCAGTCAATAGGGTGAAGAACAAGGATGCTAAGATCATAGTAAAGCATGAAGTTTCTGAAAAGCTGAAAAATAAAAGAAGGAATTTTAGCTATCTGCTTCCCCTCTGTCATGTGGTTATCAACTAAGTGAATGAATACTTTACCTTTTATGTCCCCAATCAAAATAGGATTGAAGGTGCTTAAGACCTGGGTTGTGGATAGGTAGCACTTTTTTCTGAACGTATTTGTGGCAACAGATTTATTTATTTTTTCCCCTAATGATTCAAAAACCTATTGTATGAGTAGGCAAAGACTGGGAAAAGACTTATTCCAGTTTGCGGCCTGATATGTAGCTTTCATTATCTGGACTCTTTGTGTTAGGTATGCTATGTTAGGTGAGCTATGAAATAGTTATGAAGTTGCTCATGCAGTACATCACCCTAATTTCTGCAGCAGGATAAGTCAGTCTGGCTGGCTGAAGTGATTCACTAGCCTGAAAAATTGTGCTAGTCATGATGGAAAAAAAAAAAAAAAAAGTGGAAAATCGTATCTTTCCTTCCAGCAGTTTTTAAAAAGGAGGTAGATATATTAAGGCCTGGGCTACTAGCCTTTAGCCTTCAAGCTGTTTTGCTGTTTGCTTTGTGAACTGCAGGCCACCCGGAAAACCAAAAACCTCTGAGGGCAGGAGAAAGTGTATGAATTTCTATTCACAAATTTATATGGTCATGAGAGCAATGAAAACAGATACATATGACCAGCATCCTGGTGAGGCTAGCATCTTTAGCATGTCAAACATAGTATTATACTGATTCCAGATCAATGTTGAAACATATTTTTTAAAAAAACATATTTAAGTGTCTGCACATTATATAAAAACTGATATACAGGGTTTGGGACACTTAGTCCTTCCACCCATATGCAAAATAGGAATTACAGTATTTTCTCAAATTCCCAAGCCAATTACGAGATAATTTATTCCATGAGAAGGCACTGTGTGATTAGTGGGTGCATAATAATGAATACATTTATTATCTAAGGTCAAAAACAGAGCCGTGATGAGAAAGATAAGCAAAACTCAAGGAAGAGTAGACTGCCCTGTTTGTAAGGACTAAAAGCATTTGCATCTGATGTGGTTTATCCATTAACATCTCTGTTAGAAGACAGAAGTCTAGAGAGGAGCTAGTCTAGAGGACTAGTAAGATGGATACCTGTAGAGCTGCTGTATAAATTAAAGGCTAAATGAATTTTTGTTTGTAATGAACCTCATAGTCTCCTGGAAAATGGAATCTTTAAAGATGCTTATTAGCTGCCTCTGGTGCTTAGAAGTAACAGTGACAGTTCTCAGTAACCTTTTAATGATGATTATTTGACAGGGAACAGAGGCAGCTGCAGAAACTTTGTCAGAGAAGAAAACTAGTGAGCCCATAGATCACATTTGCTAAACTCACCTATATTTAGGGTCTGTATATTCCAGACTGAAAAAGTTCATATGTAATCAATGCAGCTTCATTATATTAATTTTGTTTGGGTTTGATATAGCTTTTCTTAAAAAAAAATAAAAAAAATTGTTATTCCTCTCCCAAGTATAAACTATTTACTTCTGGAATGTTTTGTGTTTTATGTAATGCAGACATCTTTACTGGACTGATTCAGGGACTAATCGCATAGAGGTGGCAAAATTAGATGGACGGTACAGAAAGTGGCTTATCTTTTCTCTACTGGATCAACCAGCAGCTATTGCTGTCAATCCAAAACGTGGGTAAGTGCTACAGGACTTCCCAGAATTGTTTTCAATGCTATTCAATACCAAAAAATCAAAACAATGATTAGTTTTACAGGAAAGACTAAGAGAATGCTTTCTGGAGTTTCCCTTTACTAATGTTAGGAAATTTGTGTACATGGGAAAGTATTTTAGGAGTAGATTTCATATGGGTGCTTGTGTTGGTGACACCACCAGGTAGGTCAAATAAAAATATCCTTTCTACAGTATTGTGTGCTCACTGAATTTCCCTGTTAGTACTGAAATAGGGAAATAGATGTGAATGTCTCATTAGAACCTCCACGCGATACAGACACAGCCTCCTTCACAGTGGAAAACAATGTAAATGCACTGGTACGTTCAACAGCGGTGCTTGCTACATCTTGTATTATATGGTGGATCACCAGATACCTCAATATGTGCTTCTCAGCTGGAGTAAAGCAGCATGGCTCCTGAAGTCACATGGGCTCTGCAGCTTTGTTGTAACTGATGGATGTTCAGTGTTCACAGTCATTTTTCTTCCACTAAGAATGACAAACTGTCATTAAAACCACTCTGTCCCCAAATCAGGACACAAGATGAAAACATTATTATTTTGGTATTTATCTTCTGTACTTGAAACAAGCCTGTTCAGTGAACTGTCTGTGACTTTCCCTGATCACATCCGCAGAACAGGTTGCTGAAGAGCTTTATGTTCCACAACTGACCTTTTCTATGAAACACCAAAGGATAATCATGGTGACCAAATTCTGAACCATATTAAATTCTGGGTCTGTCCTTTCAGGCTCATGTATTGGACTGACTGGGGAAGGCAGCCAAAGATTGAATGTGCCTGGATGGATGGACAACAAAGACAAACTCTGGTCTCTGAAGACCTTGGCTGGCCAACAGGTCTTTCTATTGATTATTTGAACAATGACAGGATCTATTGGAGTGATTCTAAAGAAAATATTATTGAATCCATGAGACCTGATGGGACAGACAGAACCATAGTATTACATGGAGGTAAGAACTTGTGCAATTAATATAATGGTACTCAAGATGTATGCTAACAAGCACTTGGGCTTCACAAGTGGGGCTAGATCTGGGAGCTTTTCAAAGGGTGAGTCTTGTTAGTGTTTTATCCTCCTTTATACAGGGAAAAATGGCACACCAGGTTCAGAGTTCATGATGCCTGGTAACTAGATTTCCATGACCCAAATAGGGGACAATGTGGAAAACTGGATTCTTGCTTTTTTATGTATATTATCGATCAGTCTGCAGGTACAGTGACATGAAGTGTTGAGGCACATGGGGTTGTGTATATATATATATATATATAGCTGCAAATGTCTTAAAATGAAAGGATTAAATGGTATATTTAACCTGAAGAAGGACAGCAGTTTTATCAATCCTGCTAGAGATTTGCGTGCTGACAGTCTATTGTTTGGTTCTTTGAGAAGTAAGCAGTCCATACAGCCTCGATGTCTTTGAAGGCCATTTATATTGGATAGCTAAAGAACGAGGAGAAGTCTGGAAGAAAGATAAATTTGGAAATGGAGAAAAAGTGAAAGTGCTGACTGTAAATCCATGGCTTACTCAGGTGCGCATCTATCACCAGCACAGATACAATCAATCAGGTAGGTAATTAGCATCCTTTAGTGAGCTATTCCTTGCTAGGATATCAAAGTTGGTTTTGATGTCTTCAAAGAGATTAATAATCTTCTGATAATGTATCTATCAGTATGTGATAATATTAATTTCTGAAAACACAAAATTGGAATAGAGGCTGGCAAGTATTTTCTGTACATCCAAAGTTAAATCAGCTGTGGAATACCACGCACTGCTCTTTAGAGTCTCTTAGAACTAAGTTATGACCCTGTCCTTTCTCGTCTTCCCCTCCATGATGGAGTTGTCATAGAGGTGGCAGTCACAATATGAATTAATCCTGGTAACATACAAAGCGCTGGCCATTTAATACTGCCTCCAAGGGGTTTATTTCAGCTATGACATGTCCACAGTGCTCACAGGGGAAGATGTCCAGAGGAGCATCCAACATACCCCTCTTAAAAGGTATTTTAGCTTTCATAATCAGAAAGCTCCATGTTGCTTGGAGATGTTTAGTTTCTTCTTGGTGCTACACTGTCTTCCAACAGCCATGGTCTCTCCCGTAAGAATGTAAAAAAAGATGAGAGAGAAGGTTTTGATATAAATGTGGTATTTGAACATCTGTTGGTTTTACAAATGGATCTAAACTTGTTTAGATTTTTGGTGTGTGATAATACTCTACTGACTATGAAATTTCCCTGCCTTACCTCAGGAATATGCTGCACTCTTGTTCAACTGCCTTTATCACTTCTTTTTTCCCAGTGCCTAATCCTTGTAAAGATGTCTGCAGCCACCTCTGCTTGCTGAGACCAGGAGGATACACCTGCACTTGTCCTCAAGGGACTCGATTCATAGAAGGCAGCAGCACAGAGTGTGATGCAGGTAGAATAATTTGTCAAACTAAAAATGAACACAAAGGAAGCTTTTCTTTAGAATGTAAACATGTTACTGTATTAGAAACATGCAGGGATGAGCTAACTGATATAATAGATGTTGGTAAGTCAGGATATCTGGCTTTTATTCTCAGCCATCACTGATTTTGGTCACCTTTTGTGTTTCATTTAATCTCTTTGCATGTCATTTGTAGAATGGATATAGCTATATTACTCTAACCCGTCCAGACCCAGCTGCAAAATTGGTCACAGTTTATGATTTTTGTTCTGAAATTGCAAAGTATTTTATTTTCATTCTTTTCAAATGCACTGGTTTCAGAACTAGAGAATTTCTGACAAATTATAGTTTATAATTGTATTTACAATTCTGTACAAGGTATTGTTTAATCAGTATAATAGAATACAATAGAAACTTGAAACAAAACTTGCAGAACCCACAATGAGAAGAGAGATAACTTCTAGACAATTGTCATGCACTGGAAAGCCTTTTAAGTGCTAGAATTTAGTGCTTGGTTGTTGCATTGCAGCAGAGCCCCCACAGTGCTTCCAGGAGTGCCAATAAAATAGAATTGCTCAGCCTTCCCTGAGAAGAAAGAGCATACCACTGCAGGTTTTCTGTTTCTCTAGCTGAGAGTCCGCATTCTTGGTTTACAGTGATGTGGGTAGTAGCCAAATGTCCTTGTACTTGTCCTTGCAACCTGTCTCTAATACATTATACTTTATAACATTGTCTGACATCTTTTATGTGGTTAGTCTTCTCTGAATTATCTTCTTTTTGCATTAAAAGAGGAAATGTCATGATTTTTTACATGGTCTTGCCTCTAAATTACGTTTTCTTAATAACTCTTAATGCTTTTTCCTATTGCCACATGGTGTGAGCTGCAGAAAGAGAAGCTAGTAATTTGATGTAATAGTGAACGGAAATGTGCAATACATGTTTAAAGTAGGGATCAATAACACTGTTGATTGCATTTGCTATTTGCTGTTTATTGCTCTGAGGACACTGCATTTGTTATTCTCTGCTGAAACTGATTTACATAAAATATCCAGGAATTAAGAAAGCTGTGCTTAACCTTATTTTGAGGAAAAGGAGACAGGAAATAGGATATACAATACTGTCTCCATTTTTGAACTTCAGTTTTTGTCTTGACTTTAAGCAAATCCAGTGAGCCATGACTGCCGTAATTTCTCTGTATTGCAGCTACTGAGAAACGTAGCCTGTAAGACCCCTGCATTTCCCCCTTTTGTATGCCATTTACTTGAAGGGAGTTTTACCTGTAAACAACATCGTAGCAACAAACTTCCTCTGCCTCTGGCTGATAAAATTTTATGACAAATGTCTTATGTTCTAACTTGTCAGTGTGAGACAGGCTGTCAAAGTCTATCCTTAATTTATAGCCTATAATGATGTCTAAGATACAGAGCTTTTCCTATGTGAACTATGCTTTTTGGCAGCATGTCCAGCTTCTTACTGAAGGCTAGTACTTTTCACTTCTTTTTTTTTTTTCCCTCCACTTGACTTAGCAGTAGAATAATATCAGAAACTTTATAGCTCTGTGTTTGGGCCAGCTCAGGCAGTGCTGCCACTTGGTCACCTCAGGGCTCCTGGAGTGCAGCTGAGACACTGGCATGATGAAGAACAGGCTTCTGCACTACCTGGTGCCAAGCCATCAGCATGTGCTCTGCACTGACCAAAAACTGACGACTTTGGGCTTCTCCCTCTTTCTCACTGGCAGGATGTATGAGAGTTTAGAGGGCCCTCCTGTATGTGCATTTCCATCCACTGCTTTTCTTCATAAGTAAATGCATCACAGTTTGTCCCTCTCTATGCAGCTTCCAGCTGGTTGGAGGGAAGTGTCTGGGCAAAGGAGATCAAGTATTACTGCTTTCTGAATGGAGAGGTTTGAAGGGTAGTGGTGGACTGCATTGCAAGGGCAAAAGAAAGTGATGGGACATATAGCTTTTGAGTTGTCTATGCCTACTTTTACTGAATAAGAAGTTTTCTGATAACAGGTTTTACTTCAATTAAAGCAAGCTAATTTGACAGAAAATAAATAGAAAAGCAACAAATACATTTAAAGCAAAGCTTATGAAAAGTAGCCTGTGAGTTTGCATGCACAAGTTCTGTAGAGATAAATAAAAAGTTTTATGGTAGTATTTCTTTTGTTGAAGATGTCTTGATAACGTGTGTGGCTTTTGAATCTTGCAGCCATTGAATCCCCTCCCACAATGCCACCAGCATGCAGGTGCATGTATGGAGGAACATGCTATATAGATGAAAGTGGTCTTCCGAAATGCAAGTAAGTCAGTATGTTGTTAAGGTAGTCCTGGGTCAGATTGTGCTGGTTTAGTCTCACAAAATAATTAAATTGTTTGAAATGTGTTGGAAATGCTTCAGAAGGTGTCTGTAGCAGCATGTTTGTAACAATCACAGCAAAACACCTATGTGCATAAAAATATCAGCAAATAAGCAATGTAAATGCATCAGTTTGGAAAAAAACCCAAAAACAAACCACACCCAAAACCTCAGAACAGCAAACCTCTGCAGATTCTAGTAAGAGGCTATACTGAAAAACTGTAACAATGGAGATCAGTAAATGTAACCTGGAACAACCAGTAGGTGCCACCGATGCTTTGCTGAAACCAAATCTTTTAACTTCAGTGACTAGTTTTCTGAGTCAGCACTTTTTATTTCCACTTTTTATTCGGTGAAGAAGCAGACATACTATATTTACAATCAGCATAATATATAATTACTGAGCATGGAGTTAAAATTTTTGGCATGTAGATAAACAGTACTGAACATAATAACAAAGCTGAGATCCTAGACTTAATAAAAGCCATTCAGTCAGCTGTCCTTCTGATGTTCACAGGTGTTCATATGGCTACACTGGCAATTATTGTGAAATAGGATTGTCAAAAGGAGTGCCTCCTGGAACAAGTAAGCTTCAAGTATATATTACACTTGATATTTTGAGCTGTTCAGGGTCCAGCTTATAATTCTTTGAGCTCTTTTTTACATTGACCTATGCTTGCTTGAATGTTTGCTTATTCTTCTGTCTTTGAAAGCAGCAGTAGCAGTATTGCTGACTGTCATACTAATCATAATAATTGGAGTGTTAGCGGTTGGAGGCTTCTTTAACTACAGACGAACTGGTTCCCTTTTACCAGCGCTTCCCAAACTACCAAGGTATGTTTAGAAGGCTTTCATAGTTGGAATGTCTGTGCACTGACAAATCTATGTTTATTCCCAAGTATTTCTGAAAAATCCAGTTTGTTGGCTATGTACCCATTCTCTTGGAATATGGGAAGTGCAGTGTTGCAGCAAATCAGGAGGATTTTTGATTCTAAGCAATATCATAGCTGATCATTATTTCATAAAAAAGGACTATTGTAAAACTCGTCACATTCCCAATTAGTTTTTAAATAATGAGCAATAAAGAAGACTGTTTACCAGATCTGGAACTGGATATTCATTTCAAAGAGATAAAAAAGACCATAATTACATATGTTTGGATTTTTTTAGAGAAGTTTGTCAGAAGTTGATTCTGGCAAAGAGATCTCCAACATTTAAAGGCTGAGCTCATCTGCAACACTGTGTTCATTAGTTTAAAAATAATATGGGGCATGTATAGTTAACTTCTATTTATTTCCAGTGCCAGAGAAATCTGGGCTTTTTGTAGGTTTCTGCAATCCTGACAGTCATACTGTTTAGTGAAAACCAGCTTTGTGGAATATAATTCAAAAATACTTGATGCTTTAAATCAAAGGAATATGAAGAAAAAAATTTGTAAATATTTTGAATTATTTTTTTTTAAGGTCAGAATATAATGCATCAAGATTTTTTTTTTTTTTAGCTTTAAGGAAATTATATGTTTTTAAACACATAAAGCTGCATCTTCATAGTCTTTGCACCAATTTCACAGTAGTAGCTTTAAATCAGTGTAATTAAATCATTGTAATCAGTAATGTGGATGTAGCTACAACTGCTTCCTCACTGGAGGATTACACTGAACTAATTAAATCTATTTTTGACTTCACATAGTTAAATTGGGGCAAAATTTTTTTGTGCAAATCAATCCTGTAGACAGAGTTTGTAAGAAGTCTCTAAGTTGCTCACTGAAATGCTCTGTTTCTTTCTTTCTTGAATGGAAGTTTTCTGTGTCATCAGATAGTGAACAAGTAGAAATTTTAATGTACTGACTCAAACTTTACCATTCAACAATACTTCTCATATAAGCTATGAGGCCACGTGAAATTGAGATGTCAGTGTTTTGTCTGTGAGGCTTGGTTCAGAGTTTTCATTTCTGCCATGAATATGCCTTAGTGCTGCCATTTTTCAATCCCTCTTTAAACTGTTAACTTGTACCTTTACTGCAGAGTTAACTCAAGCTATAGCTTAACTGTTGCCCTAAATATGGGACTTGTCCATGTACAGGAATCATAGCTAAGATTGAAGGTTTTCTAAAATTCCATCAGCTGATGCCTGCAGGGCCAACTGGTAAGGTGTGTGCACAGTGTACCAGCTGTAGACAAGAGTTTTAGTACAAGCCAGCTCCAAAGAGGACACACAAATGGAAAGATTATTTCAGTGCTTCTGTCTTCCTTCAAGTTAGGCAAATTTGATAAAATGAACTCGAAGTTTAACTCTGCAGTGGATTTGCAGTTGCATGGTTTTGGGGAATTGCATGCTCAGATTTCTGTGCAGAAAGCTCTGTATTTGGCTATTCATTATTGTCTTTCACTGCTCCTATTGTTTTGAACCTGACAGTGTTCTATCAGCCCATTTCCAATGTTTCTCATGCAAGTCTAATGTGCACTTGTGATTACTGTAAATGTATATGCAGATTGAACATTTGCTTATACCAAAAACAGTATTGTGCAGTTGTCTTCATGATTTGCATGCATAAACATCTTTAGCATAGATGTTGGAATTAAGTCCACAAATGTTATGCCATTTCAGCTGCAGTTTAACTTAGGTTAAAAGAACTGTTGAACTAATGCAGGAATACTACTCCTGGTGCCCTCACTAGCTTGCCTATACCCAGAAAAAATTCCAAGTGATAAGTATGCAAGAACAACTAGAAAAATCTGTATTATGAGTTCACTTTGTGTATAATCTGGTTTTTGTGGGTTGTGTTTGTTTTTTTTTTTTGGTAGTTTAAGCAGTCTTGTAAAATCTACTGAAAATGGCAATGGGGTAACTTTCCGATCTGGAGCAGATGTGAGTATGGACATAGGAGTGTCTGGCTTTGGAGGAGACTCTGCTATAGACAGAGCAATGCAAATGGTAAGGTTTAGTTCTGAAATAATTTTTTTAGATTATGTTCTTTCCTCTGTCAGCTAAAAATGACATGAAAAGTCTTTTATGTAAAAATGATAGTGGTATAATAAATATGTTCTAGAAAAAGAAGTGAATGTTGAACTGATAATTTCCTGAAACAGATTTTTGTAAATTGAAGACAAGGACAAATGTAGGCTGTTCTTCAAAATAATATGACTTTTCTCATGATTTATATGGTAGAAATTAAGTAGATAACCCCCTTTCCTATTTAAACATATTAATGGAATATATGGGGAATTAGTAGGCAAATAAAATATCTTAAGAAGGAATTATTTGAGAGCATTTGTGTTGCATACAACAGATTAAAAAGTGTGGTTTTCAAATCCACGCTGTAGGTTAGAAACTTCAGATGTAAAACTCAGGCCTAACCACAACGTACACTACTTTGCAGTACAAATTATAAATTGGACAGTTTCTTATTTTCACAAGTTTAAACAAATCATGTTTAATAATTTTGGGGACATCATAAAGTATAACTCTACTTCATCCATATTTTGTTATGCACATCTGAGATACAGCACACCCTTGTGTTTCCTGTACTGTAAAAATACACCCATTTACCACAAGAAGTAAAATATAATATATTTTTACTTACAGCAAATAGATCACAGGTATGTTTGAATAATACACATTTGCTGCAAAGTCTACACTGGCAACTCCCTAAACTTTGGAATTTAAAGATAAATTACAGACTTAACTGCCTGTAAATAATATGAAATTAAACATCTAGTGAAGATTAAACTCATAATAATGTATATGATCATCTTCTAGATGAAGAAACACACCCTTTGTTAAAACTAAGCAGCTTGTGTAATGAAACAACCATATGAACATTTCAGTAAATACTAGGAAAATAGCTTTAGGCTTGAATATTACCTCAAGTCTTTTTCATGCATGAAAAACTTCATGGTACTTTCCATTTTCTGACCTAATAATGACATACTGAAGTCCAACTGATGCAGTGTATATGTTGCTAATAACAGGTCTGGATACAGGGTATTTCTACTTAAGTGATGTTAATTCTCCCCGTGTGTTCAGAATATAAACAAAAAAATGATATAGTTCACTGGGAAAGAATTCAGAGGGTTTAGTTTATGGCAGCAAAGAACTGTGGGATGTGCCTTCTAAAATTTTAACATCACATATGCATGAGTAGACGTTAGAGGTATGTTTTTCAGTGTGGCTATTCTTAGTCAAGTTACGCTAATTTGAGGGAGCTGACAAGTTCGCCGTGTGGTAAAGAGCTATACTCTGACAGCACAAAGCATGAATCCTTATGGCATGAAACAACGGTTTGTAAAAATGATGTAGGTTTAAGCCACCCCTGGGTGGCTATCCTTATGTTGCACTAAATATTTTCTTAAGAAATACTTAACTTGGCACCTTTGCCCACCTGCTGCAAGCACCGTAGCTGCCGCTCAGGGTTTCACACCATGTGTAAAGCAACTGCTATCCAAACAGTGGTCTTTATACATGGGCAAAGTATTGTTTTATAATAAGAGATATGCTAAAAACTGTGAAACGTTTTATTTTTGACATAACTCGTATGCTATATCTAAGGGGATGCACTTACTACTTTGTCTTAAAAACTATAGCAATCTCCCTGCTTGGACAAAATGAATGGATCCCATTCTTTTATATGTCAGATAGTGCTTATTAATTTGTATGTAATTTTGAGGTTTCTAAAATGAAATATTTATGTTGGGATTATGCTTTGGTATCTCTCCCTTGTTGAAGGTGTGATTTGTGAGAATCATCTTTCCTCATCATAAAATACTTAGAGTCAATTATTGAAATGTGAGGCTTTTTTTGTCGAGCTAGGAAATGGGTTAATATCAGAATAATCAATGGTCTAGGCTGCTAAGTCAGTGAGTAGAATAATGGATGGTGAACTAATGTTATGATTTAACATATGCTAGATTTTGTCTAAGCCTATGTTGAATTAAACAGGCATTGTTCACTGAGATGAAGAATTGGACTATAAATTAATTCCTAAGAGTACGGAGGCGTTTGTTGCACTACAGTTGTTATTCTGTGGTTTCTTTTCCTTCATAGAATGAAAACTTTGCAGTGGAGTCAGGGAAACAGCCGATCACATTTGAAAATCCAATGTATGCAACCAGAGATGGTGGAGCCAGCAGAGCCAGTGCAGTTACAGTCGTTCGGCCAACACATGTAAGACAAACTTAGGCTTGACTTTCACCTTTCGTTTTCCTTATGACCTTCTTTTCTTCTTTGAAGAATGTTGATTTTCCTCCTTCTCCTACAGGTAGCAGCAGTTGGTAGTGAAGAAAACGAAAATTTTGAAAACCCTGTGTATGCCTCTGTGATATCTGCTAGTCCGAAGGAACCCCCTCAGGGTACAGATGTACCTCGGGTAGGACATAAAAATAATCTAAAGCTCCCTTGTTTGTTTTGCACTCCAAATCAGGGAAATTGAATTGTTAGGGAAGCTGCAGTATAGTTCCAGTTGTCTTTAAATAATGCCATGGGGCTGACACACAATCTGCATCAAGTCCAACTAACTGGACTGTGTTTACAAGAGCTGGCCAGTAACAGTTTGATACGAGAAAAGCAGTGCAAGCACAGAATTGCCTAGGGCACACAGTAAAGATCTGTTTGGATTAAACCCCCTCTTCTTCCTGGCCTACCCAGTTATTTTGAAGTTAATAGATTGGAACAGAGAGCTTCCTTTCACTGTTATATTTCATTTTGAGGGCAGATAGTAGTCTGAAAATTCTAATATAACTGCTGTAAATTGTCATTGTTACCCAGCAGAAAATATTATAACTAAGGCTTTACTTTGGACTTCTAACAGTTATTTGTAAATGCCTAGTGAACTATACCTTGATAAAAGCAGCAGAGTGTGTGGGTTTTTTCTTTTTTCTTCCCTGTAAGATATGAAAAGAAAACTCAAGAAAAATTACATTTTGGTTTAAAAAACTGAAACCCAGGGGTTTTTTGTATGCATGGTAAATTGAAATAAGACATTTAGTCAGTGTACTGTTGTAATTTTTTTTCACATTTATTTGTAATTGTATTCATATTTAAAACTACTAGCAAGAACTTTTAAGATACTTGTTCTATGTGTTCTTGCAGGACACTTTAACAGTCAAGATCAAAGTATCGCCTCGTTGAGATTGTTCTTGATTCATGAAAGATACATTTTTATGTCTTAAAATCCATCTGAATGAGCTGATGATGGCTTGTTTACAGGACTACTTTCACACATTGTGCACTAAAAAGCATCTCTGCTAAGTTTTGAAATGACAGCTCTGTGAACTTGTAGTTTCATGTCCCTCAGTAATTTCTCTTGTGTTTTTTTCAAGGCAGTTTTTTCCTCTTTAACCTATTTGTCTGGAATTATAGGCTTCCATGAATTATTTTAGTCACTTTTATTGCCTTCTGGCTCAGACTTATGAATACTGCTTTAGGTAAAATAACCGTGACCGGTTATCTATCAGAGAAGAAAGTTGAGTTCCATGCTTAGAGTTACAATATGGTAATGTAGGAACATCCAGCTGAAATCACGGAGTTAGCTTTCAGTGCAAGTGAAATCCAACAACAGTGATGTCAGTTTCCAGAGAACTTGAGAACAATCGGTAAAGTTCTAATAATTTTTATGTTTCAGGAATCAAAATGGAGTTTCTTCAAGAGAAGAATGAAACAAAACACTAATTTTGAAAACCCGATATATGCAGAGGTATTGCTTAATATTGTATAATTCTATTTTTCAGCTCACATACCGCTGGACTTTTTTCTTGCTTTCATAGGCTACAGAGTATGAGTAGATTCTGCTGCTGAGGCAGCACAGAAATTCCAGCCCAGGTCAAGGTAGGACTGAAGTGGTTTTGAGAAAAGTTACAAAGCCTCATGCAGAATGAGGTGTTCAGCAGGGATCCAGCTCAGGCAGTGCAGCTGCATTGCCTGCCCAAGCACTGTGGCCTGCTCGTGCTCTGACATCTCAGGTGCTGGTTTCAGCTTGCTGGTGCTGGTTTCAGCTTCCTGGTGCATTCTGGCACAGCTCAGTGACCCAGCACAAGTGGGAGGCTACTACTAAGACGCTGAAGTGTCTTATTTCTGCCCTCTCAGTCCTGGCTTCAGCACTGCACAAAAATTCAATAGCTCTGCATACTGCAGCCCTGTTCCCATGCCAGCCCTATTTTTTTCATCCATACAGCTGAGTGACACAGTTCATTTAAGATGGTGTGCCAGCAGGTGGTATGTGTGCTGGTGGAATTCTCCCCTGGCTTGGATATGAAGGTTTGGAGTTCTGCTGACTTGAGCAAGTAATTCTAGCCCTTTTCACTTTTGGCCTTCCAGATGGCCTAAGTGTCTAAAGAAACTCAGTCCCACAGTCATGTGATTAAACTAGCTGATTTTTGTGAAAAATTTAGGTTTCTAATGCTTGAACAAGGTGAGAAAGCATTCAGGAAGCCAAGGATTCATTTCCCCAACACTAATGAATTGTAACTATTTACAAACAGTAGTAGTGCCGATGTTTTCTACATATATATGTGCATATAGACATATCAAGCTATTCCTGACATTAAGCATTAAAATAGGTGTCCCAGTGTGTGGAATAAGTTTGTAGTAGCATATTTACTCAGCTGTACCATCTGAAGTGAAATTAACATTTAATTTTGTTATAGGTGGTGATTTGTAGAAATAACTTATACCATGACACTTGACTTTAGCAAAATACTTGGATATTTATTTAACATTTCTGAAAGGTTGGATGTTTTATGCATTAGAATGTTAACTTGGTTATGTTAATGTTATGTTTATGTTTATTGTTCTAGATGGAAAAGGAACAGCAACAAGACACGGAAAATGTTCCTACCCCTTCTCCTTCGCTGCCATCCAAGATTACTCTGAAGAGAGACCAACCATTAGCTTATACAGCAACAGAGGATACATTTAAAGACACCGCCAATCTTGTTAAAGAGGACTCTGTAGTATAACTAGGTAAATGATTTAGGGAAAATTAGACACATCCATTTGCACATATATTTTTTATAAACAGAGGAGTTAGGTTCACATTCAAATGCTTTATAAAAATATATACATCTCTTAGCCAATGGCTGGAGATGTATGTTGAAACTATGCCTTGTTTTTTGACAAATGCCAATTTCTATTTTTATGAACAATTATCGTGATGTACTATATGTATATCTTTGCACTGAAGCTGTCTGAAAGCAATGTTATAAATATATTGTACATTTGTAAATTTTTGAAAGATTATCTTGTTTGGTGGTGTTGCTAGTAGAAATCTGTATGGAATTGGTCAGCTTTTTAGAGATAAATTCATTAACTAAAAGGTGAAACTAAAAAAGAACCAAACAAGGTGAATATAGGAACATTACTGATTCACAGGTTCTTTATAGTATACAAGAATACCTTTTAAAACTTCTACTGGTGCTCTGGGCATCTTTACCACCTATTTTATATACTACTGTATGTACAAGTGGGTGTCTCTGTTTATCTTGTGTTAAACAAAAGATGGAAGAGTCAATGCAGCATCATTATGCTGAATAGTTACCTGTGCAAAATGTTGTTCTCACAATATTTTAACTGCCTGAGATAAAATGCTCTCTTCTCAATCCGTAAGACACATACTTTTCCTCTAGATCCTTATTAACAACATTCCATTAATAGTGTTTTTAAAAAGATCTGATATATTTAGATTAAATTAAGTACCAGAAGTACTTAATTTAATGAGATTTTCTCTTGCTCATCAATGGAATAGCTCTGTTGTTGGCTGGAGTCTCTGGAAGTAATTTGTACTATGAAATGAAGTAGCTAGATTTCTGGAACAGCTTATTTCCAAATAAAAAATACAAAAAGTATTGGTTCATTTAAGCAATTATTCAGGTTTTTTAATGTGAAAATTTAATTTTATTGACTATTTATTTCCTGAAGTGGACATTAATAGAAAGGGAAACAATTTCTACTAATGCAGTCTTTGTAGTTACCTGGTTATTTATATAACCTTCCATCAGAATATCCTGTACATCTTATTAGCTTTTCTATTAATTAGCCAAGGTGGTTTCCACAACATGAACCATTTGAGGAAATGGAGTACCACTGCAGGAACATGTTATTCAGTATTCGTGGCTAGCTACTCATATAATTTAAAGATTCCTAAAGTTATAATCATGAAGACTTCTGCTATTTGATTGTTTTATATCTGAGTTCTCGAAATTTGTATTATTTCTAATTAGAATGTTTATAATTACTTTGTAATGTACTTTGATTAGAAAAGACAACTGGAAAATGATGCTGCTGAATAAATCTAATAAATGTATTATTTTATCACATCCTTATTCCATAATTTGTGTCAAGGCTCTATGTACTTTTTTCAGTTGTGGAGACTTCAGTGCACTCTGAGATGAAACTGACAGTGCTTTATCTAAAGTCAAATAAGAATAGTGCTTACTGCTTCACACAACTGTCTAAAGTTCTTGACATAACATCACTGACGTCATATCATTGTAAGTGTGAAAGCTTCCCCATTACACACATTAAATTAACTAGCACTTGAAACAGGAAACTCTTATTATTGATTGTAAGAGACTGACTATCAAGCTAGTATGGACAAAAGCGATTAAAACTTTTGTTCAATTAACTTTCCTATCTGAGTGCTTTAATGTAGAAATTTCCTTTGGACCTGGGACACAGCATACACATCTGTAAGGCTATGACAAAGGATTTCTTTGAAAGGTAGGTTGCTGTTCTTAAGGAAAGAGTTCACAATGTTTTTTAAAGAGAGAAGGCAGGGCTAATATTTCCACAAGACTTACCTCCAGTTGCATGCCACAGGTAAGAGTAGCATTAGTTTTGTAAATAGTCTTTGGCACCAGAAAGATGTGGAACCAGTTTTGGAATATGTCAGCCATGTATCAGAGATACTTCCCCTCTCCCCTCCTCCCCCAGTAATTTTAACTTTTCAGATGTAGAAGAAAACCATCTGTGGCATATTGTATAAATACATAGTATGTAGATTTGATTGTTTAATGTGTAGATAGTGAAGGATTCCTATATATATTCCAGTGAAGCTTCAACTGGGCCTCTTCCTCTCAGTAGCATACCACATTGTACCCTTTTGATTATGTAAAATTTATTTTTTCGTATTTTGTTCAACAAAAGCTTTAGATTCTATTCCTAACTTTGTTTTTCACTTGTATTCTTTTTCCCTTAAGAGGACAGTCTCTGCTTGGATTCTGGAATTCCGGCCTCTTTCTGTTTCAAAGGCAGCTGATTTTTAGAGAATTGAGCATTATCTGTTTCTGCATTATAGGGCTGATAAATGATACCATTAAGTTTTTTCATGTACATTCTCTTTACAGCTGTTAGGCCAGATAGAGAGAACTGTCGCTTCTCAGGTATTTATAATGAAATTTATTCTTGAAGCCATTTGCCAGAGAATAGAACCTCAATGTAGTACTTAAAGGTTGCTAAAGTTTTTTTACATTCTATCCCTTTCTTGCCCATGTACACACACCCCCGCTCTCACACATGGAGTGATGACACTCCCTTTTCTTAGAGTTCTGACCCGCACATGGTATTTTTGTAAGCTTAATTGAATTGCACATTAATGATTAATCAGCAGCCCAGCTGTTCAGCAAATAAAACCTTTACCCCTTCAATTTAATATCTCTAGGAACACCAGTTTGTGAGCCTCTGGCCAACAGCTTAACAGATACAAATAGTGTACAAGAGGCACAGTAACCTCAACAAACATTTTGCTGTTCTGAACACACTCTTTGTACAGTTGAACTAATTTGCTAGAGCATACGCTGTAGCACCTGTTTCATCTAATGAATGAAATGATCATCCTTTTAACTTACAAAGCACACTGAGGATGAAAGAAATGTGAATGCATATTATTTTTAATATCTTAATCATAAACTATATTAATATTAGGGAAAATATAAATTTGGATACTCTATTTGCATAGTAGCCAGAGTACAATGTACTTTTGATTTCCCCTGTAATTGTGTATCTGTAAAATAGCTTGTGTTTTATCTCTACGCAGCTGAATAGTCAGATGATTAGATGTGGTCAAATACTGCAATTGTAATTTTTGGAATAAGTTGCAATAGTTGGGCTTTGTTATTATTTGATTTCATGTCTTGTGTTCAGAAGCTTGTGAAGTTTAGCAACTCCTGAATATGACCCTGAGCAAAACTGCCCGTGAAATAGATGAGTAAGCCTGACCGAATATCTTCTGTGAGGTACATGTATAAAATATATGCTCTGAAAGGCTGCTGTTTTATTTCAAGTTCGCTACCAGCTTATATGTTGATGAATTCCACTTGAAAAACTGATTCTTTAAGTGATTTCATTTTGCTTTTTAAATTTTTTTTTTATTTATTCAGTGAGTAGTATTAACTAGCTTTGTAGCTGAATATTTTATGAATGCAGATCCTACAGAGGTATAATTTCTGAGCATTAAAAATTACCTTCAAAAACATGCTGGATTTACAAGACTATCTGCAAACTCAGAAATTCCAGGTAAGGAGGGGTGAGGGGTGGAGAAAGTGTCTTCTGAAAGGAATTTAAGCAGTGTAGTATCTGGTAAAGAAGAGGATGTCTGGTTTTGACAGGATTAATATTTATTTCTGCAGACCTGATACTGGTGTAATACTAAATGTTAATTAGAACTCCATGAACTGATTTCCCACTAGCTGCTGGAGCTGGAAATGTCATACACAGCAGCAAGTCAGATAAACAGCTTGGGGCGTAGGAGAGAAACAGCCAGAAGAACTTTGCATCCCATCCAGCTCCATATCGTGTCCTGGGGTACTTTGCTATCAGGGCATGTTCCATGCATTTTATGACCTTAGAAATATCAAAATCACACAGTCTTTTCACTGATGATCTTTGAGCTTTTGTATCTGTGAAGAAGAAAATAAGCCTGAAAGTATTTATGTGCAACTTTCTCTGTGAGAGGATTCTTTGCATTCAAAGGTTTAGCTACAGTTTCAGGCTTACTTTAAAATACTGACTCTAGAACTGAGAGCAGCACAGCTATAGCAGAGTAGAGTCCAGAAAGGCTGCAGAACACCCAAGAGACCAGTAAACAGAAACCTCTCTGGATGATATTGTGAGCCAGATACTCCCTACAGTAAGTGCAGTGTGACACAGCACAACTTTTCAGATATCAGAAAGCCATAAATTTAGCATATGGTCAAAGCAATTAATTCCCCCTAGGCATGTGACGTCTAAGTATGGAGGAACGAAGTAAGGATGGTATAATGACATCACATCTCATCAATCTTGTATGGGAACTAATAGCACAGGCCTCATCTAACATACATATAGTATAGAACATTCAGCAATGGGTTCTTAATGAACAGTAATTGAAGTCCAGCAGATGTTCACAGAAATGCAGATGGATTGTGGTTGGAAGGGAGCTCTGGTCCAACAACTGCTGCTTAAGCTGGGTCACCTAGACCAGGTTGCCCAGGACTGTGTCCAGAGCTTTTCTCCAAGGATAGAGACCCCACAGCTTCTCTGGGCAACCTGTGCCAGTGCTTAGTCACCCTCACAGTAAAAATATGTTTCCTGATGTTCAGCAGGAACATCCAGTGTTTTTCTGTGTGTGCCCATTGCCTTGGGTCCTGTCTCTGGGTACCATGGGAAGGAGCCTGGCTGTGCTTCAGGTATTTATATATGTTGATAATACCTGCCCCCCCCCCCCCCCCCCCGAGCTTTCATACAATCCTTTTTCTACTTACATTCAACAAAGTATCTTTCTCCATAGGAGTCCCTGATCTCGGGAGTCAGTCCATTCCAAAGTCTGAAGAGGGTTTTCTCAATGACATCTGAATTAACAACTCCTCCTCTAAAGAAACCATGCTCAACAATGCTTACTTTCACTCCAAAATGCTGCATCTCTATCCTACAAGAAAAAAACCCAACGATAACCATTCCTGACCATGCAATGATGGCATAACATTAAACATCAGTAAGTTGAAAGTTTATCACATAAATGATTATTTGAGACTTTGATTCTTATCTTCAAATGTCAGTAGAATTTTGACTTCATCGCAGCAATTAGCTTCATAGCAGTGTATGTGTCCTGTAAAAGTGCAGCAGGCAATTAATGCTGAGGGGAAAAAAAGCAGTGTCAGGTAGATTTACAGCTTTCTGTGTAGTTTATGTTGCACTGATGCAAAGGATGTAGTAGCTAGCTGCATCTTAGCCATGTATTATCAAACTAAAACTTGACTACCTTAAATACTGTTGCATCTTTTCAGCTTCCAGAAGGAACAAATTATTAAAGTGTCTGGGAAAAAGTGAGCAAAAATTTTCAATTTGGTTAGAACTTTAGCCTCCACTGTATGGTTAAATGGCTATGGTTAAGTGATTAAATGTTAGTGCAATAAAGGTTGGTGTGTTTTCTGGTACTGTGGTTTCCTCTATGTAATTCTGATTTGCAGTGCAACTGCTTTAGATTGAAAATGACCTCTTTCTCTTTCTGGGCAGCTCAAGAGACCCAGGCAGCTACGTTCCAAAGCGTGCAAAGGAATGGACCATGTGCACATTAGCCACTAGTTTATATTATATTTCCTTGGGGCATATACTTTATGTAAGCATTCATAGTGGTTTGCAACCAACTTTCCTAGTTCTTGTGAAGACTTGACTCGCTAGGCTAGGCCATAGCCATCTCAAGATAGTATAACACAACCGGCTTCAGTGAAGGGTGCTCAGCTTAATTTTCTAAAGTTACGAGTACTTTTGGTACTGTGGTTGCTGCCTGGAATCACCCAGTTCAGATTGTTGTGGAGCATTACAACAAAATAAAATGGGTTGTAAATGGGCAAGTAGCACTTGCCCAGGAAACTCTGGGTGTCTGAATGGGCTATACTATTGATTTACTTTCGTGTATGCACTGGATTCACATGCCTAAAGCTGCGTACTAGCCATTTGTCCAGAATATGAAAGTTTTTCCCAGTACCGTTTCCTGGTGGGTCTGTTCATAGTACTGGAGTCTGAAATCCTAAACAAGTGACATCCTACTTTCTCCCTTTATGCAAGATTTCCAGACAGAAATCGAGGGGCAAACATACAGTCACCCTTCCTCAGCACATCTGGAATCTGTTCTTGGATTCATTCATGTATTTCTAGCTACTCACCGTAAGGTGTCAGAGAAAGCTTCCATGCCCCATTTGGACAGACTGTAGCCACCCCCTACAAAAGCCATGAGGCCTTTGGCATTGATTAGATTGACTATTCTTCCCTCAGCTTTTTTCAGAAGTGGCAGAAGCTTGAGCGTGACTTCAATCGATCCCAGCAGACTAACATCCAGCACTGAGTGGAAGTCTTCAATCCTCAGCCAGTCAGTGGGTGCTACAGGTGCTGTTCCTTCAGCATTGCTCACCAATCCAAAAAGCCCTAATAGGATTACAAAACCATTTATTTCAGTATGTGGCAATACCTTACCCTAGAGTTTCATATGTAGTATTGGGAAACAAGCACACAGTCTGAAAAAACTTCAGTGAGATGAATACAGTTGTCTAGGGTTTGTTTGTATGATCTGCTTTGTAAACCTGGCAAAATTTGCTGAAGGCCTTAGGCGATGACTCTAAAAGAGCATAGGTAAAGTATTAAAGGAAAACTGTTTTGGTTGGAGATATGGGCCACCATACCGGGCTTTATTATCCAGATCCGCTCAAATATGCACGCTCCTAATAGGCACTTACAGTCTTGTGAAAATCAAATAGTGTATATAAAAATGGTGAGACTGATTTCTCTGGGTTGGGGTCTAAAGGTCTGAACCAGACATGTGGAATTAGTCAATACTTCTGAAAATATTAGCTTAACCCTGTGTATTGATAATACTGCTTTACTACCTTATAAATTACCTGAGGAACTTTAGATAAATAGTGACACTTCTAAGAGTTTGCTGAGGACAGCCTGTGCCTGAAGGGAAGGGAGAGGCCGAAAGTCCAGCACTTGGCCTCCATAAAGAGTTTCTCAGACTGAAGTGACAGTGTTCGCAGTGGTTACCCCAACTGAGAACGTGCGGCTTTCCACGAGCTGGAAGCAGAGGCCTGCTGGAGGAGGTAAGCACTGATAATTGTGTTGTCATTGTCCTCAACCACTGCATTTAAGAATGGTCTGGAACCCTCATGATGAGGCCAACAGTGTTTTACAAGCTTTGAGGAGAAAGTCCTACTGGTAGAAGATACGTGTTTTACTGTTTTAGCTAGTTAATTAATTAACAAGTCTATTGAATATTTGGTATAACTGTGTGTTATAGCTGGTAGTTGCAGTGCTGTGATCCCCCTCGGTGGCCCTTAACAATGTCTAGTCTGTGCTATTGGTGCCGAGAAAGAAACATGTATTGGTATCGTTGAAAATATTTACCACACAGATCTTCTTATGACCCTTTGCCAAAACCAATATTTAAATCTTGTTTTTTAACTCCACTCATAGGTATCCAAGGACAGACTCTGCCTCTTTTAGGCAAGTGCTTAGAGGTGTGTGATAGCAGTGGTGAGAGCTACCTGTGTAACAACTCTAAGAAAACTGGCTGAAATGGCAAGTGTTTTCAGTGTAATTGTTGTTGTTTGCATTGAGAAGTCAGACTTATCCGGCAGTGCAAAAACACTCTTCTGCTTACTAAGGGAGGGCTGAAGAAGCCCTTTACACCAGCCCTTTTTTAATTGCATGGGCTGGTTTTATTATCAAGAAAGTTTTTTCTGATACCACTTAGCATCTTCCCTCCACTGAGATTCTTCAACTGCACCAAAAATAGTTTGAAAAACACACCTGGGAATGATCTGCTTTTAACAGACTGAGCAACTAAACTTTTAGGCAAAGTTTCACCTGTTAGTGAAAGCGAGGGGAATCCCAAAAGCATTGCTTGAATGTCTTTGAACTAAGAAATAACAGAACTGAAGAGTGAATGTGTTTCATCAGTAAGATGAAAAATTCCTCTGCAGAGAGTGAAGAGGCACCAGTACTTTTAGCTAGATCAGTTTTGGTTATATTGAATCATTTTTCTGGGAAATTACTTTGCTACTTACCATTGCCAGCTGTCTCTTTGGTCACAAACACCACAGCCCTGGAAATGCTGTTGGAGTCAGCTAAGTTGAGGTTCACTGTCTTCAATGAGAGTGAGGAGCAGGACTGTAGCTCTTGGCATCCTTTTTCTGTGGCACATGCAGCAATGACACAAAATCCCCTTTTGTCAAGCCATTTAGCCAGTGAGTTTCCAAGTTCAGTGTCACAGCTTGTTATGAAGACATGCTTTCCACTCAGGTTTCTCAATCTGTGACTGTCTCTGATGAGCCAGTAAATGATAAAAGAAAGTATGGAAGCCAAAACTGCTATGTGCAGCGAGTCTGAAAGTGAGAGCTATGAGCAAATAAATTAATGATCTAGAAATGCAATGAAGCAGGTGTGCTTAGCCAAACCCCCACCTTCCTCGGACACAATTCCTGTAAAGACTTTGTTTCTGGTTGCAGGCCTTCCAGCTCACTGTAAGTTAGGGGAGAGCAGGGGTGGAAGCTTTGGCACAATGTGATCACAATCATAATATACGTGCCTCGGCAAAACCTTCCACATCTTCCTTTTCAATAGATGTCTACTGTTTTCAAGCTTTGCTGGCCAGTCTTTCCATCAGCCCTCTCCTTTCAGGGTGTTTCAGACTAAAAGGAATGATTGCATCTGTTCTCACAGTAGTATCTGGGGGTTTTTTTTGCAGGTATTAGTGGTTATTTGTGCTAATACTGGAAAGAGGAATTCCCCTAGGAAGAAGGATGATTCTTTTTGACTGCCCGTATGATGCCACCTAGGCTGCTCTTCTAACCCGTAGCATGGAAGCAGAGTGACCCTGAGAACAACTGGAAAAGCTGAAGCTGCAGTGGTGGGTCTGATGACTCATTTGTTGTGTGATGGTGAGTGATCTGCGCTCTGTCCCATAGACAAGGTAGACTTTGGGGCAGTGCCTGAGTCTTCTGTCTCCTTCCTCATTGCCTGTTTAGCACTGATACACAGCACAGGAGAAAATACTATATAGGAAGTGTATTTGTATAAAGAAATGAAGAAATGCATGGAGATGTTGCCCTCAAAAAAAAAAAAAAAAAGAAAAAAAAGAAAAAAAAAAAAAGCCCTGAGGGAACACAAGATTTCCTGACTCTAGTGGGGTGGATACTGTTTGCTTGTTACAAATTTTTTTCTTAAATGTAGAATACAGTTCTTTTCATCTAAAATCTTCATGATTTATTACTGTTTTTCTATTTGTTTTTTTGTTTTGTGTAAGAATTAAACCAAAATAAGTCATTAAAGTCAATATTTATGGGAAGGATGGTCAGCATTTTCCAGACATCTTGTTTAAGAGAAACCTTTTTACAGGTACTAAGAAGTCATCTAGGCTCCAGTTACCTACGTATGTGTACAGGTGCAGACATCTGGCCTTTAAAATGTGGTTGTATTCAACAAATGAAGTGATACTTTAAAAAAAAAAGGAATTTGTGATTATTTTTACATCCCAAAAGTACTCAGAGGAAGGGATCTTTCTTCTCTAACACATAGCTGTCTGAAGTTAAGCATTCATTTGGCTGATTTGCATGTAATAGTATTACTACCTTAAGAAATGGGTATTAAAGGAAGCCCAGTGTATTAGTCCTGGTTCCTATAGCCTACCTGGTGTTCTTGTTCCTGTTGAGTTCCTGGAGTCAGTTGGTTTTATTCTGATTCTGAATTTTGCTGGAAATTCTACAGTTTTTGGAAGGAATCTTAGAATATGATAGCAAATGAATGTTGGACACTCATTAAGTAATTAAAAATCAGTCATATAACTGATAAATGATAACAAGTGACAACATTCATTGCCACTTAATGATCTTATTTTACATAGTCTGGTACCTCAGTATCCATCAATATGGACTTCTGAGCTACTGATTAACGCTCACTGATTTTTAAAATGTTAAGCAAAAACATACATATAAGACTTTGCTTCTCCTTCCACTGCATGCTACAGGGAGGCTCTCACTGAATTTTTGGGGTGTTAGATTGGTCCCTGTGCTGCACTGATTACTTTAGCAGCCCATGTCACTGTTGTTTTGAGGCTGATCGCAGTGTTCCTGAAAGTGTGTACTTTGGAATCATCTTTGTAATGTTTCACTGAGTAGGTGACATTTATTTTCTGAGAGGACACACAGAGAGTGCTCTGACAAAGTGCCATTAAAACTGTGTGAAAGAGCTCAGGGTAATTCAGGCTTCTGTGCTGTAAAATAAAGTCTGAAAACAGGATGTTGCAGCAGCTGATCAGAGACACCCCTCAGTCCATTTGCAATGATGTGCCAGGCAATGACATTTCCTTTGACTGCTGATTTAGAATTTAGAGCTGAGCTAGACACAAAGAGAGAGAGGAGTTGCTACCAGCGGGCTCTTTTAACCCCATGCCAATAAATCTCAGCAAGCTACTCAGCAAACTAGTGCTGTGATGTATCATTTTGGGACTCGATTCACCTTTTTCCCCAATACAAAATTAAATGAAATAATTAGAGATTTGGGGAGAAGATTAACCTAATTGGAAACAGGAGCTGTAAATCACACTATCCTTCCATGGCTATGCTGTAAGGAAGAAGCAGTGGGTAATGAGCTTGCACTATTGGAAAGCAGGTTAAATTTGAAACTGGG
The DNA here is from genome assembly GCF_023634155.1 of Falco peregrinus. Lineage (NCBI taxonomy): Eukaryota > Metazoa > Chordata > Aves > Falconiformes > Falconidae > Falco > Falco peregrinus. Next base: position 22,230,052 of record NC_073728.1, read on the forward strand.
CTCTGTGGAGAAGTTCTGGAGTGTCTGGCCAGGCTGCCTGCTTGGCTCCTGTAAGAAACACCTGGGACTGCTCTGGTTAGTGTCAGTCCCTGTGTCTATGTAGCAGTAATTGGCACAGAATCACTGTAAGACAAAGGGCTCTAGGAGTGACAGCTGAGAGGGGTGCACTGTGCGTGCAGCATCTGCTTGCTGTTCTTTTCCCTGTCAGCCCTAGGCCAGTGTTCCTAAGCCTGTAATCCCTGACTGTCTAGTTCTCCCCAAGTACCAGTGCTCCTTCTCTGATAGCACATGGACATTCGGTGCTGGGCACCATGATGGGTTTTGCTCTGCTGGAGACTTCTGCCAGTATTTATTCTGCTAGATGATGTCATTGCTGCTGGAGTCTGGGGTCAGAATCAAATGAAATAATCTCAGTTAAAGTTTTCTCCCAAGAAAATTGTCTAGTTCTGTGAATGTGCAATTTTGTGCAAAATATTTATTGTTTGATAATTGTGGAGCGATAAGAAAAGCCACTTGTCTTCCAGGGACATATTGATTTTGAAATAGCTGCCTGGAGTGGCAAAGAGTGTGTTTCCAGAGAAAATGTCAGCGTGATATTTCAAGAGTATTGATATATCTTCATAAATATTGAATTCTGGTTGCTAATGTAGCCAGTAAATAGCTAAAGGCAAATTCTAATTTCCATTAAAACTATGATATTTGCCTGGCAAATTGAGAACTCTTGGGATAGAGCTTGGCTTCTTAGGCCTAGACAAGTGCTATTATAAAAGCAATTGATTTTAGAGAAAAGCAGCATGAATGCACTGAGAGCCCTTTAAGATCCTTAGATGGCTGCAAAGTACAGCATCCCTCTGCTTCTCTGCACTACAGGAAACTGAAGCACACAGACTGTATTGAAGGGGAGTCTTGCTGTTTTACTCCCACAGCAAGTTTGCTTTGGTAGTTGTGCCAAAGAACCTCAGGCTGGGGGTCTGGGTGTGCTTTGGATTCTTTTGTTTGCCACTGCTGGCAGTGCAAACTTCCAGAAGTTAGTGCTCTGCAATGGGTTACAGTGACCTGCCAGGCATGCTGAGGAAGAACTGCCAAAGGGAAATTTAGGGACTGGGTTCTTCAGAAACAGTGCTCATGTAGCACTCAGTGGAAGGTTTAGATGTGTCAGACAACACTTGGACAGATCACCCAATGGCTTTCCAGAGTCTAGGAAGTACAAACTTTAATTAATTGGTCATCCTGCCAGAGCTACAAACCCCCTGTTCTCCAGTTAGCAAGTTGAACAAATATGCAGGCACAAACACAATTACATCTCCCACTCTTAGGTGAGCTGTTCCTGCATGTGTGGGGCTTTGCACTTTTGTTTCATGGAAAAGGAGTGCTTTTTGTATGCTGTGTAAAAATGTCAGTGTGATAACTTAGTTTGGTGGTCAACAGATAACCTAAGATCTTCATTAATATATCACCTTAAAAGAAATACATCTCCAAACTCTCCTGTTCAGCGTTTTGCAGGGAGATTAATGTAGTCTGGTACAAAGGGGGCTGATTTCTTGACATGATTATATCTTTCCTTGTATGGTTTACACTTCAGATTTTTACCACAGCATCAGTAAAAAACCCAGAAAATACCCCCCTGTAAACTCTTAGGTTACTGACCCAGTAATTGAAAATCAAGTAGAGAAACATTCTTGATGTTGGGAAGAACATTACTGAGTTAACATTTTATTCAGACCCTGTAGGTGCTTAGAAAAGCAACAATTGTTAAAATCACTCTAGAAAGGAAGGGACTGCATGTTCTCTTGTCTGTGCACTCAAAAACAAGTGCTTAATTTGTTCTCTTAGCTATTCTGCAAATGCATATAATGGGTACTGCTCACTATAACGATAGACAAGAGTTCTGTTTTTGTGCCATTACTCACATTCTGGGGAGACATCTGCAAGCTCAGTCTATACCTCCAGGTGCTCACGAGTTGCCATCACCAGTTATTTCCAGTGTGAGAACACAGAAACAGCCCAAGTCGAATTCATAAGCTTGTACACCAAGACCTCCATGGTGAATAGTTTCCAGAAAAGTCTTACTGTAAATTCTGTGTCTGGTGATACTTTCTGATTGCTGTACATTGGCTGATAAACACGGCCCTTCTCCCTGCTGTTGATAATGGCTTGTGCTGTGATGCTTCTACCTTAGGGACTTAGTATTAATCTTCTGTATGTGCTCCATGCCTGCCTATCATACCTATGTTGTATAAGCATTGCTGGCTATACATAGTAATCCACAGAGCCTGGGCAACTGTCAAGACTTATTAGGGTGAACTAATCTGTTTAGCTGGGAAGGACTAATCTGTGCTTCATCTGGAAACCAGCAGGAGTCTTTCCATTGATTTAACAGAGCTTGGTTCAGATCTCCACCTTTTTTCCTGCCTTTAAAGAAATAAATTCCCACCAGCTAGGCTGTCAGAGTGCACATCTGGTCCCTGATCATAGGAAGGAGGGTGCAGGTTTGGAGCACCTTCACCTGCCAGAGTTAAGCTTAGGCAGTGTGAAAACATCAATACTGCCATATATGTTTGGGAAGAGTCTGCATATCTGGGATTATACTCCAGTTGACTTAATAGTGAGTTTATAAGTAACTATTGATGATGGATGAGATTCTGCCTAGAGGCAACAATGCAGTTATACTTCATGAGTGCTCATGGCCCGGAAAATAGGAGATGCCTAATGCAATTGACTGAAAAAATAATTATAAATAGACATAAAGGAGTACAGATCCTTTTAGAGATTACTTACAGACAATCCATCTCTGCAATCAGGATGCAATGAGGTTGCATTTACCATGGCCAAATTCTCCTCTGGAAAAACTTAATTTAAATGGAAGTTGCAAACACCTGACGTTTTTAAGCATAGAACTCCTTTCTGCTGTGACATGGAGAGTTTAATATATCTCCATTTTTATTGCAAGCCCTGTGGTTGCTCATAGTGTTTGTTCACATAAAAATGTATACTGGTGACATGCAGCTTCTTGTGCTGGCTGAAAGTTACACAGGTGTTGCAAAAGTTGCAATGCAGAGTTATTAGTTTTTGTTGCTTAACTTCCTCTGCAGCATCTGTAGTGAAGACAGTATGACGAAGCGATTAGGTAACTGTCTTCCCCAGCCAGTATTTCAAAGTTCCTTTAAGTTAAGGAAATTTTTCTCCTGGCCTATGTATGCATGCATAGCAAACCCAGCGCAGTTGTTGGCTTTCCTTCTCTTGCAACTCTCGTTAAAATTACCATTCTCTTTGTGCTATGCCTTGCTGTGCTTGGAGTTGCCATATTCTTTCTCAGCTTTCCTTCATCTGCCACTGACTAGCAGTCTGGGCAGTCCCTGGCTGTTGCACACCAGGGCCAGGCTCGCTCCCGGAGGCTGCACAAAGACCTGCCCTCCTTGACACAGAGGCACTGGTTCCCTGCCACTCCTGCCCTCCCATACCTTCCCACCCTCGGCCTTCAGCCATGCCACATATAGCTGCACCTCATGCGTGCTAAAGCCTCTGCAGGATCTGGCTGTGGTGGCAGATGGGGGGGCCCAGGGATGGAGAAAGTTTGGAGAACAAGGAGGCAGAACTATGTTTCATCACACTCGACCTCAACTATGAAGTAGATATAAAGTATAATTAGTAAGATAACATAAACAAAACAGAGTTGCGGCCTGACCTGTAATCTGATCAGTAAATAAAAGTAAAAGCCAGTTTAGCTAGATGAAGGAAAAGGCCTGTTTTTGCTGGGGCAACAGGCATATCTACAAACATGGACTTGGACAATCAGGGTTAACTTCTGGTCCCTGTGATCTTTAATTAATGGGTTGGTGGGACTTTATATCAAATTAATAAAGTGCTGAAACCACAAGTTTTTTGGTTAGAGTGCTTTGTACAGGCTGTGTTTCCAGCTCCAGCCTGCCAGGGAGACTGACACGTCCCAGGCCTGCCCACAGAGGCCCAGCTTTGCAATACAAACATCTATTTCCGTTTTTTTTTTTATAGGGGCCACAAACCAATAAAAGAAAAGGCTCATCAAGAAAAAAATGTACTTTTCTCTAGTTTCTAGGAGGAAAAGTTATAAGAAGCACTGTCAGAAACCCCAAGGGTGTATGAGTGGTACTATTGGAAAGCAGAGGCAGAGGGGACAGGCAAGCTCACAGGGGTACAACGCCTTCTGCCAGGAACAGGTGAGGTGACCGAGGGGCTGGTTGCCCCAAGGGTGGGGCAGGCACTTTCAGAGATAGAGTTGTCTTTTTGAAAGAATTTTTTCATTTTAACATGTCGAGTCACTTAATTTTGATATGGAAGTTATATTTTGCATTTAAAATTTACAAAGTGTTTTTGGTTTTGTTTTGTTTTTTAGAAACGTTGTTCCAATCTGATATTTCTATTTGTGTAAGTGTCTGGAATGGAGGAAAAAATCCTTACTGGCTGCCAGACTTGTGTAGAATCAATGGGGTAAATAAGTGCCTGTCCTGCTTCCAGTACTTTCCAAGAGCAGATGTTGAGAGGCTAACTATAGAAACAACGTGATTTATTCAAGATAAGTCCCTTGCTGCCTTCCTCCCATGCTCCCTGCTGGATCCACTCCAGACAGTATTTTGCAGTTTCAGTATAGCACATTTTTGTGATCAAGACATAAATATACCATGCCTTAGTGTCTGATTGTGATTTAGACCATAGGAGAAGAAATAAGTTTGTTTCTTTGTGCCTGGAGGTACCCGGTCCCAACAATCATCAACTTGGGCTTTTTACTTTCCGTGACAAGAGAAAGACATGTTCACAGACACGTCCCCATTGTGCCCAGAGGTACTTTCTTTTCTTTCACTGTAAGGAAAGTATCTGCTTTTCCCCATTTCAGTATGAAGAAATGTAGTTTGATTGCCAAAAAACAAGAAAAAAAAATTGATATATCAACATCGTCTGGCTTGCGGAAAAAATTATAAACCCAGCCATCAAAAGAGTAAGTCTTGCTCTTTGGTGCAAAAAGGAGGCTTCTGTGTAGAATGCTTGCTTTGGAAAGGACAGTGACTTTTTCAGAAGTCAAGCTGCTGTGAAGGAAATAATGTACATATGCACCTCATGGAATTGACATAATTCCATTTTTAATAGCATAAATCACAAATCCGTAAGCTCAGTGTAAAATTCACTTTGCATTGTAGAAAGTGAGTACTATGAGAAAAGAATGAAGACACAGTATGTGGGTACTTGCCAACCTGACCAGCTCTGTGTGTGTGTGTACTGACCTTTCCTGCAGCTTCCCACTCCTCCAGTCTGCCCTGATCAAAGGCCCTGTTGAGGAGCTTGTTCTCTTCCAGCCCAGTTTTGTTGTTTTTTTTCCCTCTAGATACCTTTATAACTGTTACACTTTTTCTAGATTAATTTTGTAAATAGTATTTAACCAGTGACACTCCAAGAATGAATGTGGGTCATCTACCTAATAATTCAAGCTGCAAACTGTATCTACTTTATTTCAAATGTCCCTTACCTTGAATCAGGGTAACTTGCTGTTATTTAGAGTTCACCTTACTTTCATCTTCATACTATTCAGGTTAAAAAATTGTGATTGCGTGTGGAGCAAAATAACAAAAAATATTTTCAAAACCTGAGAGAAATAAAGCAGCGAATGCAGTGTTTTCCTTTGGTTTTCAAAGGATCAGAGGACAGGAAGAAAAAGCATCATGTAGAAGCAGACTACAATATTAAGATCTGCCTTACACTTCTGACACTCTGAGGTGCTATCGCTGTAAGTGGCACAATTAAGATGGGGATTATACTCAAGTGAAAAATCCTGTGTCTGGCTTCCTGGCCTCAGAAGCACTGTATGCTAGCTACAGAAATAAATGTGGCTATGAATGGTCAAAAAAATAAAGTAATGAAGCTTAGGAGCAGTCTGTTCAATGCCTTCTGTCAGGCTAGAGTCAAGACTGCTGTACTTGCATACAGATTTTAGTGCAAAACAGAGAAATAAGCTGCTCCTCTCGAGTCTCAACCTCCAGTGGCAGACTAAGTCTATTCACCTGGTGGAAAACTGGTCACCTACTCCTCCACAGCTGTGAGCACTCAGTGCTGAATTTCTGGCTATCTTTAGGAAGCTTTGGAAGCATTTTATTTGTTTGCTGCTACTAGCTGTTATCAATACTGGAGTAAAGATCAATAGGTTGTAGACTACAGCTTAGAACTGAGGAGTCCTGTGCCAAAAGACCACATGGACTTTTAATTTCTTACTGAGAAATTATCTGTATGGGAATAACAGAGATTCATTTTTATTCACCTCCTCTTATGAACTGTTGGAAAAAACCCAGAGAAGAGACGGTAACTTCATTTGGAGTGGCAATATGCTGCAATAAAATGCTATTCAAATCGAGGGAAGAAGAGGTTATTTTACTGCATTTGGTTCAATGAATTGTGATCTTTTTCTTCCTGTGCAAAAAGGTATTAAAATTATGTGAGATGTAAGCAGAATGTTTCCCTTCAGTCAGACCATGATTGAGGGGAATTATCCTGATGGTATTGCTCATCTTTTGTGAACTAAGTAGTACCTATAACTACCTATCAGAGATTTTGCATGTGCCCCCTATTCAGGATGGGAGCATCTGTTTCAGTCTCCTTGATTTAGTGAAGTCCTCCTTTCTATTGTTTTGGTTCAGTGGCTAATTCTTTGTTCACTGAGGGTCTGACTCTAGCAACAGAAACTGAGTTTTCCTCTCCCACGACATCAGAAGGAAACGAAGTACAGGAAGGTTTGAGGAGATGGAGTGGATTTGGCTAGTTTTTCCACTAAGCAGCTGTAAAAGGGGAAGGTGACTGTGGGAGAGGGACCAAAACTGTGTGCTTTATGTTCTCCACTTTGCTCCACATGGATGATTTTTCAGCATAGATTCATTCTTATGGCCCACGTCTTAAAGTCAGATCAGAATTTATTAATCTTCAGGATTTTTTTGTAAAGATGAATTGAAAGAAGTGGAGGTTTAGCAGGGAGCAGAAATGTTGGGGTAGTCTGTGGTGTCAGCTCTAGTTCATCACTGCCTTTATCTACTTCATTAACAGCGTGAAACAGGCTCTGCACACACTTTCCAAAGGCCTAGATGAGCAAAGTCTTTAAGTCAGAAGACAGAAGTAGTTTGTGGAAAGCTAAAATTATATTCTGTTTTTGGCAAGCCAAGCCTTGTCTGGAGATGCTGAACTTCCTTGCATGCTAAGTGTGAGCTCTGCCCAAGTACCTTGAAAAGCAAAGGCATTGCATGACCATTGGCCATGTTGCTCCTGAAGATGATGTCAGGGGACAACAAAGCAAAGCAGAGTTCTGCTTTACTATGTAATTTTTCTTCCAGCCTCTCCACCCCTGTGCCCTGCACTACAAGTAACTTTTTTTTTCTCCGCCTTTATGATGTGGTGGATTATTATTAGCACTGTGACATTTTCTCAGATAGCATTATTCTCAAAGTTGTGCTGTGTATATTAGTATAGACATAGACTTCTTTTTGTTAAGAAAATGGGAGAAGACACTGGGTTTCTGTGTTTATGCTGTCACCGTGAACACAGTAATGATGCTACACAAGCAAAATAGAGTTCTGGTTAGCTACATTTAATCATGCTGCATTTTTGTGCATAAGGCTTTATTATGGAAAATTTGAGAGCACAGAAGACTTGAGGAGAGCTGACAGTCACTAAGATTAAGACATTGCCTTTCTATCTTGTCCTGTCAGTCAGGGCTCTCTGTAGTGAAAACTGATTTCAGAGGGGAACTAAACCGTGTTTGCCATTTCCCTCTAAACTCTGTGGTGACATTGGCTGAGGTCATAGCATTGCCCTCACCAACGTCTCTTAATGAAAAGTCCATTCATTAAGTTCAGATTCATTGAGAGGGTTCATCTCCAGCAAGAATTCACTACTATTCAGGAGCTTCCACATTGTAAAATCTCCATTTTAAAGGAAGAATGTTAAAATATTAGAAGCCACAGAGAGCGCTATGGGTTAGAAAACAAAGCTTTTGATCAAGTTTTTAATCTGAATTTAGCTTAATCTCTGAACTGATTTTCATATTATTCAGATGATGTTGCTGTTTTACTGCAGGGTCAGTAGGGTGCACTGAATTATTGCATGGCTAATAAAGTAATTCTATACTAATGCTGATAAAATAATGCTATAATAATCTCTTCCCATACATTAATTGTAAGCATTTTTTTCCAGAGAAACATCTGGTATCCTCCTGTACCCCACTTTCCAAGAGCCCTGACTTTATGTTGTGAGATTACGTTAGTCAAATGTAAACCCTCCAGTAGATGTCAATGAACTGTAACCATTGTGACCGCATGGTTATTGACCCAGGTGCAAATAGTCAATGCCCAATTTAAAGATTCAGTTCTGACAAATGGGTTAGAATAATGAAAACATGATGGGAGATGGTTGGGTACTTCACTGCCTAATTGAATAGATCCTTACAATTTGTTCTATAATACATAATTTTTCGCAGCCAACGGGTGAGTAACAAATCTATCATCTTTAATGTTTCAGAGTTAACTGATGAAAATTCTGGAACTGAAAGGTATCTGTATTTTTCCTTTGGAACAATTTTAACAAAACGCTAAATTCGCTTTGTGCCATTAGCAGGTTGGGGTTTTTTTGGTGTATTTTCGTTTGGTTGGTTGGTTTGTGGGTTTATTTTTTTTTGGTTTCGTTTGGTTTTGAATTGGACTTTGAAAAACAAGACATTTAAGTTCTTTTTGGAAGCAAAACGTCTTTCTGCATGTATGCTATCATTAATATAAGAGGAACCTAGTTTTAAAGAAAAATGAAGAATAGTGCTTTCAGAGACAATTTTAATTCTGTTCCACCCCCCATCCCCCCTTAATGTCAAATAAATATCTGATCTGAATAAAGTTGTAATTTAAAAAAGATTTCAAAGGGCTTTAGATTAGGTCTTAATGTTACTTCATTCTATAGAATATTATAATTCTATAGAACATATTCTATAAAATATATTCCTTTTTAGAATTTCCAAGTATTACTTGTTTAAATCTGGATTTTGAGTTCCTTGAAGATTTTGTTTATCAAAAATCCAGCAGCTATACCTCAACTGGCTAGAGTAAAATGCTTTTTTACTTTACTGCAGTTTCTGAGGTATTGTCTGCTCCTAGTTTGTAGTTTGCACACACAGCAGGGGTAGATGGTAGATAGGCTGATGACGTGTCTCTGATTTCTATTATCTACATAAATTTTAATGCAGACATCAGCAAGAGTATTTTTCAAGATGTTGTAAGTGATCCCCAGTTTTAACTGTTTAGCTAACAGGCAGAGCCTGAGGAAGGTTATTTTAATATTCTAATACAGCATGCTAATCTGCTATACTGCATCAGATTTCAGGCTTAAAAAATCAGTTGCAAAATAGGTTTTATAATGTTAAAATATACTGCTAGAGCAAGCACTGAAATAAGACTTCCCAGCACGATGATCTATACTGACATTTAAAGGACAGATTGATTTTTATAGTGTTCCACTACAAAATTTTATAGAGATGTTACAATTGCAAATCAAATAATAAATAGCTGAAAGGACAGACAGAGAGCGACTTTGGTTTACTTTTGCCTTTTTCATCAATTTACAGTATGGTGTTATCCATTATCTTTCTGAAGCAGAAATGCAGTGGTGGTTTGTTTGGGTTTTTTTTTTCTTTTATCACTTCATAGCTTTTCACTAGGAGCCATATTTGGTAGTATGGTTCAAATGGTTTCTATCACTTAATTTAAATAGTTTTATACTTCTGTGAAGTTGTAAAGTATTTTGAAGCTGCTGGAACGTTTGTGTAAATATCACCCTGAAAGTTTAGATTTACTTTGATAGCAGAATATGTAGGAACATGGCTTCTTTACTCCAGCAGAACAGGTTTTTCATGATCCAGGTGACATTCCTAATTATACAAATTTTGGTCTAAAATAAGCAGTTTATCTGTTCAGCTTTCTTTAAACAGTTCCAGTGCTTGTGTTCTAAACAGTGAAAAGCACTCAGTACTAGATCTAGAAGGAAATGATGGCTTCATGTTTAATGACAAATTGCTAGTAAAATTACCATTGTGGTGAACTGTTTTTTTCGGAAGAAAATAGGAGTGTATGGCTGCAGCTGCTGTCTTGTGGGTATTATCAATACAGCCAATGATGCTTTAACCATTTGAACCAAAAATCTGAAAAGCTTTAACAAAGATATAAACATTGTGATGTGATTATTTTTCTCACACTATCGGCTTGCTTTGAACTTTATTCATTCATTTTTTTTAACTGTGTCCTTCATGAAAACATATACTTAAGGTAAAAGAAAAAGGCCAGCCTTAGGCCAATTGCACATTTAAGTTATATTTTCCTTAGAATCATGTCACTGTGAAGGGCTTCCCAGTCTGTGGTACCACTGTCAAACTTTGTAAATGGAGCAAAAAGTCTGTGTTTTCAGATCTTCAGCTCCAACCTCACAACTGAATTGACATATATATAAAAAAAAATTGTCTTGAGAATGTGATCACTGACAAAACAGCCAAAAATGAGCTGGCTGAGAAGTTGGGTTTTTTGCTTAGAGAAACTTCTGGAACTTGAGGATGATTTGAACAGAAGTTTTTTGAGATCTTCTGTTTGAGACTACTTCAATCAATCAGACACAGCAAAAGGAAGAAGGGAGGGAGCAGAATAAGCTCTGTATTTTTACTGAAGAAGTGAGTGAAATTTTTTTTCCCATTTGGGAAAATTGCCGTTCTCATCTTCAGTGACAACATAATCTCAAGGTACTTCAAGCTGCCAGGAATATATGTTTGCTGTTTTGAGAAGGCTACATTTATTTCAATATGAACTGATTAATGTCATCTGGAAATTAAGCCCTTGTTAAACGCTTTTCCATATGCCTGATACAAGTTCAGCTGGAGTGAAATTTAATGATCTATAGATAGGTCTCATGTGAAGCAGTGATATGTATATGATGCTTTCCTTTCTTTCTGGTCAAAGCAGGTGTTACGTGCTTTCTCTGTTATATAAAAAAGCAAAAAGAGAACTTGGAAATATGCACATGATAGATATTTTAACTAAGAAGGTACCATAACTTGTTAGCCCATTTGCCATCTGTCTGAGAGAATGGAAAATTTATGATGAAAACTGTTAAGTGTTTTCACTATATGTGGGGATGAATTAAAAGCTCCTGTGATTTTATTTTGTGACTATTCTAGTCCTGGCCAGACATTTTGCTATTGCAGTGATGATCTGGCTTTACACGTTTACTTAAGGAGAGAATTTGGGTCACAATTTAGGGGGTCACAGAATGTCAGAATTTACCGAGCAGTGGATGAATAAATTGTGTCTACTTATCAGAAACTTTTAGGCGAGAAGTACCATGTCCATAGAGTAGCCATCAATGAACCAGTGAATGGATGTACTGAATGAAATTCTGCAGAGGTCTGTCTTGCTTCTGGTATAATCCAGTAATATTGATGTGAATTACACAATGGACCATATCCTTATTGAATTTGATCATGACATAAACATAGGATGGACTGTAGATATGCTGAAGAGCAGGACTAGAAGTCAAAATCTCTTTCACAAACAGGTAAAATGGGCTGAAGAATGTAAGGTGCTATTAAATATGGACAATAGCAAGCAAGATTAATAAACTGTGAAAACAGTTTGGAAAGCAACTGGATCTGTAGCAAGTTGTTTGCAAAAAGTGAGTGGCTTTGGTTGATTAAAACCAGAATGTGAATTAACAATGTGATACTTCTGTTAAAAAACCAAACATCATACTGAGTTGCATAAACAGGAATATAATCCATGAAAAGTGAAATAATCCTTCTTTGCTTAGTGTTGGTAAGACTGGTGCTGTAGTGCTGTTATGCACTCATCGCTTCGAGAAAGATATGCTAGAATCTGGAGGATACCAGCAGAAATTATCAAAGGTTTAGGAAATGTACCCTACCAAGGAAAACTGAATGAGTTGCTTTCCTCATCTGAAGAGGGAGACTTTCTAGTATTATTCAAATAAATGCAGGCAACTTACAAAGTAGAAAGGAATATTATGTTCTATATCCTCAGTAGGTTGCAGAAGTAGTAAGGTGTTTAAATTATGATAGGCAAGATTTGTATTAGATATTAGGAAAAAAATACTTTAGCAATAAGGATAGTGAAACACTGCCTGGGGAGTTCTTCAGTCATTTTTGGTAAACATCTGTTAAAATGAAACAAGAATAACTGAACTTTGCCTTGGATGCTTAGAGTTAGTAAAGAGACTTTGATCTTTCCAGCCTGACTTGCTGATGATTCAGTGATGTGCCAAGGGATGTACACATAAAATTCAGAAGAAGGTAAAGAGAAGGATTTGGTTGTGGCTCAGCAGTTTTTGAAAGCCAGTTTGGAGGAAAAAGTGGAAAAAAAAAAAAAAAAAAAAAGGCTAGGAATTCATGGGAAGTGAAATTATTAAAAATCCACTGAACCACTGGACTGGCTCCTGTTATGTTGCTCCTTTTTAATCTAGGAATGGGTGTCTTTCCTTCATCCTTTGGTAATTTCAGAGCCAAGCTTCTTCTCAGCCCTTCCCACTGGTAAGGAACTGCCCAGCTGTAGCTAATCACACAGCTGTTGCTAAAATGAGGGATTTGGGTAATTTTACTACTATTAGCAGAAAAGTGGTTCCTTTAGAGAGCTAAATAGGTAAAAATTTGGCTGGGAAGGTAGGTGGTATACACAATCGGTGGAAACGTGTCTTTTACACAGAAGACTTCTTGTGCTATTTGGGTAAAAGTTGTTAATGCTTTGAAAATCTTAATGTGTTGTAATATGCTTAAAATGAGTGCTTGTGAGAGGTTTATACAGAAGTAAAACCATACAGATGTTGATGTTTAATGACCAGAATATGGTATTGTAACTATGTTTTGAGATATATTATGTTAAACAAAGGTGTGAATGAGATGACTTTGGCTGTGAAAGGGCCCATTTTGGGGAGGGCTCCTGCAGCACTTTTCCCCGGGCGCCATCTTGGATGCCAGGCCTGCCTGGTCAAAGCTAGTGCCACCGGCAGGTTTTACCTCATGAAAGTGGCTCTGTAACACAAAAGTGTTAACTTTAAAAGTTGTTAACCTATTTCTTCTCATGTATGACACCTGCTCAGCATGTCAGTGTGACTAGTTAGGAATAAAACTATTCAGAGGACCAAGCCTGCTGGGTAACTCACCTCAGCTGAGAGCTGTGGGAGTTCAGCTGGTAGTGATGCCACAGATGCTGGCCCCTGCCGGCCACCCCTCTGGTCCCCCAGTTGTCCCCTGTCATAGTCCTGCTGGCTGCTGCCTGCTGGGACAGGACAAGGCAGGGGCAGGTCTCGTGCCTGCCACCCCCTTACAACTGAGGCAGGAGCTCTTATATTAATATATCTCAGCCTATAACCTGTGCATGTCATCTGTGCAAAAGCAGCAGTTTATTTTAATAGAGCAAATAATGAGCGCAGGGCCGTTTGCAGAGGGCTGGAAAGCCCTGTGGAGCTGCCCTCGCTTGTGGCAGGAGGCACAGGAGCCTTCCAGAGGCCTTGCACTCCAGGGTGAGCTGGGCCGGCTGCTCCGAGGTGCTCCTCTGCTCCGTGGTTTCGCTGCATCTGGGACATCCGTTCTGTCGTAAGTTGTTCTATAACCAGCGGCATTGCCCTGGGATAATGAGGGCAAAACTGAGGTCAGTAGCATTTTAACATCATGGTAATAATAAAAACAACAACCACGTAATGTAATATTATGTAATAATGTCATATGTTCACAAACGTATGCTGATATTCTTTCCCCCTCCCCCTCCTCTCTTCAGGACTTCCGATTTAAGTAACTAAACATCATGTCTGACCCTGTTGTTCTGCGTAGCATCAAGAGATTGGGAGAGGATAACAATGCTTTTGACTTGGATGGCAAATGTAAGTTTATTCTTCAGTCAGCAACTTGTTTTACAAAGCATGTAAAAATAGGTGGTGGGTGGCCTAAGTGGAGCAAATAGCCTACAGAATACAAATCAAATTGTGGAATAGATACAGAGTTATGTGTATGCTGTCTGCAAAACAACTTTTCTGTAAAAACTATGCATAACAATCCCTGCTCATGGGCAATCTTTACTTATCAGCCTACAAGTTCGCAGTATCTACCTAGGTTTTTATACTCAGCACTCTGGTGTACAAGAAAAAGGCCTTTACTAGGGAAAAAAATTAGAAGTTCTGTCTTCCACAGTTTCTAAAGCTGTTTTCAATGAACACATATATTTGTGGTCATACTTATATTAGGCAGAATTCTTACGAGCTCTTGCTACGCAAAGATCTGCATTTCTTCCCCTCATCAGAGCTTTTCCTCTTTTCTTCCATTTTTCTTTGCAATGTGCACTTTTCCATTTTGCCAGTCCAAATGCAGCAAGAGTCAAGGAGAAACATGAAGAGAAACTGCTAAATATTTTGAGTTCTGTTTATAAGACTTGAGGAAAGCTGACAAAGGGTGGGGTGTTTATACTGAATGTAACGTACAAAGGAAAGCAAAACAGTAGCATATAATGGAAGATAAATTGCAATACGGTATAATGTACATGCTCCTCACATAGAGTAAAAAGGGTTCACAAAACTATTCCAGCACTCAGATATCACCAGATTCCCGTAAGCATACATACATTTTGTATTTTCTTAAATTACCTGACAGCTGCACCCTAATCCTGGAAGAGTTTAAGCTTTAATTTAAACCATTCTCCTAGGACCCAATGAAATGCTTCAAACCATGCATGAAACAGCCTGTGTTCTAAATATGGGCCTTATTGGGATTTACAAATGTGGCATTCACTCCCAATTTCATCTGCTTCATCACAAAAAGAGGTGCTCTCAGGTTGGGTCTGAACAAAACACAGCTTGAGAAGGAGTGATGTTTTATTTTCTTTCTTTCAATTCATCTGATGTATGTTAGAACAATCAAACTGGATAGTGATAAAAGACTGTGCGGTTTTATTTCTCTTTAAATACTTCATGACAGATATCCTCCACAAAAATGGAGACTTGTGTTGAAAGACAGTCCCTCTCTCTTGGAACTACTTTTTACCAACAAAAAGAAATCAAAGCAAACCATACTAGACTGAGTTACAGTGATATTTTTCCCCTTGCCTAGATAACAGCTCAGGTTTAAGGCAGTCCAGCCTCAGTCTTTTTCATTCCATGGTAACTATACATCTACCTTTTGTTAAAACTTACAGCATGCAGCAAAATTCTTCACATAACCATGCATATTATGTAATTTCAGACAATAATCAAACTTTTTCAAGACCTTAGGACTGATTTTTAATGGGAGACCTCTTCAAGACTCTCTCCCTGCTATACAGCAGCACAGTGTCCCTGTTATAACTTGCTCTGTCTGTTGTTATTTTTAAAACTTAGAAGTTGATTGATGCTAAGTCTGTATTTCAAGCCTAGTATCATTCATTGTATGAGTTTGGGATTTCCTTCCAATCTTTATCTGTAACAGGATGTCTCATAGGGCTAAGGGAATAACAGTAGAGTCTGAACACTTTTTGAGTATTCATTCTGAGCTTGGACTGAGCCTTGATTGTGGTTATCTTTGTAGAGATTGACTGATATCTGCAAACATAAAAGCAGCTGTTTCACTAGAAGACAGCCCATGTGCTTTTTTTGCTCTGACATTAGAAGCTGAACAAGAGCTTCATGTGCAGCAGGGATTATGTTCTCTGTGTTAAGTCAGATAATACCTTTGGTTTTAACCATCTTCATCAAATCTCTTACACTTTGCTGGGATTATTCTCCTAGACTAGATGATCTCCTATTTGACAGATTCAGAGGTCTGTTTTTGTTAGGAACTTGAAATCTATTGTTACAGCTGGTAAGAAGATAGTGTAGGAAATATTCTCTGAATAGCTTAAATGTATTCTTAAAACCAAAGCTGGCGTGCTAGATTCTGCAGCTGATTTTGAAGTCTGCAACCAGCAGCAGCAACCTCAGCTCCATGACTGTGAAAGAAACCAATGTGAATGTTTTCTGAAAGTCTGCTCTCTCCCCAGTATTTTGCTACCCCAGCACTCTGCTCTGCATCCTGCTGGAATGAACAGCCATGTGCATGCTGAAGCAGTACAGACCTCCCCCCTCTCCTCCCCTACTGTGTTGTTTTGTTTTTAAAACTTCTCACTTAGGCTGCTAACTAAAGGCAGGTCCAATCCATAGGGCATTGTGGGGTCTAATATTGGTGGCGAGAGGGCAGGAATGATGAGAAAAGGGAGTGAATAGGTTAAGGGGTATGTCCTTCTGCTTCTGGGAGAGAAAACTTTTCATCTCTTCCAGCCACTTCAATCTGGCACTCCCAGATTGCCCAGATTTACCTAGCTGGTTTAGAGTGGGATTTTGTCTTATGTAATTGTTGCTTTTACTTGTAATGGGATTTTGGCAAAAGACTTTCTATTGGGACCAAAGCTACTCCTCTTTCACAGTTGGGGTCTTTTTGGCCTGTCAAGTGAGTTTGCCTCTGATTTCAGTTTCTTTGGAAATGCACTGTGTTTTCTGCTTAATGTAGTGAGCAGTGTGATGAACTGCTGCAGCACCTTTCCCAAAGCAAGAATCATTGCTTTAAAACCTTACTGGCATTCTGCTGATTGATCTCATTTCCAGTGAGGTTTGCTTCAATAACCATCCTTCGTACATAGTAAGAATTAACCCTCTCTGGATCAACCTTTGAACAACACATCTGTAGGTGTAGTTAAGAGCCAGCTTTAAAGTGGAGCTTTTTGAGTACAGTTTTTCATTGCTTGAATCAAGTATCAGATTTCCTCAGGTTTAACTTTTACTGTGTTCTCATAGTACCAGTAAATTAAATTCTTGGTAGTGTTCTTCAGCTTTTCCTTGATTCTGTGCTTTTTTCAAATAGTAAAATGTCTTTCTTAAAGCCCTTAATTCCTCTTTCAAAATATTTGAACATTCAAAGATCACTATAACTTTTTTTCTTTAGGGTTAATAAATTCTTTCATCTTCCCTACATTCTTTTCTTTTCTATAAAAATCATGTTCTGTCCTCTTTTTTTACTTTTTCAATTGTAGCAGTGTGAACTTTTACTCACCTGTTTCCTTCTTTCACGTTAGCATAGGTAACATAATTCCAGATTCTCCTCTGCTTAAAAACTGCTAGCACACAAGAGCTGGCTCACAGCGCCTCACACTCTTGGATAGCATTGATATACTCTTGTTTCCCTCTTCAAGTTCATAGATTAGGGTTTCTTCACTGTTGGAGAATGCTTACTTTGCTCTCTAAGTTGATATGACTCAGAAAGCTATTTCACCAGACTCTTTTGTTCTCATTTTCCTATCAGTAGCCAATTCCTTCACTTTTTGCAAAACACTTAGCTTCCTCTGCAGGCTGGTAATGCAATCTCTAAAACTTAACTTTTTTGATAAACACTGGAGAATCTTCTAGGAATGCTTTCAAACCACTGCCAGCTGTCAAAGTTCAAAAAACTGCAATCAGATATTTCTTCTTCCTTCACAAGCATCTATTTTTCTAACACCAAATTATTCTTTATCATAATAAATTATGTAAAATAATAATTTTACAAATAAGAACTTTCCTGGAAAATGTCTGGGTTTTTTGGAATACACATAGGTCCTTATTGAATGAATCTTTTCTTCTTGTCATCCCTGAGTAACAGAGCAGAATAAAATCAATAGTCGTTTTCAGCTAAAGCCAAATAAAGTTATCTTATTAACCCCAAAAAGGAGAAGTAATAAACTGTTCTCTCAGTCTCAAACTCAGACTGCTTCCATCTAACATTGTTGCCTTGTGAAATGCAAAACTCTGGAGATAGTGGAAAAGCCCTCTTCCCTTGGGTAGGAAAATGATGGAGGCAAAATCTGTGGTTCCAGTGATGACTTTGCACCCTCTGTGAATCGTGATGCAAAGCTCCTCCATATTTGCTCTGTGAGACAGGCCTGTGCATGCTCAGTGTTGTGTCACTAGATGTGAAGAAAGACAGGCACTGCTTGAACAGCTTACTGTGGTTCTCAACCTGATGCTGAGCTGCCAAGTGCGTTGTAAATGAGCAAGGTGCATATGCCCAGTGCCCTTAGATTATCCAAACTATGCTGTATATGTAAACCCAGCTCATTATCATTGTCATCTCAAACGATGTACTGCAAATATAGCCTACCCTTACGATGACACTTCTCTGGGACCCCTGCCAACACAAGCTGTGCTTTAGGTATGATGTCTAACAATCTCTCTTGAAAAGGAGCTAAATCTAGACCTGTTCTGGGGACTAGGAAGTTGTCCTACAGCATAATTATATCTTGTAGTATAATTGCATTTCTCTAAGCTATATATAGAGAGCTATATATATATATATAGGTTCCTATAGAGAGAATCCCAAGAGTAGACATCAGTGTGACAAGTTCATCGTACCCTCCAGGAGCACAGCTTCCCCTCTTCCACAGGATTTGCAGCCTCTTAAGCTGTTGGAAGGCAAGAGTGATGAGCTACCACCCTTTTCAGGGAGCATGTGTGGACTGCCAGTAGAGTAGTAGTATTTCGTGATGAAACAGTGTCCAAGAGAACTAGTGGAATACTAGAGAACAGTCTGCTATGAAAATGAGTTGACTTCTGGCGAATTTCCTGAATTATGTATTTAGTGAAAAACATTTTGTCACCTGGGGGACTGAAAACTTGAGACTACTTTTTCAAGAGAAAGCAGGTATAAACTGATATACACTTACCAAGGAATTTTTGGACCCATGTCAGTTTGTGTCCTTGGCTAGATGTATCAGTGGGAATGAAATGCTTATAACTCAGGAATGATCCAGTCCCATGGGGTTCTAGGGTTTATGTTTCACATATCTACAGAAGATTATGTACTTTAACAATAATTATTGACTAGACTGTGCATTTATTTTCCCTAACAGGTAACAGCTTCAAGAAATCAGAGTAAGTCACGTATACAAATGGAACAATTATTATTTCTATTATTCAAAGAAGTTAATGTCATCGGATTAAATTGATGCATTTATACAATATGTGGTATCTAATAAAAAACTGTTCCTTAGGAGATGAACTGCCTTATTTGATACAGGTGACACAGGCAGACCAAACTTGTTGTTTAAAAGCATAGACTAATGACAGCAAAATATGGTCTTCTGAAAATGTTTTTGATATTAAAATTTATCTTTTTTTAGTACTTTTAGTTTGAGAAATGAGTTTTTCAGGAATTTTAATCGATCTTGATTAATTTCTCTTTAAGCTTAACTGTGAGTCTTTAAAGTAAAAGGAATTAGCTCACTTCATTTGAGCTCAGACATTAAGATTTAAATGTAGAATTCTAGATAGTTAAAAGCTGAAATGATTTAGAGACCTTAATCTTCAGCTATAATCCAAGATTTGAATGGGGTTAAGAGTCTCTCTCTTCCTTGGGAGATCTTGGGATAACTCTGTAGCAGCCTGGATATCCTAATGGGTGCTGTAATTTGTGCCAGCTCTTTCTGACGCAGTCTGAGAAAAACTGGAATGGGAAAGCAAGAGCATCTCTTAATTTTTGTCCTTGCCAGGTTGCCCATCTCAGAGAGCACCAGCCCAGTGTTCAAGCTCTACCACAGTCCTCACACATATCTTGAAACCCAAGTTCTGTTGGATTTTCACATGTAACACGCATATGGTCCTACCTACTACACATATGAAGCTTCCTTCAGGCTTTCTAGGATCTGGTTTTTGAAAACTGTTCATGACAAATATAGCTTGAATTTATTTTATTTTAAAAAAAATCCAAATTGAAAATCCCTACTCATTCATCACCAAACGCACACAGCTAATTACTTGCTATAGTAATATAAATAGTGGATCCCATCCACACTGGTGCAACTACTTCTTTAGATTTTAACTGACCCTACAGAACAGCAACACATAATGTGAGCACTGAAAAAAACCCTATGGTAGTGTGAGAGATTCTACTGCCACTATGGAGCTAGGAACATACGGGCAATATAGGTGGGAATGGGTACAGGACCTTTCTCTGTCTTAAAGAAAGGACTAACCAACAATTTGGATGGTGTTTTTTTCTCTAACTGGCCTCAAAGAACCAACAATTCACATTATAGCAACAGTGTTTTGAAGAACTGCTTATGAAACAAAGCATAAACCTTCAGATTGTTTTAACCTAACATCCATTCTAGTCCCCATCTAAAACGTAAAAGAACTATCAAACCACTGGTTCTGAAGAAATCTGAAAGAAACAACTTGTCTCTGAAAATTCTGGGCAAAATGTCTCAAAAAAAATGCAATTTCAGAGAAATAACCAAGAGAATAAAAGAAATAATGTAAAATCTTATCCTTTTTGCTAGGAATTTCTATACGTATGAAGAACCTTTTGTAGAGAAGAAAACTGAAAAGTGAGTTAAGTTCAATTCTGTGTACTATCTTTGCATATAGAACAAAATATGCACTACAATAAAAGTTTATAATGTTATGTTTTCTGCTCTTGAAGGTCACCAGAAAAGAAAGAAAACACTATTCGTATTGGCTTCTTTCAGCTGGTAAGGAAAGCAATGGCTATAAATACTTTATATGTACTGTGCTCTAGAATAAGTGACAATAATCTATATGGGTGTTTTGGGGAATAGCTATGACTAAGCCACACTTTTAAGGATTAAACCATTTGGCATGAAATCCTGCCATTAAAGTCAATGGGAATTTAATAGAACCCTTTGTCATTTTGTCAGCTTGGTATTGATTATCGATATTTGTGTCGTAATTGTCTATTAAACACATTATATTGAACTTACAGGTAGATATGGGGAAAAGAGTTACGATGCATAGCAGGGATCTAGATGACCTTGGTTCGTGCTTATTTCTGCCAAAAATTTGCTGTGTGATATTTGCCAGATAATTTAGCTCCCTTGTAATTGCTCCATGGGTGTTAGTAGTTTTGGTAACTATAAAAACTTGGGAATGCACAATACTGTATGGTATGTCTAGCCTTTGATGGGTGCATCTAAATTTTAAAATTAATTTAGTAGTGAGATGTCCATCACAGCAGCATGCAGCTAAGAGGTTTTATTACTTCTGGTTTGCATGTAGTCTAGGCAATTATTCTGTAATTTGTCCAGACTAATGTGGTCCTGACTGTAGTACTGGGCTAGTGCAGTTACATCCATGTGGCTTGTGCTCTACCTCACTAGGCATCTCAGTTTTTAGCTGGGGGGAGAGAACAGTCTTTTCCACACGGGGGACTATATCTGTCAATCAGAAGGGCTTGGGTTCTGTGGCCTGTTTTGCACAGATGTTAAACCCTAAACACGGTTGGTAAAATGGTTGGTTAAACGGATGGTATGCTTGCATCAGATGTGCTGAGATCACGTCTCTGTGCAGTTTCTCTGTGGGTTTCTTTTTTTTAATCAAGGAAATTCCTAGACTACTTATGTGCAAAGTCTGCAAAACAGTGGTAGTGCTACAGCTTTCTTTCGATGGTTTTTGTACTTATTTTTCTTTTGTGTTAAATGACTTGTTTTTCCCTTTATCTTGTCTCTTCCCTAATGTCCCTTTTCTATAGGTGCACCAAATTCCCACCCTTTCTTCTCTTAAACACATTATAACACCTACAGAACCTGGACAGGTTCTCCAGCAGGCTATGATTCCTCTTTACACTCCTATTTCAAAATACATAACAGTTGATACTGATATTCTATGTGGACAGCTTGATCTATATATTTACGCGTGACTTCAACATGAGAATCAGACTTCACACAATCACGACGAAAGTAAATAAAGTCACTGTATCTTAGCTGACTCACCAGCTGCATGTGTGCATGTCCTTGGCCCATGGCAAATGTAAGGTGTTAGGTGTTAGCTCAGTCCTTTTTTTCAGTACATACTATGTCATATTTCTATACATTTCTCCCAGATTAAGACCTAATGCACAATTGCCTGGCTCAGCCAACATTTAGAGTATTAACTATGAGAACGTGCTCTCAGACTTTTAGTTGGCTTTCTACTGCAGTACCTCAGACTTCTGAGAAATTAGCTAACTCTTCAGAGGCTCTCCATAGTGCCCTAAGACTTTTTCCTCCCTTCCCTCTCCCTCCATCCCCGCAGGAAATCTGCAAAGCAGACTATATATATGAATTATAATTACTATTCTTAATCTTTTATCTAGTTTCTGGAATGATAATAATGTGGAATGATATCGAGCTATTAATGTTACATGATAATTCACGTGGTCAGATTCTGCTGTCAGCTAAAAGGGAGCTCATAATAATTTATGAGGCTGTAATCACAGGTGAAATTAGATTAGATTGGGGAGAGAGATTTGTCTTCTTTCTATTGAAGATAATTCTGAAATTTAAAGAGAATGATGTTGTATCTGATCTACCAGATTAATGATTTATCAGTTTACAACCAACTTGAAGACTGGCTCTCAGCAGACACTGTATTTTTTTTCCTGTCTCTTTAGTTTCGATTTTCTTCATCTGTGGAAATTTTAATGATGGCTGTTGGTAGTTTCTGTGCTATTGTTCATGGAGCAGCCCAGCCAGCTGTGCTACTTGTGTTTGGTGCAATGGCAGACACATTCATTGAATATGACATTGAAATGCAAGAGCTTAAAGACCCACTCAAGATATGTGTAAATAACACCATAATGTGGATTAATGGTACTATTCATCAGAATGAAAAGAATGCCACAATAAGATGTGGGTAAGTAGCAGATGTATTAGTTTCTTTTCCTTTGTTATTATGGCTTGTCAGAGAATGTATCGCTAGGGAAGGTCCAGTTCAAACCTTTAAACTTTACATTTTCTAGCCATAAGGCAGAAAAGGGGCATGGTTCTTGTTATAGCGTGCTGTTTCTGAGCTGGAGATATTACCTGAAGGAAGAGAAGGTCAGTCTGGGGATATTCTATGACGATGATTGTTCTGATAAGAGATGTAGCTACTACACATCTGACTTGATTAATTTGTTTTCCCTGATGACACTGTAGGTAATAATGACTTCTGGTCATTCTGATTAGGGCTTAGGTATCTATAGGTGCCTGCTGACTTCTGAGCAAGTTAGCTAAACTTTAGTAATTAAATTTATTAAGTAAATTTAGTAAAGAGAAATAAGCACTTCTAGGATGCAGTTCATCTTAGCTTATGGGAGATGTCTAAGGCAGGTCAGATGAACTGCCCTATAAGAGTGCCTGTTTCTTTCCATTAACTGTAATAAATGGAGTCTAGATGATTCATTCAGATACAGATATCTGTCAAAACCAGATTTGAACCTGTAACCTCTCCTAAGGCTCATTTTTCAGTGCATCATTCCAAGAGTTTTCTAATCTCCGAGTGACATTTAATTAGATATTTAATTATAATTAAAAGTTACTTGTCTAGAGGTCTCTGAAATTCAGAGCACATGGGAAGTGATTCACATTCCTAGATGTAGGTGACTGGTGCCAAATTATTTTGCTCCAGGCTGCCCAAGCCAGACCTCTGAGATGGGGCTAGCAGACAGAATACAGAATTTGCTACAGACCTCTGTTCCTCTGAAGCAGCACCTACCCACCAGGCAGGATACATTCATAGAATCATAGAATGGTTTGGGTTGGAAAGGACCTTGAAGAACACCTAGTTCTACCTCCCCTGCCATGGGCAGGGACACCTTCCAGTAGACCAGGTTGCTCAAAGCCCCACCTGACCTGTCCTTGAACACTTCCAGGGATGGGGCATCTATAACTTCTCTGGGCAGCCTGTTCCAGCACATTGCCACCCCCACAATGAAGAATGTTTTCCCAGTATCTAATGAAAACGTACCCTCTTTCAGCTTAAATCCATTCCCCCTTGTCCTATCACTACCTGCCCTTGAAAAAAGTCCCTCTGCAGCTTTCTTGTAGTTCCCCTGGAGGTCCTGGAAGGCGGCAGTAAAGTCTTCCTGGAGCCTTCTCTTCTCCAGGCTGAGCCACCCCAACTCCCTCAGCCTGTCTTCATAGCAGAGGGGCTTCAGCCCTCTGATTGTCTTTGTGGCCCTCCGCTGGACTCCTTCCAACAAGTCCAGGTCCTGCTTATGTTGGGGGCCCCAGAGTTGAATGCAGTACTCCAGAGGAGTATCTGCTTCATGATCTTAATTGAAGCATTAAAAATGGTACTGGTTATCAATGTCAGGCACCTGAGCTATTTCCATGATTGTTTTTTGCGAGATGATTCCAGGTGCATAGTGGTCCCTTTTGGCTTAAAATTTCATTTTACCAAATTCCAGGTAAATGGAATAAAATTTGCTTTCTGCAGGATGTTTTTAAAAAGTTGTCTAAAACCCACAAGCAATAATGACCTGAAGTGCCTATTTCAAAGTAATCTAAATGCAATAGCAGCAACTCGATGTCTTTCACTGATAGGAGGAGTAATTTAATACTCCTACTTGAGCTAAAAGAAAGCATCATTTCAGATTAGCAAGCTTATGGTACAAAGTAATACTTGAATTGTCTTCAGCAGCCTTTATTTCTCCCCACAACACTGTTTAAATCTGAGTGTTATTAGTCGGTATAATGGCACAAAGCAAGTGCATTCAATATCTAATGAAAACTTGTTGGGCAGCTCTTCCCTGACACACCCTCTCACCTGTGCTGTTTTGGAGCATGCCGTCTGGTGGGGTTTCTCAGAGACTGCAGGGCTGTTCCAGGACAATGGAGCATTTTCTGGTACCTCCCAGTGCCCTACCCCTGTGCAACAGGCAGAGCAAGCAAACCAGCCCCTGCTAGCTATAGCCTCAGTATTGTGAAACAATGCCTCTGTTAGCAAAACAAGATGACTTGCCAGTTGATGTGACTAACTTGAAGAAACACCAGATTAGAAATCTGTGAGAAACTTAACCCAGTATTGCTAACTCTTTTTTTCTTTATTTATTTTTTTTTGTTTCATTAGGCTGCTGGACATTGAGCAAGAAATGACCAAGTTTGCAGGTTACTATGCAGGAATTGGTTGTGCTGTACTGGTGTTAGGATACATCCAAGTCAGTATTTTGTTCCTTATTTTGATTTCAAAGTTTAAATCGCTAAATAATTCAGTTTATAATAATTATGTTCCTTTTAACTCCTTAGTCAACTGTCCATTTGAGCAGAGCAGATGCTTTCAATTCTCATTCTATCTACTGAAATAGGTTAGCTTTGGCAGTCTGAGACCTTGGATTTGTGCATGCATACCTTTGTACAAGGGTGTGTTTTACCTAGTGAGATGGATGCATGCTGCTCCTTTCATATTAGAAGAAATACTTGCTCAAGTGTGATTACTATGGAATCCACACACCCTCCTAAAATAACAGCTGAAGGGCATGCAGATTCTCAGTAGGCATCTCAGCTGCGTTGAGCCCTATGTTTCCTTTATAGAGATATTGCAGAGTAATACTAGTGTAAAACTAGTGCTGGAGAAGAATCACACCCTACACATTCTGTAGTAATGGTTCAATTCTTATAGCTGAGATGAGCTAAAAGCTTGCATGATTCCTGCATAACCTGCTAAAGGGTTCACTGCTTTTGAAGCTTTTTATAATTGCAAAATCACTTGTCAGTCTCCTTCCTGAAAACTATCCCAGAGTTTTGCTGAGGTAGGGTGGCTGCCAGCCCTATATTACTTAAGGCTACAGATGGAAAAAAATTTGTCCATATGACATTCATGTAACAGCACAAGTAATTTAACTTGCGTCTCCTCTCAGCCTATCAGAGCTGAGACAAATGCTTGATCCAGACGCTTTATAAAATTGTTGGATTATTTAAAGATCAAAGGCATAAACCATTATCATGTCTGTGTAGCTAGAATGTATTTTACCTGAATAGTAATTTTATCAATAGCCAAATTGGTCTTTCCCATTTTAGCCAAATTGCTTTTTTGCATTTCTTGGGAGTAGAAAGACTTTTTACTGCAATTTATCAGCCACATTATGCTCTTCACAGATCTGCTTTTGGGTTATGGCTGCAGCTCGTCAGATACAGAAAATGAGGAAAGCTTATTTCAGGAAAGTAATGCGAATGGATATAGGCTGGTTTGACTGTACATCTGTAGGAGAACTGAACACCCGCATTTCTGAGTAAGTAATACAGAAAAAAAGGTACACTGCAAACATTTTGCACTTCTTTCCAAACACAAGAGTGCCAGTAACTTGGCATTTGAAAAAACACTAACATACAATTCAGCTATGTTCCTGGGAGCAGGGACCAGGCTGATTATCTCCCCCACCTTCAAAACGAAGGTCTTAACTGTTAAGCCACAATTATTTCCCTTTTGTGCCTTGTATGTTAATGTGTGTGTGGGGGGTTGTTGGGTTTTGGGGTGGGGTTTTTTTTTGTGAACTTGCCGCATCCTTTCCTTCTCCTCTTGTGCCCAGTCCTTTCAGAGTGATCTGTAATTTAGCTGCAGTGCGCACTCCCCTGAGGCTGGAGATGCGGGTTTGAACGCTCTCACTTCCCAGAAAGGAAAATTACATTAGGGCCATGCTTTGCTTTTGTTGGCTATTAAAAGAAAAAAAGTAAGCCTTGCTTAATCTTCTGCTAAAGAAGGTACAAGCACCTACCTTCACAAAGGCACCCAAGGTAGACGGAGAAACCTTCTTATCCTGGGTGAAAATCTACCCTGGAGAAAAGCAGAGGTAAAGGCTTGCTCCTTTTCTTAGTGGTTCCAGTTTACAACTGAAGGCAGCTGCAAGGGGAATATGCCAACTCTAGATGTCTCCCTGTTCTCAGTTGTATCTGCAAAATAGTAGTCACATTTGCAGAATATTTTCCTGTAGTTGAAAGGGATTTTATTTGCCTTTACTCACTGCCCAGTGGTATCTTATGACCTTCTGTGGTGTTCTTTTTATGAAGAATAAATGACAAGTGTAAGTCACAGTGAAGAATTTATCTGGCAAAAAATAGGAACCGAGCATGTATTTCTCTAATAAATAACAGTTCCCTGTTTTTTCAAACAACATTGTCCTGTGCTTACAAAGAGCTTCCTGAATGCTAAAAAACATTCTCCAGAAGAAATAGAAACGTGTGCTTAACTCAACACTCTTAATTTTTTCAACAGAGAACTGTAATTTTACTTGATACATCGATGAGCTAACAACTTTGTACTTGAAACATCAACGCCACTTGCTCCTAGTTATTTCAGGAGTTCCCAGTTCTTCTAATCTCAGGGATGAGGTAGTAGCCAAGAGTGGCAGAAGTATGATTACTGTTTTATTTTAAGACATTTTTTCTATTTGGCAATGCATAACAGAGAACAAATGAACTCTGCAGCTGCCTAGGGTAATGACGTTAACTGCTGTACCACTGTCCCCATGTGATAGAGCTGTCATGTTTTCCCACTGCCTCCAGTGATAAAGTAGCCGTCCTTGGTTTTCCCATTCTACCTCTCCTTTAGAGAAGAAACTACCTGATAAGGTGGAGAGAGGAACCAGGAGGTGGTAGAAGGTGAAACTAGAAGAGAGGTACAGCCCTCCTCCCTTTTCCTGCCCCCTCAGCAAGGCAGTATGGTACATTCTCAGTGCCCCATGATGGGAGGAACGCCGTATCAGCTACACTGTTTTTCCATTATCTGATAGCTGCATCCAGCTGGGATATCTCTGCCCCCTCCTTTGATCATCTTGGGGCACAGTAGTAAGAACTAGCTAGTGAATGAGTCTGCCAGCAGGGTGACTTCTCCTGGGAAGAGACAATATCTTCTCCACAGTATTCATGCATAAAAGCCTTTTGCTATTGCATCATTTCTTGCTGTAGCCCAGGGTCTCTGGAAGGGATGATGGTGAAAAGAATAGGAGTGAGGAAGGGCCCTCTCCAGGGTAAAGCAGCTAACGCAAACATGCCAAGACCTGCAACACAAACAAAAGATATGCTCACCAATCTTCTGTTGTTTTTTTTTCTTTTTTTTTTTTTTTTTCCAGTGATGTTAACAAAATTAATGAGGCTATTGCTGACCAAGTAGCAATCTTTATCCAGCGCTTAACCACTTTTGTGTGTGGATTCTTACTGGGATTTGTCAGTGGCTGGAAATTGACCTTGGTTATCATTGCAGTCAGCCCTCTGCTTGGGGTTGGAGCAGCTGTCTATGGCTTGGTAAGTGAATTGTGAGAGATTCGTGTTGAAGTATGATAAGCAGGGAAGCATGCCATAGAGCTGGGATGATGGGTGGAAGAGAAGACTATTACACCCCTTTAAAGTCAAGAGAAGCTGATTATGGTCATAGCAGCACCAGGGCTCGGAGAGTGAGGAAGCAGACTGTGCTCCTGTTTTGCTTATTCTGATTCCCAGAATAATGTATCCTGCTTCTAAGACAGGAGTGTAAGCATACCTTCTGTTGGGTTCTGTGGATGGGTATTATGGTTGCAGAGATCAGAACCTGGCCTACACCAGCTCTCTATTACTACATACCTAGTAGTTTAGCTGGTTACTAGACACAGGGCTTAATTTTTCTAATTAGGAGCTTCTAGAGATGATCAAGTTTCAGAGATGTAAAATAGCTGAAAACAACTGCTCAAACTTACCTCAGGCTGTCCCTGCTCCTGGCAGCTGCTGCATCCTCTCCCATTTGTACCTGTTCTGCTCCTCCATCTGCTCCTTACAAGCTTCCTGACACTGTGCAGAAGAAGCATGGTGAAGAGGCAAACTGCAGGACTCTCTGCCCTCTCACTTCCTCTCCCACACCCAGCAGGGCTGGGCAGTTCCTGCTTTTCCTCTGCACTCTCTCACACTCTTTGGTTGGGTTCAGCCCTCTGGCTAGCTCATTTCTTCCACACCAGGAACAGTTTGCTATCATTTTGCTATAAAACCTCTAATGTAACTGACTGATTTCTCATCTTCCTGCTTTTCTTTATCACCTTGCGCTGCCTGCAAGTAGATGGCATGAATAATGACTTAGTGTGAAGTGGGAAAGCAGAATCCTGGCAGGGACTAAAATAAACTCCCAGATGCTGCTTTCCTACATTTGCAATTTTTTTCTGAGCTCATACCCCTTTATGTTTGTAATTTCCACCCCCCGCCTTCCATTCTTATTTCTCTGGTCCCATCTCTTTCCTTTCACATACCCACTGTTAAGTGTTTCCTCCTTATGAGCCTTTCCAACCCAAATCTTTGATTTTTTTGCCATAAAGAAAACAAACCCAAGGTCAATCTGACCTGGTTTCCTGCCTCCAAAAGTGGCTAATAGATCCCTGGGGTAGGGTATTTGAAGAGAGAAAGCAAATAATGACACTTGACAATTTCTAGCGATATGTCATTCCCAAGCTAATGAAGTATCTTTGTGTAGAATTGTACATGGCTACATTTTCTTCCATTAATTTGAGCACTTTTGTGAGCCTAAGTAAGATTTTTAGCATCCAGCGTGCTCTCAGCTGTGGTGTAGGAACCTATCTGCTGTCAGCCCAAGAAAGAAAGCACAGTGTTGGGCAAAATCTGTTTCCATCTTCCCCCATTACTACCATTACTACTTCTTCCTGAAGCTGGACTCTGCCACAGAGGCTAAAGGGCTGCTTTTGCTGTTTAAGCTCCCTCCTCCTCCCACCATGCACAAACCCTTAGTCTGCAGTCTCCTTAAGCCCAGTTAGCGGGAGGGAGGGAGGGAAAGCAGGTGTTGTCAGCTGCTTTTTCTAGCTGCATGGAGCAGAGCTGTTGGCCAAGGGGATAACTGTCCTGCAAAACATATGCTGCAGAAGTATATGCCCTAAAACTAAAAGACAGAAGTCTTTGAGTGTGCAATGTGCCTAACAAAAGCCTGCACAGAGCAGAGGATGTGACCTTATGCAGAGCAGGCAGTGCAGTGTGACAGCCAGCACTGCTTCCTGCTGTCCTTGTCTGCGCCTACAGTTCGGGTGTAACCAGCACTTCTTGTGCTTTTGTAGGCTGTGGCAAAACTAACAGGCCGAGAACTAAAGGCTTATGCAAAAGCTGGAGCTGTGGCTGATGAAGTGCTCTCATCCATCAGAACAGTGGCTGCTTTTGGTGGGGAGAAGAAAGAAGCTGAAAGGTTTGTATGGACAAATTGTAAGGTCTCTGATTTCTTCTTCCACTGTAAAGCTCTTTAGAGTCATGGCAATTCATCTCTAAAATCTACAATGACCATCTGTTAGCTTTGAGAATAATATGCATGTATGTTACAGAAATTTAGGTTTCAAATAACTTTACATATGCAAAACCAGTTTCATAATTCAGACAGTCGGTGAAATAAAACATCAGCAATACTACCTGCAAGTTATTCCCACTTTTAGGAGCAACTGTCAAATTTTCCCCTAAACATTGTCTGTATATCACTTTCGCAGCAAATATGAAAGCTTTGGGTACTTTTAAGATAAGTAAGAGAACTAGTTCCAGCAAGACATAATGATTTGATGATGTTAGGCTGCAAATTTCTATTAAATTCATTTAAAACATAACACGGCTATAGGACACGCTCTGAAGTATGGACTCTGAAACTCTGAAGGCTGCTGTGACCATGAGATGGTGGAGTTCTCAGGATCCTGCACAGAGGAAGCAGGGCAACAAGTAGGATTGCAGCCCGGGATGTCAGGAGAGCTAACGCTGGCCTTTTCAAGGACTTGCTTGGAGGAATCCCATGGGGTAGAACTGTAGGAGGTACAGGGGTCCAAGAGAGCTGGCTAATATTCAGGCATCACTTCCTCCAAGCTCAAGATCAGTGCATCCCCATGAATACGAAATTGAGCAAAGGTGGCAGGAGGCCTGCATGGACGAGGAGCTTCTGGCAAAACTCAAACAGAAGAAGGAACTTTACAGGATGTGGAAAAAGGGACAGGACACTTGGGAAGAATATAGGAATGTTGTCAGAACACGCAGGGAGGTGACAAGGAAGTCTAAGGTCCATTTGGAATTAAATCTAATGAAGGGGATCAAAGAAAACAAGGCAACCTTCTTCAAGTACAGCAGCAGGAGAAAGGTGACTAGGAAATATGTGGGCCCACTGCTGAATGAGGAGGGTACCCTGGTGATGAAGGACACAGAGAAAATGGAGCTACTGAATGACACCTTTGCTTCAGTCTTTACTGCCAAGGCCGGCCCTCTGTTTTCCCACACCCTGGAGGCAAGAGAGGAAGTCTGGAGAAAGGAAAACTCTCCCTTGGTCGAGGAGGATCAGGTTAGAGTTCATTTAGACAAGCCTGACACCCACAGATCCATGGGCCCTGATGGGATGCACCCCAAGTGCTGAGGGAGCTGGCAGATGTTATCCATCATCTTTGAAAGGCCATGGAGAACAGGAGAGGTGCCTGAAGACTGGAGGAAAGCCGATGTCATGCCAGTCTTCAGAAAGGGCAAGAAGGAGGATCCTGGGGTGCATTAGGAGGAGCGTGGCCAGCAGGTGGAGGAGGTGACCCTGTCACTCTAGTTTGGCCTGGTGAGGCTGCATCTGTAGTGCTGTGCCCAGTTCTGGGCTTCCCAGTTCAAGAAAGACAGGGAACTACTGGAGAGGGTCCAGCTGAGGGTGATGAGTGAAGATGATGAAGGGGACTGGAGCATCTCCCTGATGAGGAAAGGCTGAGGGAGCTGGGCCTGTTTACCCCGAAGTCAGAGAGGGCATGTTATCAATGCATACCTTACGGGCGGGTGTCAAGAAGATGGAGCCGGGCTTTTTTCAGTGCTGCCCAGCAACAGGGCAAAGGGCAATAGGCACAGAGCACAACACAGGAAGTTCCACATAAATATGATGGAAAAATAATTTACTTTGAGGGTGATGGAGCACTGGAACAGGCTGCCCAGAGAGGTTGTGGAGTCTCCTGCTCTGGAGACATGCAAAACTCACCTGGACATGATCCAGTGCAGCCTGCTGTAGGTGAGCCTGCTTTAGCAGGGGCTTGGACTAGTTGATCTCCAGGTCCCTTCCAACTCCAACCATTCTGTGATTTTGTGAAGCATTGGCCAAATTCTTAAATCCTATGTCACTCTGCTAAAACCCCAAACCCCAAGGCAAGGTATCTGCAGTGAGTGTTGCGTTTCTTGTACTTATTGCACTAGAACATACAAGGGTTTCATGATCTGGGAGCATTGCTGGTTTCAGCAGTGGTGTCTCAGTTCAGAGTGAGAGGTAGCAACCTTACATGGACCCACTGTTAACACAGTGGCCCAGCCAGTCATTGAAGACAACTCATTTTGTTGCTCATTGCTTGTTTTGAAATCTCTTTCAAATTCACTTAATCCCATTTTATTTCTCTTTTCTTTCTACAGATACGATAAGAATCTGGTGTTTGCTCAGCACTGGGGGATTCGAAAAGGAATAATAATGGGATTGTTCACAGGTTATATGTGGCTTATAATTTTCCTGTGTTATGCATTAGCCTTTTGGTATGGTTCTAAACTTGTCCTTGAAGAAGAAGAGTATTCACCTGGAACTCTTTTGCAGGTACCCATTTTAGCCTGATGCAATTTTTCTGGACTGTTTTTTAAAACATTAATTCTGGAACATGTATCTGTAGTGTTCTGGTATCTGGTGGCTCCGTGGTAACAAAGGCTCTATGTGCCTTTTAAAGATCATTACTCAGTATATATATGAAAGTATAGGACAAAATTGGATATGATTAAAAAAACCCCCATCTTTATTTTAAAGATCTGAAATGCTGCTTACTGAGATTGGAAATAATATTTTCATTTGAGAGCCTTCTACACCATTGACAGAGGCCTGAAACCAGCTTTACCATTTTGTGGGTCAGCATATGACTTCTGGGATATTGGGTTCTCTGATGAACTAACTTCGTGGTGAAAAACCCCATTGTGGTAAAGAGAAATCTAACCAAAGACAAGTTTTATCAAATCTAACCTCTCTCTCATGAACAGTTTCTGTTACTTTGAATCACCATTTTCTGTTGCTAACTGCCCACCCAGCTCTACAGGTAACAAAGAACATGTAAATATATATACAATAATATATAAACACACTTGGCTGTGGCTCCTGCAGTGTATACAAAAAAACATACTACCCAGCACGGTACAATGCATCCGCTTCTGCACAGTAGATGCTTCAGACGCTGATGACCTAGATCCAACAAAACCAACATCTGCAGATATTTTCGTTATTTGCTTAAGCCAGGACTGCCCAAATGGCAGGCTGCTGTCCAGACCCAGAGTGAATTTCTCCAGAACCTTGTAAGTGCTGGATGATCTGATGAGACATATATTTCTGCTCCTTCTCTGCTTGTTGCAAACCATGAGAGCTCACAACCACTAGCAGCATGCAGCGCAAAACTTCCTGCTAAATGAAGCTTGGTAAATTACTCTGAGAACACTGTAAAATTAAGTCATTCTGTTCAAGGATGTTGTCCTTCACAGGAAATCATTTGCAACTGCTCTTGACACCCGTAGTTGATAAAAGGTAGTACTGCGAAAAACAAAGAAGCGAGCAATTTCCTTGCCTTGCACATGGTAACTCTAGTTCAGTGCTTCCATGTGACATATGGCAAACAGGGGGGAGCTACCCTGTAGCTGAAGAATTGTAGCTGTCAATGGAGAGGCTCTCCCTTAAGCTCCCCTTCCTCTTAAGTTTCCACTCACCTTTCTTGTACTTCATGTTTTCTGCTGTAGAGTCTTAGCCTGGCAGGGGGGAGGAGAGGAAAATTTGTAGATACAAAACATTTACATATGCTTTTTTTGGTCTGTTGTGTACCAGCCATACTGCATTGAGATACACTAAGCATTGTGTTTCCTCCTTCTATTTAATGTACAGAACCTGCTCTCTCGTGTTCGTGATGGATTCTGACATGCATATAACCTACTTGCTTTGGGACTCATTCACACATGAAAATTAGTTTATAGTGAAGCTGAGTATGAACTTATGGCATGATCTATATACGTCACAGTGTAGGTGTTTGTAGTGCACAGTATGTGTACAGTAGATTCTCCCTCTCGAGCCATGGGGTTATTTTCAGTAGACATCACGATGGTTCAGGGGAGAACTAAGTACTGTGTACTTCCATTTCTTTCTCAACAGTAGTGTTTCCTTATACACTTTGCCCGTTTATCCTGACTGTTGTTTGTGTTGTATTCAAAGGGCTAGCTGAGTCCTTGATTGCTTCTTAGCAGAATTCTCATGTGTTGCCAAACTACACAGCAGTTCTAGTGCTCAGGTGAATGTTCAAACTATCAGCCACAACAAAGCAAAAAATTGACCAAAAGCATACACCAAAGATATTATCTAAACATTTATAATCTGTTCTGCCAAACCAAATCTGTAGCTGAAAAACTAAGAAGGAATAAAGCAGAGGAAATTCTAGGCAAAAATTGTTCTTTCTGACAAAAGCACACCCTGGTATATTAGCGCTCAGAAGAATAAGCTATACTTACAATACAATGCAGCTCACTCCTTGTTGTAAGGACAACGCGTTTGCATGTGTGTGGTATATAAGTGGTAAATAAGCCTTTATCTTTTGATGTTCACCATCTTCCTGTGTCCTGTTCTTTGAAGGCCCTGTCTCTTATCGGAATTGTCAACATTTTCAGCCTTAGATGGTTCCTGTCTACTCTTAAGAACTTTGATAAAAACCCCTTCATAGGAAATAAGGCATTAGCAGCTCTTAGGAAATTTTGAAAAAATACCTTAGTATTTTGGTTGACATGCTCCAGCTTCACTTGCTTCTAATGTCCAAGGCCAGACTCCAGGGCTAAATTCTTGGAGTGAAGCGTCCTCTGATATTTGATACTCTGTCCAATTGACTTTATTGTCTGTTGATCCTTCAGGAAGAGTGGACGCTGTGGCTCATTTTCTCCAGTGTTGTTCTGGGCTTAGATCAAAAGGGGTTCCTGGGGCTTTCAGAAGAGGGTCACTAGTGAGTAACTCTTCCCCTTAGTTCTTGGATAAGGACTTGAAACAGTGAGCGTGTTTGGTATGTGCTACCTGCAGAAACTGTCCACCTGGACCGATAGTAATCTCAGCTCAAATAGTGGCTAATCCAGTGTTGGTAGCAACCCTTACAGTTCATTTCTGTGTGAGATGGAGACAAAATGTTTCCTGTAGTTGGTACCTGCTCCAGAAGTAAGTTTTGTGAGTATTGGAAGAGACAGGAATGGCAATATACAAAGGTTTTAATAGTGTTCTAAGATGCTTTCTGTTTTTGAACTGTTGTAGCCTCTCATCTGCTTACTGGTAAAGGATATCTCCAAAATAGTTTGCTTGCCACTGATTCAGTTCCAGTCCTTGTTTCAAGACACAGGCACCCAGTCAAATTGAGGTACCTTAAAAATACATCAGTGGCACCTCAGTAAATATCTGGGTGCTCATGTTTTTAGGTCAGAGCAAGTATGAGGTAAGTTGATCTACTTCAGCGTGGAAGCAAAGTTGTGAAAGACAGCAAAAATCCCTTCTAAGATGCATTTGCTTGCTTTCTTGTGGACTAATTATGCTCATATAGTGAATCACTGCAGCTAAGCTGAGGCATAAGAAGTCATTAAGTCGCTGTAGTTTGATTTGCCTGTTTAAGCTCTAAACCATAATAAAAATGTGACATCATATTTTGCTAATGTCTTTTTCCACTTCTTCATATTTTGCTAATGTCTTTTTCCACTTCTTCAGGTTTTCTTTGGTGTTTTAGTAGGAGCTTTAAATCTTGGCCAGGCATCTCCCTGTCTGGAAGCCTTTGCCACTGGCCGTGGGGCTGCAGCAAACATATTTGAGACAATAGATAAAGTAAGTAATGCATTTCCAAGCTATGTCACTTTGTAGTGGAAAACTAATTAAGTAAGCTTCAAGCTGTAGTAGTTTTACATACTGTGAAAATGAGGAAAAATGAGTGCAATTAAAGAATTGATGGTGCAACAGAAAGGTCTAGCAGCATGCATGTGGTCTCAGAGAGGGTGTTGAACAGATTTCTTCAGTGGCCTATTTCTGAATAATGAAGTTTTACCTCAGCTACTGCTGTCTTTTACCCCCATTTCTCCTGATGTACAGTTACTGATCAGTGCTGGCCATGGAAAGCGTACAGGCAAGCAGTAATAGTCACCTCGCAGTCAAATTTGCAGCAAGCATCTAACTCCCAGCCTCCAGACGGCATCAAAAGATTTGGCTTGATTGGCATTTGCAGCAAAGGTGGCCGCTGTCACCTGTCCCAGAGCTACCCTGAGTTAAAATGGGACCAAATGAGCAAGGCACTGGTCACGCGGTGGTCATAAATATTAATTGCAATATTATCTAGACAGATAGATATTTGAAATAAGGTTCTATGAGAAAGTCTGATACCCACTAGCATTTATAAATGAGGATTCCTTTCCATATCTGTATCTGTATAGATATATTTCTATATCCATGTATATCTGTATAAATTTAGTTGTTGTCAAAATACTGATTTCTTAGCAGTACGTAGTATCTCTGATCATTGACAAGCTTTATTGTGCTGAAAGCTACGTAAACATATTAAAATGCTGCCTGTCTTTTACAGAGCACATAAAGGTATATAAAGAAGGTTAGAGGGGCTGTGGTAATGCTAATGGATTTTTTAGTAACCCTTCAATGTTCTATAATAATAATAGCACATATGCCTTATAAATGTACTTCATAAGCTAAAGCTCTAAGATAGACTGAAAAGGAGATGAAGGAAGGGAAGTGGTCTTCAGAGAAAAATTTTAAAAGCACCAGGAGTTGCAACGGTAAGAATTAATCACAAAATTCAAGATAAGGCTAGGTCGGATAACCTTAGGGTAAAAAACCCAAACTAAAGTGAGATTTCATCTGTCTAGAGGAAGTGGGATATAATTAGATCCATCTGCTTGCTGCATTTGTAGATTTCTGATTGGACAGTAAAAGCACAGCTCTGCCTTGATACAGATATTTTTCTGGCACTAAACTTACATTCATGCTGCAGTTCCCATTTGCTGGATCAGTGAAACTTTTCTTCATAGCTTAATATCTGAATTTAAGTAAGATACAGTCCTAAAGCAGAACCAATCTTTTAGCTGTTCTTAACATCTTGAAAAATACACATTTCTATATTAAAATTCCCTTCAATCTGTTAGGCTGCATTAAAAATCATGCACGTTTCAGTTATCAAATGTTGTTGTTACCACAGTTTTTATTCATTCTCTGTATTCCATGCTTAAACAATATATCCTTAGAAAATTTGATTTTTGGGGGGGTTCCTCAAATTTCTCTTAGTCCTTTGCTCATGTCTAGCAGTCTACAATACCCAAGGCCTGGCCAAAAGTATGTGACCCCCAAAGCACTTAATGGGAAAACTTCAAATAAGGATTCCAGCTCTTAGGACTGGGTGTGCAAGGATGGATATTTTAAATGCAAAGTGGTGAAGCATGCAGACTTTCCAGCAATGAATTGGTTTTCAGTGCTATAGGAGAATGTTTATGAGTGAAGCAGTGTCATTTTATTCCTAAGGAGCTGGCTAAATTAACTTAGTTAAAATGCCTCACTCAGTCAGCTATTCTGTTCCAGCAAAAACTAGCTGAGTAGGTTGACCGTGGCAATTGCAGTAAGCCTATAAAGAAAAAAAGGTGCAATTCATCTTGCCTATACTACCCACCAGTGACAACTCCCCTGTCACTTTGGCCTTCAGTTTCATGTCCCTTGCCTGCAAGCCCTGGGGCAGAGCCTGCTGCTGGCTCAGTGCAGCCAAGTGCTGTTCAAACAGAAGCGCCATGGCTTTGTATAGCATTGGGCATATTTATCTATTGCAGCAGTGTTGGCTGTTTAACAGCAACTAAATAACACAATAATTTCTATCCTAGAAACCCGCCATTGATTGCATGTCAGAAGATGGCTACAAGCTGGATAAAGTACGAGGTGAAATTGAATTTCATAATGTAACATTTCATTACCCCTCCAGACCAGACGTAAAGGTAATTATTCACCATCCATCCCGTGAACATAACTACTGTAAAAAACCCAAAATATCCCAGTTCTACTAGCAATTTGTAGATTTTCAGAAGTTAGTTTTCTAGAAGCCTAGACCCTCTGTTTAAAAGTAGACTAAATAATTCTTCTATTAAAGGGTTCTTCTACTTACCATTCTGCTTGTTTTACCATTCTGACATACCCATTGCCATACATATTCCTTGCTGCTGAACATAAACTTGTAGCAATTTCAGACAAATTCACCTGCATACAGCTTCTCTGACAATCAGTTATGCACCTGTATTAACATGTGCTAGAGCAGGACACAAAATAATAAGCTGAATGGTGCAAAGAGATTTTATAGAACCTCCCATTACCCTGGGGATGTGCCATCTGACCCATCAAAATGCTAGGAAAAGGTACGGGAACATCGGCTGTATACTCAAATATTTCTCTACTACTGTGTTTGAATTGACAAATTCTCCTTGGAAAAGCATATTATTGGACAAGCAAATGAGTGCTATTGCTTCTAAAGCATATGAAGTACCAGATTCTTCTACATAATTTCACTGTTACATTCTTAATATTTATGCTTTAGCAGACATGCATAATACAAGGTACAGTGTTCTTTAAAGAACTACTGCCAAATTCTCCCGTGTTATTAACTTGACTAGTTCTTAATGATGAACAACAGGAACAAAAAAAGATCAAAATCTGCCTGCCTGTCATGGAAAACAATGCTCTGCATTTATAAACTTTTCAAACAATATAAAAATATTTTGCTTTGCTTTTCCTCTTTCTTCAAAATATTTTTCTGAATTTTGTAAAATAACTTGGAATCTCCATTTTAAGATACAGAATATATCCACTTGGTTGTATGACTGTGAAAGAATTAGAATGGATAGATTTTTTCTTTTTTCTTTTTTTTTTTTTCTCTCCAGATTTTGGATAACCTTAATATGGTTATTAAAGCAGGGGAAACAACAGCTTTTGTTGGAGCTAGCGGAGCTGGAAAAAGTACAACAATGCAGCTCATCCAGCGTTTCTATGACCCCACTGATGGCATGGTGAGTGTATCAGCCTAGAATATATTTCTCCACCCTTGGGGACTTGAAAGAACAGCATGGTTTCTTCTCTGATGTGGGAAGACTCCTGACTTTTTTTTTTTTTTTTTTAAATGAGAGAAATGTCCTCTGTGCATTTCAGGGGAATGCAGACCAGTCCTATGTGAAAGGTAAAAAACTGTTAGGAGAAGCTATACCTATAGGATATAATTCAGGAGTGACAAATCATTTTCCATTCTGGAAAATACAGTGTTGAACATTTACTCATTATCCCATAATATTGCTTTAGCATATGCAATTACCATTTAGTAATGTATCGGCTAAGAATATGAATTACATCTATTAACAGTCTCATTCCATTTATGTGTTCCTAGAAGGCACAAATCACATACATGGTGACCTGTACTTGAATGTATAAAAGACAAAGAACCAATTTATTGTAAATATATAATCTTGATTTTGATGATTACTTTCCACCTGATTTTATTTCTGAGGCCAAGCAAAAAGAGTTATTGGGAAATGAAACCAAACAGCACAACACCTAAACCCAAGAACTAACATATACTGCTGCAGCTGCATTGCATTTTGTGTATGAAAGCTGCTTTTTACACTGATCATAGAAACTCAGCATCACAGGCTCTTCATTTCCACTGTGTCTTTCTTTGTCTCTGAACTGGAGGAGATAATGTCCTTGATTAATTTTTTTATTTTTTTGTCCATATTTTAATTGGCTTCTGTAGATTACCCTGGATGGCCATGACATTCGTTCCCTTAATATCCAGTGGCTACG
Source organism: Falco peregrinus (assembly GCF_023634155.1). Classification (NCBI taxonomy): domain Eukaryota; kingdom Metazoa; phylum Chordata; class Aves; order Falconiformes; family Falconidae; genus Falco; species Falco peregrinus. The sequence goes on from NC_073728.1 coordinate 22,269,685, forward strand.
CTCACAGATTGGTATTGTTGAACAAGAGCCAGTCCTGTTTGCCACCACGATTGCAGAGAACATTCGCTATGGTCGGGATGAGGCTACCATGGAAGACATAATCAAAGCAGCCAAACAGGCCAATGCTTACAATTTCATCATGGACTTGCCACAGGTATGCTGTGACTCGTAAAATATTTGGCAGAATTTGATGTAAAAATAGAGAATTCTTTTGTCCCTCCCCTCATGCAGCCATTTGTGCTTGGGTAGAAGGGCAGAAGATTAATGTAGACACTAGGCAGCAGCCTTTCCTTTGACTAGAGTTAATTAGGTCTTACTACGTCACCAAGTTAAAAACAAAAAACAAACCACAAACCAAGAAGAATTATCTCCTCAGGAGTCATGCTCAGCATTCAATATCACGGTAATAATCACAGCATGATTTTAAAATATGTATTTTTCCTGCTATGGACATCTGTTTCTGCTCAAGCCAAAAGCAATTTAGAGCCCAGACTCTTACTAGCCAGCATATGTTTTTGAGCAATCTGTACTGATCCTCACAACCTTATCTCCTATGAGCTCTGTAAGTCGGCTGGAGGTTCCCTTTTCCCCGTTTCCTTCCTTATGATGACAGGGCTTTGATCAGTCCCATAGTATACCCCTTATAAACCCCCTATTTGATAGTACTGGGCTGTTTACTTTTCTAGAATGTTATTTTGCCAGGTTGTGTCTCAAAGGGACACGTTACAACAGTGAACCTGATTGGCAGGATTCAAGTACCATTAGCTAATGTCAATATCTACTTTTTATCCTTCACCGATGCGTTGCCAGGCTTCCAGGAAAATATTCATAGAAAGACCGTGTAAAGGCCCCTGTTTATTTCCTAGAAATGGAGGAGTAAACAAGATTTGGCTCTAGGTGAATATAATTATCCTGGCTCTCAAGATGCTAGGCTTTGTGTGTTTATTTAATTCTTTGCCTGAACCTGATGCCACCAGAGCATGATGTCTATGAATCACAGACACAGTGTTCATGAGTCACAGGCTATCAGCAAAGTCCAGCTCTGTGGAGATTGCTGGTGAGTCATCTGATGGAGAGTGGGCAGGTGTTTCCTTTCCATTTCAGCTTTTGCTGATACAGTCATTTTGAGCCAAACAAGGACATCTCACCTTTTTATCAGTACATACTTTTGGCTTGGGGTTGGAACCCCAGTTCAGGAAAAATGATGTTGTCCATTATGAAGGAAGTTATTTCCTCATTTCTCCTTTGAATCTGGTGCACTAGCAATGTTTTTGTCTTTCAAAGATAATAAATTTTTAAGTGTACTCCCAGGACAAATCTGGGAGACCTTTTACCAATGTCTTCACCAGAAGCTTATCCCTTTTTGTTACTTGTTTCATTTTATTTTTTTTCCCTTCACACAGCAATTTGACACTCATGTTGGAGAGGGTGGAAGCCAGATGAGTGGAGGTCAAAAACAGAGGATAGCTATTGCTCGAGCTCTTGTACGAAACCCGAAAATCCTGCTGCTGGATATGGCTACATCAGCACTTGATAATGAAAGTGAAGCTACTGTCCAGGAAGCACTTCATAAGGTTTGCGATAGATCAGCATAAATCAGACTTGAAAGGGCAGAAATTATTTTTAATGCACATTGCAGAGGGTGCTGCTGAATTGCAACAAAGTGGTGAGAAGCTTTTCTCAATAGCTGTTTCATGTGCACATGTAGAACTTTAGTATTATTGACAGAAAATATTTTTTTCTTACATTGGGACATTCACAGAAAGCTATAGCTCCCTTTGCTCAGAAACAGATGCTCATCTATGGGCTATGGGTGGACTTCAAGTCAAAGTCAGCTGAAAGCAACAGAAAGACTCCTGTTGATTTGACCAAACTCTAGACTATGTAGTGCTGGCTCCAAGCATTTTTGTTTGCTATCCTGGGAATGAGGCTTTTGTTGTTCCCTGTCAGGCTCGCTTTGACCGCACCGTAATCTCAATAGCTCACCGCCTGTCAGCCATCAAAGCTGCTGATGTCATCATTGGGTTTGAGCATGGAAGGGCTGTGGAGAGAGGAACTCATGAGGAACTCTTGCAGAGGAAAGGGGTTTATTTCATGTTGGTGACCTTGCAAAGCAAAGGAGACAAAGCACTTAACAGGGAAGACACAGAAAGTAAGTGTTTTGTTTTCTTTTACAAAATGATGCACAATTTCCACAGAATGCAGGTTTTAATATATATTTTTAATGAGGGTTAGTTGCTTCTTTTTTTTTCCTTCCACCTTTATAGCTGAAGTTTAGCATTCACAGAAGTAATGCATTGATACCATGGCCAGAGTGGTTTTACTACACATACACTGAACGACCTTTCTCATATAGATCTGTCCTGAAACATTAATCTTGACCTGCAATACCCGTCATTTTATAGATCCATTTAGTGCTGACAGTCCAGTCCTGCCGCATTTGAAATGCAAGCACATTACAGAATACGCTGAAACCACCCTATTTGTTTTACTAGAGGCAGATTTGAATCAAAGCTTCTGGAAATGGAGGTCTAATAGAATGATCTGTTGTACTTTTGTGAAGCATCGTACCTTGGAAATGATTATCTTAAAAGAAGAGAGCAATTGCACTGCTAAAATAGGGAGACAGACTTTAGCAGTCACATCCCAAGTGAGATGGTCCTTGGGTTAATATTCAGTTAACTTCATCATGTCAAAGGTTGAGTAGCAAGGTTGTATTGCATTCCTTGCCTTCTACAAAGTATTCCAGTTATGACTTGGAGGCACTGCACTTTTTTCCAGAGCCACAGTGGACTTGGGGTGTATTCAGTTTTAGCACAAATTGAAGAGCTCTATATACTATACTATGTTTTACAGCAGCAGAAAATAACATGGTTGAGCCAAATCTTGAGAAAGTCCAGTCATTCGTCAGAGGAAGCTATCGGGCCAGTTTGCGGTGAGTCTTAAAAATTATTGTAAATCTCAATATGTTTCCAGATCTCTATACTTCATCCCACTATTCCAAAATGCTTATAGTGCTGATGAATCACTTCTCTGTACGTTGCGTAAAGCAGGGTGGAAGGGCTGCAAGTATGTTACTAAGATAAGAGTTCACTTGGAAAGAAATAGCTTGGGTAGTATGCTACTGATTGAAGGCTCATGGGTAAACAGCAAGGTACTTAATTTGACTCCCCTTTCTATCCATAGTACATTCTCTCCAATTCTGTGTTAATGTTCCATTTTTAATATTACTACCCTACAGCCGTATATTTGTATTACCTAAAGCACTTTCAGTCCAGCCACTTGAAAAATTACTTGCTGTGCAATTACTTGAGAAATCAATACAATGTACAAGGACATTTTTATTATGGCTTCTGCTTGATGAAAGTTAAAGCATTTTACAAGCCAGCCTGTCTTGTAGCTAGACACTTATTATTTCTTTCAGGCAAGCCCATGTTAGACATATGCAAATTAATACATCTACAGTACAGCATTATGTTGCATCAGGGATAGAGCTGGATTGTTTCAGCATCCCGTTTTGCTGGACTGAGTTACTTGAAAGTGATAATGATGGACTGACTTGGTGTCTTAATGGCTTGTGCAAATATAGTAGGATACAGCACAATTTTACTTTACAAATACATGGTGCAGGGTACATATAAGACGATGACTGAGTGGTGGGGTGAAATATGATTTTGAAAAGTATTTGTCCCTGTTGTGGGATATTTTCTTCTCAAGAAGTGGAGAAAACAAAAAGAAAGAAAAAGTCTGTGGGATTCCTATGATTTGCTTCAGTGAATCCTGATTTAGTTGATATAGAATCTGCATCTGCTTTGCAAGCAAGTATTGTGTTACTGAGCTGTGAAGAGCAGACCATATCTGTCCTCTCTACAGAGCTTCACTTCGGCAGCGCTCCAGATCTCAGCTCTCTAACATGGTCCCTGACCCTCCATTATCCATTGCAAGAGATCATGCAGAGTCTATATATGTTATGCCTTCTTATGGAGAAGATGATGGACAAGCAGAAAAGGTCAGGTCCAATAGTTTTTTATTAAATTTTCAACCATACAGGTCATATTACTTGGTAATGATAACCTGTAGATGTGTGGCTCTGTGTCGTGTTTAACCCCAGCTGGCAAAGCACCACCACGCAGCCACTCACTCGCTCCCCTCCCAGCCTCCAGTGGGATGGGGAGGAGAATCAGGAAAAGGTAAAAGCCATGTGTTGAGGTAAGAATAGTTTAATAATCAAAATAAAGTTAAATGTGCTAATAATTGTAATAGTAGTAATAATAGTAATAGTAGCAGCAGCAGCAGAAGTAGTAACAATAACAACAATAATAACAATAATAAAGAGAGAGAAATAAAACCCAAGAAAAACAAGTGATGCACAACAGAGCTGCTCACCACCCACTGACTGATGCCCAGCCAGTCCCCCAGCAGCGATCGGCCCCTCCTGGCTGGCTCTCCCCAGTTCATCTCCTGAGCACGATGCTCTGTGGTACGGAATATCCCTTTGGCTGGTTTGGGTCACTGTTGTGGCTCTGCTCCCTCCCATTCTTGGGTACCTGCTCACTGGCAGAGCACTGGAAACTGAAAAGTCCTTGACTTAGAGTAAGCCCTATTTAGCAACAACTAAAACATCAGTGTGTTATCAACATTGTTCTCATACTAAATCCAAAATACAGCACTGCACCAGCTATTAGGAAGAAAATTAACCCTATCTCAGCCAAAACCAGGACACTGTTTGTTATAGTTGTTGACAGTTACTTCTTCTTGGACTGATCCTTTTCTCTGCTAAAACAAAAGCACAGCTTCAGTTCTGATTCTCTGTGTATACCCTAGGCTGCATTTTGATGGCTGTTATGCTTATTGGTCCATATACAATTTCTAGCAGAGCATGATCTGTTGGTAAATTGATATATGTGGTAGATTAAGCTGAAAAAGTCATATTCATAAAAGGTGAACTAACTGACAAAAAGAAAAATGCTCAGTCTGTGAAATTTAATAGCTACTCAGGGGTACAAATGACACTGCTTCTTGTTCAATAAAGAGCAAATTCACTTTCATCTCAAAATCATCTGGAGACTTGAGTAAAGAGAGACCCTCACTGCAACCTAACTACAGGGTCCTTTCACTGACAGTGTACTTGTGCAATCAACTAGCATAGAAAATAAAGACAGCATGCCTTAAAATTATGCAGAATATGTAGGAATATACACAGTGGGTTTCCAAAGTGCTTATGAAGCTCCCTGCACTGATTTGCATGGCTACAATTGCTCAGTGCAGAGAGCAGCGCTTAGAAGTCACGTTCTTGCTATTGCTAAGCCGATTCTGTGGATAAATAGAGGGCTTTACTGCTGTCACTCTGGTGCTAGCTCAGAAGGAAGAGAAAATACAAGGTGCTTCCACCCATTCATCCTTGCACATTTTGGGCTGATAGGTCTTCACAGGGTCTGTTTTGTCTGGGCATTTCCAGCTGTATGGACTGAGGGAGATAAGCAGGGCTCAGCACACTGAGTGTTAAAAAAACTCTGCACAAATCAAACTGCAGGGTAAGTTATAATTTGATGATGAATATTCTACTCTTACTGGGAATAATTATGGGAATTCAGCATATAGTCTGAGGATATTTCACAGAAGGGAGGCACAATTAGCATGTATAAAGCCTGAATCCAGCTATGACTCTGAGATCTCCCATTTTAATTATATAGTGTACCTGTTAATTTGATGCAGAGTCTGATTAATGTGTTCACCCACGACACTTTAATATTTAAGAAGATTCCATGAGTAGTGCAAAAAGCTGCTTGTGAGGAAGAAGTTAAAGTTTTGGCACTGACTATTGCATCGCACCTCATATCTGGAGGCAGCAAAAAGTGAACAGCTTGAGTTTCAGTGGCAGAAAATCTTAAAGTGCTCGTAATGAACCTCTTAGGTTGGAATCAGTAGAACTGCTCAAGGAATGAATCTCTTTTTCTCCAGGGACAGTAAAGGTAGTAAGTAATCTATGTAACCCTCTCGTTAGGACTCCCTAGCCCTACAGAAGAGCTCCAGACAGCAGCCAAGACCCATCGTCGCCCCTTCCTGTACGCAGCCATAACAGCTGTTTGGGCTCTGGATAGCCATTTAACAGACTAGGCTAACTTTTATCTCGCTATCAAAGGGAGAACATCACTGGGGGAATGCATTTGTTTCATAAATCCAACCTGTTTCGGTTTTTTTTCAGGAATCTGTTGCAGTGGAGGAAGATGTCAAACCTGTACCATTTACCAGAATTTTGAAATACAATGCCTCGGAATGGCCGTACATGGTGCTGGGATCTCTGGCGGCAGCTGTGAATGGAGCAGTCAGTCCACTCTATGCTTTGTTATTCAGTCAGATTCTTGGGGTATGTTACGCTGACATTTTAAAGTGTATTTTAGCTCTGAAGCAGGGGGGAGTGAATATATGATGCAGAACTTGACAAGTTTTGGGCAAATCTTTAGATCTTGTCAAGTAAGCCTTCTTGCCTATAAACAATTATTCAGTAGAGATATTTATATCACTGTCATCACACTATCATTTGAGCTCTTTGAAGGGGTAGGCTCATAAGCATTTGTCATGCATTCTTCATTTTCTCTCTTTTTTGCTTTCTAGGAGCTGTTGGGTGTGGGTTTCTGTACTCGCATACAGTGTATTTTAGATGAGACAAGATGTACCTCACGTGCAGGTATAGTGCAGAGAGACACATGCAGAGGTCCTTCCCAGCAGCATTTTATTCTACAGACTTGGCCAAGCCTTTGAGAAAGCTTTCAGTCAAATCCAAAAAATACTTCACTTTTTTGTTCATATATCTCAGGAGGGTATTTGCTGCCTGCTCCTTGCAGAATGCCAAGGGAGAGGTAGATAATTGTAATAGGGTTCATAGCTGCCACTAAAAAGTAGGCTTGCATTGACAAGTTTGGAAGACAAGCAGGAAACAGGAATCAACTTTAAACCCTGGCACTCACTAAAGGATGCATTACCATCAAAATCCACAGCCTCACTTGAAACTTTTCAAGAGTTCAACCATGACTGGTTTTTCCTTCAAAAACATGCCATAATAGAAGGAGGATGCTTTTAGCTGTAGGCCTGCCACCTCCAAACGCTTTCTGAGTGTCTAGACCTCATGCTAAGGACTGTGGCTTTCACTAGACAGCAGGTGAGATACTGCTATGTGCATTCTGCAACGAATCTAACCTTTGTTTCCTTTTAAGAGAGGTTTTCTAGACACTGGGAGGTCTGGGGCTGACATCATCCTGCAAGATGCAAAATGCCTTCGTTGCCAAGGATGAATTCCTTCTCTTGAAGGTCTCGGTCAATCAAAGGAGAGAGGCTGTAAGGAAAAAAAAAAAAAAAGCCATAATGAACATGAGCAAAGTCCAACATCTGGGTTTCATTATTCATAAATTTAAAACATTTCTTCCTGGTGCCAAGGCAGTCAGGCAGATGCAATATGCATCTGCTTTCCAAGCTGTCTGAATATCTGCAACGATGTTGTGACAGACATGTGGGCTTTTACTCTGAGACCAATACGCTGGAGAAGTGAGGGGAAAAATCCCCACAGCTATGAAATGAAAGGACAAATTCAGCAAAATCTGCCTTGCAGGTGCTCAGAAAGTAATCCCAAAAAGTGAACGAAGAACTGGATAATAGCGGATATGTCTTCTGATCAGTTCAGATCATCAGTGTACCTTTGGAACGAAGTTCTCAGTAGTTTCTTTCTACTGTGCTTCGGTTCCCACTGTGGATTTATCTCAGAGTATGGGAAATGGATCCTTTCCAGTGAAACTCAACTGGAAGATGTGCTCTGGCTGCTATTGGGCAAGCAGCCAATGGCCCCAGATAAAAGAGTCCACACTAAAACTGCTGAAACTTACATAATCTGAACATGGATACCTCAGCAACAACCCTTTCCTTTTATAAACTTGATGCTATTGTTCCTGCTACATGTTACTGTAATCAGGGTTATTTTTTAAAATCAAGAGCATAGGTTAAAAACATATCTGAGCATGTTAGGATAGCCACAGAATGGGATAGTTCAATTTTACAGGACAGATTTGCAAGGGGAAAAGAAAATCCTGTCTTTGCATTACAGAGATCTTGTCCCAACAAATGTTATCCACGTTTCCTTTGGTAGGACTATAAAGTGCTACTGCTCTCAGTTTAGGTAGAGTGTAAGCATGTAAGCGCTTGAAACACCAAGTGCTGTTTTGATATTATCATTTTGGATTTTGCAGGATTAATTTTGTTGCCAAGGTACTGATGCACAAAGTTAAAATACCTGAAGCGGAATTCCCACTAGAGAACAGCTATTTCTTTTCCTCAGATTTATGCTCTAATTCCGCTCTGTTACTTTGATGCATAGCTCACTTTGAACCATAAATAACTTGGGTTGACCTTTTAAGACTAGTACTTAAGTTTATTTTTGTGGAATTTTTATGTTTTGCAGCTCTAATGAAAATTCCTTCTTTCTACTGTTAAATACTTACCTAGAAGAATTGAAGTTGGTTTTGATATCAGTAAAAGTCGAATGCAGAAGTTATTTTTAATTGTGCCTTACAGATAACAGATTGAGAGATTAGTCAATTTATAGTAATTTTTACCTGTGAAGTCCAATTAGAATTAATTTAAGGTTGGTGGAGAAGTACAAGCATGAGCTGTGGCTTATACCTGCAAGTAGCAGAAGTAGTTTAATAACTTCAGGTAGGTTAACTGACCTGCGTATCAACTGCTCTGACTGAAATAAATTTGCTAAAGGCTGGCTGCTTAGATTGGACCACTACTTCAGCAGCAGCCAGTAATGCTGGCAGGTTTTGAAAAAGATATTAAGAACAAGAGATAAAAGGAAAACAATATGGACACTGGAGCAGAGTGGGGTGGAGGGGCTCTGCTTTAAGTACGAATGCTTTTTCTCAAGCACCCAGCAGTAAGTGAATAGCTCGCATCCACAATCCTGCAGTAAAAGACGACAAGTTCCTCTTGAAGCTTACCTATAGCAACTATAGCAGCTGTTAGTGTTGTGCAAAGAGTTATGCTAGGGTATAATTATTTACACAGACTTCATTTTGTATGGTCCAATAAAGCTGTAATTGGCATAATTAGAGAGGGCGTAAGGTAGCTGCTGCACTGTTGCTTTGTCACTATGCTATTTATTTAATTGCTGTTCTCTGATTAGCACACTGTATCTTGTTTAGAATGGGGGGATGATTGATTAATTATAACTAGGCATGGGCGACAAGTAATAGCATTATGTGCAAACACGGAGTATAATAAACTCGTTTAACAGGAGTAAAAAGCATTATATTGTACTCGGGCTCACCGCAGGAAAAATAAGGAATCAGGCCTTCGCCAGAAGTGAGGGAGAGCTCTGTGTTCTGGCTTTGGTTCGAGGGCGGGCTTCTGTACTTGCCAATAGGGAGTCATGAACAAACTTCACACAGGGCAAAAGTGACGTTTCTGATATGATGCCACCCTTTTTTTTCCAAAGACCTTCTCCATTCTTGACGAGGAAGAACGAAGAACCCAGATCAATGGTGTCTGCCTGCTCTTTGTCTTTGTCGGAATTCTTTCATTTTTCACACAGTTCCTACAGGTATATAGCAGTTCCAATACGGGTAAATTTTGTTTCTGATCCCTCACTCTGTGGGTATCTCTTTCTGTACACTATTTGTATTTATTTTTATGCACTCCAGGGATACACCTTTGCCAAGTCTGGAGAGCTGCTTACAAGACGGTTAAGGAAAATTGGTTTCCAGGCTATGCTAGGGCAAGACATTGCTTGGTTTGATGACCAGAAGAACAGCCCTGGTGCTTTGACTACAAGACTTGCAACAGACGCCTCGCAGGTCCAAGGGGTAAGACCTGGTAGCTTAAGAATTGTTTTACAGTAAGCACTGATTGGAGGCCACTTTTGGCACATTGTCACAGAAATAAGCCAGCATGCAGCCAGCGAGGTCAGTGTAGATCAGCTCTTGGTCAGTCAATTAAGCTACTTCTATTTATCATAGGCTGTTAACGCGGAACTATTATCACTGTGTTTACTGAAAAGCACAAATAGGGTCATAATTTACTGCCCATTATTCCTGCCTGTATTACCAGAACAAGAACACAAAAATCAACAAAATACCAACCATCAGCAGAAGGCGAAGGAGCATACAATGCAAAAGTTTTACATTCTTTTTTTCTGGAGGTAAATTAGCTTTTTTTGCCACAATGCTTAAGCATTTATTTCAAAAACATGCCAGACTAGTATTTTAGTGATATTAATCACTAATCATGTCTTCAAGTTTTCAGCATGGTCTTGTGCTTGTGACTGTTTTGAATTAAACTGACAGTTTTAAACTTGGAAAAATAGTTTACACTACTGGCTGGTGTGCCAGTTGGGGAATCGTGCAGCAAGTTTCAGCGTGACTTTTTGTTTGTGAAAGGGAACCGCCAAGCCCATGTGTTGTGTTCCTTAGTGTGTGAGGGTTGAATCCTGCTGAGCTATCCATGTTACCTATCTCAATTGATGCTTTGGTAGAAGTGAGTCAGATGCCACTTCACTTGACTCCAATGCAAGCGATTTTCCAGAAATGAAGAAGGAAACATCTCTGTTACAACAATTGCCCTGTTTCAGCTTGACCGAAAATGGTAGGTTAGTTTTTAAGAACTCTTAATGGAGGTTTTAAGAATTTAAACGACAAATGAGAGGAGGTTCCTAAAACCCCTGTCAGCAGCAATTTCTACAGAATCAGAGAAACCAGCAAACCTCTTCAGCCCTTTCAGGCACTTACAAAGCATATTTTAATTGGAATAAACAAACTTGTAAAACACCGACTGAATAATTTAACAGCCTCCTAAGGGACATCTTTGTTCTAAGCACATGTGGAACAGCAGGGCACAGCCACAGCTCCAGGGGAAAAACCCAGAGCTACCTGAGCAGCAGTGTCCTCCACCTTTCACTGGCTAACACAGAGCTCAGGCAACTGCCGCTCTTGCAGAGCGAGCTGAAGGTGAGAAGATGCACGCAAGAGTCCAGGGTCTGAAAATGTCTGCATCTGCACCAGGAGTAAGACATGGACTCTTGATGTGTGTGTGGCGGGGTGACGTTAAAGCTGCAGGGTCCACCTAAGAGCAGCCCGTTCCTTTTGGTAGCTTCTGCAGAGCCGGCAGCTGTACATTCCAGCACAGCCGGGCCCGAGGCACCTTGCCCTCCTTGCTGCAGGTCAGAGGAGGAGCAGATCATAAACATTTTGTGCTACAATTTACATCCTGCAAATGAATCAGACTGAAAACAATCAAGGATATCAAATCTATATATTTTTTCTAATACGTAGCAACCTACTTTCTATCTAGGGCTGCTGTTTACTGCTAGAAAGAAAATACCTTCTGAGTAAATAAATCAGGTTTATTACAAAGAATAGTGTTCTTGAAGTACATAAGGAGAAGATGAATGCATTCAATAAAGGCTATGTCAGTTTTTCCTTAATAAAGAGGCAGAAATGCAACTTTAATTCATCCTTTCTCGGTGATGTTTCTTATTGATTTTAGCTGAGACTCTGTTGTTAAAGTTGCAAAAAGGTTTTGTTTATTATTTAAATCTAGACAGATAAACGTAGGGGCTAATCAAAGCATTCAAATGAGTGATTCCCCAGGGAACCAAGGAAACTAATTTCAATGGTTAGATTATCTTTTTCGCAATCATTAGAAACAATTTTATGAGGTCTCAGTGGGAAGTTTGGGGGGTGAAAGGAATATTGGACATATGCAGTCCTTTGGATAAACTGTTTCCAATTGATTGTATCCAAACTGGTTAAATTCCAGTATAATCAGCAGCCATTTGTGCTTTATGATATTAAAATATCATTTAAAGTTTTCTGAAGTTTTATAGGAAAATTTATTTAAAGATTATTGAAGTTACTATTGGAGTACAAGTCAATCATCTCTGCTTCTTTTCTTTGAAGGCAACTGGATCGCAGATAGGAATGATTGTCAATTCCTTTACCAACATCGGCGTGGCCATCATCATTGCTTTCTACTTCAGCTGGAAACTGAGTTTAGTTATACTGTGTTTCCTGCCATTTTTGGCCTTATCTGGAGCTGTGCAGGCTAAAATGCTGACGGGATTTGCCTCTCAGGACAAGAAAGCGCTGGAAGCTACTGGACGGGTAATGTTATTTAAAAATTAATGTATATTTGCAGTCACGGGTAGTTGAAAAATCAGGCATTTGGCACTGTCAGTAATTCAGAAGTAATGAAACTGGGCAATATTTCACAAATAAGTTGTAATATTTCAGCTTGTCAAACCATTGAAACACCACTGGGAACTCCCTAACTGCAAAAGCACTTGCTGCATGGAATGCAACCAACTTTTCAAACGTTATTGGACCTAATTGGTAGACACAGATTTCTCAGCAGTCTGTTTCACCTTTGTCAGGTCTTATTTAAATACCCATTTGTTGATGCCCTCTATGTATGTACGCTGCCCTCAGAAAGCAGCGATACTTGCTGACCCAGAAATCCTGACATCCGAGAATTTGGCGCTGAACCACAGATTAGTACGTCCAGTTTGGAGAGAGTGGAATTGTTCCTTCAGTAAGCCCGACTAGCCTACCAGCTTCTCCATCAATGTGTGCTACTAGATCACAGGCATAACTTTATTTTTATGTATGGATTTTAAGGGTCAAAATTATATCGATTCTCATTTCACAGCTAGTATATAATTTTTTTAATTGGAATTTGTTTTTTTAAATTCAGATAAGCATTAGCCCTTTTTCTGTTAATTTGTATCAGGAGACGTAGCACTTTTGCATACTTGAAATTTTGCTTCATGGTGAAAAAACACCTGTGTGTCTATTAAACCAGCCAGCATGGGGCATGAGGAAGGAAATCTCTAAACTTACAACGTGATTCTTTTACTGACTGACTCCGACCTTCCTTTACGAGCACTAACTTAGGCACTGCAACCATTCTAGGCTAAAGGCCTCCTCCTAGTTACTCTAGCTCCAGTGTCAGAGTTTAGCAGCTTCCCATGCACCGTTGGCTGCAAGACCCTGTGAACTGCCTCACCTCGAAGGCTGAGAATAGGTTTACGTAGTAAACTATTGCACTGGCTGAGCAGACTTCCAGGCCACGTACCCAACAAGGAAAAGGTAGGACACACGAGAGAAAATGGCCATTTCTTCAGGAGTTCGCTCCTGTGCAGGTCTGCAGCCTTTGAAACACCCCAGCTCCTCTGACTTCTGTTCTGGGTCACCAAGTTCTGGCACGTGATGCACAACCTGGTGCTGTTTAAACATACTCAGTTCAACTGTGCAGAAACCCAACTGCATTAGAAATGCCAGGATTTTAGAAGACAGGCAACATGAGGAAGACTACCTCAGGTTACGCTGCTCAGAGTAGTTCCTGAGCCTTTTCCCTCACTTTAGGCTGCCACATTTCTAGCATCAGCAAAAGCGAGCTCTGCAGCCCTCTCAGAGCCTCGGCTTTTCCTTCTGCAGAGCCACTTAGCCCAGCCTAAAATGACTCTTGCGGAGTTCCCACTCCTCCTCCCTCCTACACTGCAGTCCTGCCCACCAAACACCTTACCCATCCCACCTTCCAGCCTGCCCCATCTAAACCTTCCCTCTACCCATCTAAGCTGTCAATTAACCATCTTCAGCTTCCCCTTGCGCTTAACCCGTGGAGCAAACGCATGGACTGGAGCCCTTTGCCCTGTTCTGCTCTGTACCTACTGGCTGTTTCTTCCCCATTGCCTCTGCAGCTAGCTCAGCCTGCCACCCCATTTTTTGATTTCCCCTGAAGAAGCCAATCTTCAGCTCCCAATTGCCATTTCCCCGTGTGGTTTAAAGAAGCATGTCTTGACTGGGGGCGCGGAACTTCAGAAAAAATCATGTGGCCAACCTACACATGCAGACTGCTGGAAATTTTAGGGGTTTTTTTTAAATGCACTAAAGGTATTTGGTATCACTGATCGGATTGAATACATTTACAGGCCACTGTTCAGTGCTGTTAGGAACAGTCTTAAATTTCTGAAAGCCAAGGAAGAACTAAGACCTGAGCCCCTGCCCACATGCAGGATGGTGTAATTATTTACAAAAAGTGGTAAAATACTGTCCTGACAAGGAGAGAAACTTCACTGAGTCAAGGCATCAACAGAATGACCCCGTGGCTGGGATGAAGAGGGCACTCAATGCTTCAGCAGTGACTGACTGTCTGGTGTTATTTTCTAATTTATTTGCCAGCACTGCATCGAAATGCTAAACACTCCGAGTTCTTCCACAGCACCTGCTTATCAGCCGTGCTAAACACGGAGAAGCACAGTCTGAACAATCCAGTTCACAGTGCCTACTTTTCTGCTCCTTCACATTGTCTGATAAGGCGCAAGAGATTTGACTGTTAATTTTGGCCAGGGAAAACACCCTGAAATAGGACGGAATATTTTTAATAATTTATATTCAGATCTCTGCCTACATGCTGAACACATCCATAAGCCACACACCAGTCACACTATGGTGTGTAGGAAAGTGTCACACTATGAAGCTACCATCAAAGTTCAGGCAAACAACGGTGTCATAAACCAATTTCTTAAAATTACTTGAGGTGAGTCCTGTGAAATTACAATCAAACTGTCAATTTACTTCTATAGAGGAAACTGTAGTGCTATTTTTGGGGGACAGAAACCCAAATCCTGACTGGCAATAAAGCACAATATAAAGCCTACAATTAATTAGAGCTCCAGAGAATTTTCCATGGGGATTATTATTATATTTATATATTCCTGTGTTGTATGTTTCTGTGTATGTAGACAAGCATTTGCTTATTCTTTGCCTATGTACAAGGTAAAAATCCTGGAAATTGTGTCATGTTAAGAGGAATGAAGGTATCACCCTCCATTTATATGCTCCTCATCAGGGTTTTTGGACACAACCAAGAGAAAGAGGGAGGGTGAGTAGGTGGGGAAACAAGTAAATTCAAGTGGGTTTAATTTATGAAACGGAAGTTGGGGATAGCATCCCTTCTCTTTCCTGACTATTGTTACAAGTGAAACAAATAAAATAATTGAAATAATCATCTTTGATTACTAAATGCATGCAGTCAAGGAAATAAGTGTTCTTAAACCTGTTTTTGCTTTGGTGCACGTCCCATTTATTCACATCACAGGAAATAAGTCAAAAGTGAGAGCATGTGCCTGATTTCCTAAGTGTGCTTTTGATAATTGCTTGTCGGGAAGTTTCCCTTTAGAGTGGCTGACGTTTGGGCCAGTCTGCATCACAGCTGCATCAGTTTGTGATGGCATTGGTGCCCTGTGTTTACAAAAGAATCACGCATTTTTGAAAGAGCAAACTCAACTTTTCCAGGTAAAAATTAGGAGCTTTTACCGATTTTTTTTTTTTTTTTTTTTTTTTTTTTTCCTTCAGATTTCCAGTGAAGCCCTCTCTAACATCAGGACTGTAGCTGGGATAGGGAAAGAGAACATGTTTATCAACAATTTTGAGAAGCACCTGTATATGCCCTATAGAGCTGCAATCAAAAAAGCGCACGTTTACGGACTCTGCTTCGGCTTTGCCCAGAGCATAGTGTTCATTGCCAATGCCGTCTCTTACAGATACGGAGGGTTTCTAGTCGACGCTGAAGGACTCCATTACAGCTTTGTGTTCAGGTCAGTGCCTGCCTGGAGCTGGAAACAGGCTCCTCTGCGGCAGCGCTGCTCTGGGCGAGCGTTCTGTTTCCCAACGGCTCCCCCAGACTGACTGTCTCCCCCCCCCCCGCAGGGTGATCTCTGCTGTTGTGACCAGTGGCACTGCTTTGGGAAGAGCTTCTTCCTACACCCCAAACTATGCCAAAGCCAAAACATCCGCTGCGCGCTTTTTTGAACTGGTCGATCGGCTTCCTGACATCAGTGTTTACAGTGAAAAGGGGGAAAAATGGGTAAGAGTGAAGTAATTTGTGATGTCATTCAGCCCAGTGTAAGCATTGAAGTTGCACCAACAATTTGTAAGTCAGTGAGGCTCACTGCTTTACAAGAAGGTTATGCTGACTGTGTAATTGGACTTGCCTTGGCTCTTTCGGAAGCAGCGAGCTCTGTACTAGGCAGCAAGAGTAATCCTAAGTGTGGTTATTAGGAATTTGTCAGCGTAGAACTCCTGTAAATTGGAATAGGACCGGTGTGGGTGACTCAAAGAACACGTTTTTTCTTCCTCCTCTGCAGTTTGCACATAAACTTGCCTGTCGCTCGCTTATAAAGGAGGCGGTTTTTCCATTCACATCAAAATGCTGGGGGTGTTCATGAGGAGGCGAATCATCTTTGAGTCAGACAAAATGAAAATGCTCAATTTTTGGTGAATTGAAAGTCAGACCCAGAAAATTCAAATACTTTATTTTTCACTTAACCTATTTTTTTCAGAATTAAATCAAAACTTGAAATAATTGTTATGAACTAAATACACTAAATATTTTGCTTCAAACCATGAAACTAAAGTTCATGATCATGATTCCCTTCAGAGTTTTGTAAAAGTGTTATTTAAAAGTTGTGGGAAATCTGACCTGAATTAATGTATTGTTTTAATGTTGCGGAGTTGAATTGATTTTATTTTTTTTATCAAATCCAGCTTTTTGCACAGAAGTATTTGGATCATCACCATATTACACTTATGCAGTATCTGCATTAAAATAAAACCCCTTACCCGTTTGCAAGGCAATGCTATTTCCAGTTGATGTCTCTGTACAGTGCAGTACAGGGATGTATAAGCAGAGCTAATGGCTTATATCTAGGACAGCTGCTCCGATGTGGGGTTTATCCCTCTTTCTGGGCTAATTCCAAACTTCACAAGCACAAATGTTGTATTTTAAATATGAGATGCAAGAGTGGAATCTGAGGAAGAGTTACTTTTACTCTACAACTCAGGTTTGAGCTCCAGCTTATTGTAACATCTTTCTCATTTTTTTTCACCAGGATGACTTCAAGGGAAGCATTGAATTTCTTAACTGTAAATTCACATACCCTTCTCGGCCTGATATTCAGGTCCTGAAAGGACTCTCTGTAGCTGTTAAGCCTGGACAGACTTTGGCATTTGTTGGAAGCAGCGGCTGTGGTAAGAGCACCAGCGTCCAGCTTCTGGAGCGTTTCTATGACCCTGAGACAGGAAGCGTGGTAAGCAAACGAAACGTGGTTTGCGCGCTGCGGTGTTCAGCAGTGCTGCAAGGACTCTTCTGAACGCCCTCCTGTGCGGCCTACCACTGTGGCACGTACATGTGCCGCGTGGGGCTTCAGCTCCTCGAACAAATGTGGGCTCTTTGGGCAATTCTTGAGTATCATCTCAGCTGTAGTCAGGCAAGATCAGAACACCAAAGCTTGGGTGTAGGCCAAGGGCATTCACCTTGGCAGCTCACGTATGAGACATATATTGTGGGAGCACAAGCGGCAATCAAGTTGGAATGGAGCAAGAGTCTGAACACCCCTAAATATGCAGCCTCTTTGCAGGTTGAATTTGTCTCAATTTAACTTCCAGTTACTGAATGAGATAGCTTAAAAAGCTTTTATATCTTTTTGTCTTGTAAATAATGATCCATCTACTTTGATTTATCTTTCTTTGGAAAAAATCAGTGTTTTGATCACTCTGCCAGGAAGGCAACAAAGCATGTACCTAACCTTAAGCAATTAAATAGTTCACTTGGACTTAAGATTAAGCAAATGGTCTAGTGTTTGGCTGGATGGCAGACATACCCAGAAAATACATACCATGCACAAAGGAGTCAAATTTAAGCAGATTCTTCAAATCGCTTTAAATCAGTTGCATTTGCATTTTAGTAATACGGCTAAATCACTCAGTTTTGACATAAACTATCTGAGGTTTGCAGACTGTTGTTTTGGAATGATGTTTTAAGTTTTCTCTTATTTCCTGGTAGTTAATAGATGGACATGACACGAAGAAAATAAACGTACAGTTTCTTAGATCAAAAATTGGAATAGTGTCCCAGGAGCCTGTGCTATTTGACTGCAGCATTGCTGATAATATCAAATACGGCAGTAACACCAAAGAGGCAACGATGGAAGAAGTCATAGAAGTGGCCCAGAAGGCTCAGCTGCATGATTTTGTCATGTCACTGCCTGACGTAAGTACCCGTGAGGCTTTGGCTATGGACCTACAGGTAGGCTGCTCGGTGTCACTGCAGTGGAGTGGCTCCAAATCCACCTAAAGTTGCTGCACACGTATACCTTCTGTTTACTTTTGCATCTGTAACAGTAGGAGCAAAGAGGGTGTCACGACCACCTGTTATGTTCCTGAGTTTGGCCATGAGCTGCTACTGCATTTTTATACAGCAGGCAAATATTTATAAAACTGAAACCAGCAGTTACAGCCTGAACTAGGAGAAAAGGGAAGTTTTTTTCAAAGGCACGGACAAGAAAGAAGCAGCAGCACAGCTGAGCAGTCACAGCATTACAGTGAGTCAGGAAATATAAATCCTGTTCCCAGGTGTGGGAGATTTGCCTTGTGACTAGAGCATGATACTTAGACAAAAATATTTGAATCTGGCTGCTTACAAGCCCTTAAGAAGTATTTAAATGCACTGAAATCATACAAATGTAAATCAGAAGAACATAAAAGGTACGGATACAATTTAGGCACCAAACAAAACATTTGCCCAGAAAGCCCTGCCATCACTTTTAGCCTCTTCTCCCAAACCTAGGCTCAGGGGGGGGGTTCTTTTGCCTCTGGCAAATCACCCAACTAACAAATTTTTCTTCCAGGCTTGTGACTATACTGCCTGGGCCCCTGGGCCATGCAAACTGCAAAGCAACATCCCCCCAAACATACGTATCGCTCGTACAGCATTTCGTCATTGCTGAATTTTTTAAGGAGGAGGAAGCAATGGTCCGCACTCTTGCCTCTCCCCTCCTGCTCCTCCTCCAGGTTGCGTACTGGTGTTTGCTTGCACTTGAATAAAATCATCCTTTTGTATATTTTTCAGAAATATGAAACTAACGTTGGGGCTCAAGGATCCCAGCTGTCTCGTGGACAAAAACAACGCATTGCTATAGCGAGGGCCATCATACGAGATCCTAAAATTTTATTACTGGATGAAGCTACATCTGCCTTGGACACAGAAAGTGAAAAGGTAAATGAGCCGTGATAAGCAATAAGGGAAAGTTAATACAATGGCTTACAATGTACAATGCCTTTTTCTGTTCTGTAGACATCCTGATGTACTCCACCACATGACCGCAATGTTATTCCCCATAGTTAATTCAGCACTTAACACCTTTAATGATCTTTTTGAAAGATCCAGGAAGCACAGCTGTAAGAAAAGCAGCCAGCTACAAGGGCTCTTAGCCTGCCAGCGACAGGCAGCACCCTTTCAGAAACGTGCATAGTAATTCCCTGGGTTTCAAAGCATTCCGTGGGGATGTTTCATGAACATAACTTCTGCACATTAAAAATCAACCAAGCAAACAAAAAAGTACTCAAGCATATGAATGATGAGCCTGAATATCCTATAAAAACAGCAGTGAGGGGCTAAAAACTTGGGCAATAATTTGCATAGCTTGGTTACACTCAGAGATGAGAAATGGTGGAAATTTAAAAACATATCCACACTGAGCTGACATTCAGCACGACATGTCAGCTGAATAAACCTCTTCTGTAATTTCTACTGCTGCCTATGTTTACCTGTCCCTTTTTTTATATACCACTAATAAACGGAGCTCATGACCCAGCTAAGCACACCAGTGACATAACCTTTGATTTAACCGCACAGTCCCTTTTACAAGTGTTGCGCAATACAGTTAATTGAACTCAGGCAATCAGATTTCTCCCTTTTGTTTGCATATTTTCACTCTGACACTTTGTCTGTTGCCTTTAGACTGTGCAGGCGGCACTGGATAAGGCCAGAGAAGGGCGTACCTGCATTGTCATTGCCCACCATTTGTCCACGATCCAGAACGCTGACATCATCGCTGTGATGTCGCAAGGACTCATCATTGAAAGAGGCACTCATGATCAACTGATGGCCATGGAAGGAGCTTATTACAAACTTGTTACTACTGGAGCCCCAATCAGCTGAATTACTGTGATTCTGAATTTGAGAGATTTCTTTTCTGTAAGCAAATACTCTGCGGTAGGTATGTGTACGCTGGTACCACATTGTGCTACAAAGTGCTCTACAACGCTGTGAGTTCTGTGGTACCAGATGTGTACGTAGCTTCCTGCATCCAGCACACTTGCCAGGCACATGCAGGAGCCTGAGCATAGGCTGATGCACTCAGTAAGTAGCTTAGTCCACTGCTAAGGGAAAGAAAGCCTGAAAATGGGAAAGATCTTTGCTGGTGAGTTGCGGAATTGCCACCACCTGCAGTCAGACTGCACAGCCCTGTCATTCCTCAGCTAGCAATCAAGGAAGACTCTGCTCTGGTGTTCCAGAAACCACCTCTGCTCTAGGTAAGCTGTATGAACAGAAACCAATCCAAGAACGATGCTGTGTATCTCAAGGGATCAAATCTCTCCTAACATTTGGCGTGCACAGGATTACAGCGATACCCTCCCCCCTCCCCCCCTTCACACCAAACACACCAGCTGTGCTGTCAGGGGACACTGGGCTGCCGCTGTGCGTGGCTACAGCACTGACCCCCTGGTGCCCTGAGCCTGGCACAGCTGTGCCCCTGCAACAAAACCAGCAAGTACTTACAAAGAGGGCAGCTCCACGACATAAGGAAAGCAATCAAGCAGAGGAACAGAAGCTGGTGAGGATCATTTCCCCTATCCTCACCGCTCTGGTCAAAGCTGTCAAGTAAGTTTTGAGTAAGAATAAATGCCATAGTTAAATCAATGTAAAATCCTCCAGTTAATCATCACAGTTATTTAAATCACTTCTATTGAGCGCGTGATGGGTAATGTGTTCCCTTTTTTTCAGAAGGCAAGACAGTGAGGTTTTTTACAGAAATTATAAATATATTCAGTAACGGTGGAAAAAAATAGCCATAATTAGCTCTTTGTATTAAGTAGAGTTGATAAATACAGCAACAATTCATGCAGAAATGACAAAGGGCAGTAAGTATCTCTTTCTGGCAGAAGTTTGCACCTGCTGTAATGGTTTATTATAAGGTCTAACTGCATGTTTATCCGAAATATGTTATTGGCTACTGTCTGCAGGACAACAGGACTCTCCTTTAGTGAGGGATCTTGGAGATAAAGCAGACAGAGAGTCTAAATCACAAATTTAAATCTTCATTTTGAATAATAGAGCATTAACTGGAAAAGTCATTCTCCTTGTCCTAAAATCAGCAGCTGGGAGTGGGGGTTCACCCATTTTACAACAGATCACACCACAAGGGAGTTTCTTGTAAAATTACACAAATTACACAACAGTACCAACCGCTGAAACTTGAATAGAGCTGTAAGGGTGAAAATTTGATTAGGCTACATCCCTTAATTCCAGGCAGAAAAAAAACCCAATTTCAACTTTTGTACAACTCCATTAATAAATCACTTCAACAGACCCTACTGCAATCACACAACTGACACTGAAATGATATTTTCCCAAGAAATTCTGTATTTTAATCCTTAACTGAAAATGAAGAAGGAAGCTGCATTATTTGCCTTCTGTTTTAATCTTTTTAGACTTTTTATGTTTCAGGGCAATAATTAATTGGGATGTCTCAGGACTGAAACTATTGACAAGAGTGACTATCAATATTCAATTTATATCAGTAAAATGACAACTCGAGAGCAACTTGAACACAGGAAAAATCCTTGTCATAGCTGTCTTTGTTCTTCATTATTTACTTCTAGACCCGTTAGCTTAGCAATTTTGCTTAAGGGTGCACAACTACAGAAGAGACTGGTTTCAGGCCAGCTGCTGCAGGGAAAAACGTTCAGAGAACTATTAAAGAAGATATCAGGAGATGCATAAAGCAGAATATTCCTCAGACTGTTAAAACCAGATGATTCATTTTCTGAAGTCAAGGTAGTCTTAGCAGGCTCTTAAGTAAGGATGCCTGTTTTAGATTTGCTTCGGTAATTTGTATCATATTCATCCCTAAGGGCCAACTCAATCTATTCACCTTGTTTTCGCAATTAAATAAGATTATTTCCATTTCAGTTATCCTACAACTAACTAGAAGTCTTGAAGCTACATCATGTTTACATCTTCTAACCCTTATTGCTATCAGATGGTACATACACAGCCCTCATTACCCACATTATAGCCTATGCTGCTTGTATACCAAGTAGTATGAGATGGTATCAGCAAAATATTGCTTAAGTATTGCTTAAAGATAGTCCTAAAAGCACTATGCAACAGTAGGTGCTAAATAGTGAATAAGATGGGAAAGTACCTGCCTTTGCCTATTCAGAGCATCCACTTTATATAGCAAACATGTATTTAATATTAGTTATTTGTGTGCTTAGGTAGATGAAGCTGACAATAATATAAACTTCCAATGACTTAATCTGCAATGACAGTTTCATGATTTACACAACTAACAACAGTGATTCAGGCTTGTGACTCTTGACCTGAGAAAATCAAACTAATTTACCTTTGCAATGCAGGAGCATGAACAACACTCTTGAGGTGATATGCTGAAATAATTTCATTATTGACAACTTTCTTCATCTGCTGCTCTGTGTAGGTGTACAGAACCCAAAGATTTGTTACACCATATTTATGCTTTTTCAATATCAAAGGTGTGATCTGTAACATTCATGACTTATGTAATCACTTTTCAAAAGTAAAAATGACAAAACCCACACAGCAATGCAAAAATATATTCCACAGAGTCTAATTGAAATAAACTTTTATTTTTTTCTTATCTGGCTTAATCAGAAGCTGTTTTGCTCAGGAAGCTCAATAAGTTAAATCTAAAGCCTTGCTTATAACTACGCTGGCCTTTTTCACAGTGCCTGGGTGCCGCTGTACAGCTGCAGGTGGTGCGATACTGTCACACCATTATCTAGCAGTTTAACACACAATACCTCTCGCTATAAAAATTGAGTATCGAGTATCACAATGTCCAACCGAGGCATGAAGCACGACCTAGCTGGAGATGGACAGGACTAAAAGACCACCAAGTAGCTAAATAAAACTAGCTGATTATACTTTAAAACTGTTATGACCCAGAATATTGGGTCATTTCTAACCATACAGCACTATGATTGCAATATTTCTAAGAACAAAATCAGCAATTAATATTTGTGAGCTGCCAACATCACCGATTTTGGATGTACTGGTTACTTACCAGGAGCACATCAAAGGTGCAGTGGCATCCCCCTTGGTTCAAATGAGCTAGCAAAAGTGCTTTTGCAGAGGGTTCTTGAACGGTTCGTATCCATCCCCACACCGCTAACCATTTGGAAACTTTATCTAATTAAGTTTCTTTTCAGTTGTCCTCATTAACGAGTGGACACAGTATGGAACCAAGGCAACTACAGTCAGAGGCATAGCTGCACTCTTACAAAAAGAGAGAATGTAGAATAAATACTCAGTATGAGTAGGTATCTTAATGAAATTATACAGCTGCAGCGTAGCTAAAGAAGCAGCTATACACAATATACGGAAACTTCTCTTACAGCTATTTTTACCTTTGCAGCTTGTGGTGAACATTTCAGAATTAATTCCGAGACCTAAGCCAAAGAGCGCCCCTAAATTCCTCACCAGTCCAGCAAACGGAGTTGTGTCAATGTTTATCCAGTCAGGGTTGGCACACCACTTCTTGGCCTTCGGCACAGACCATAGCAAGTCAATATCAAGAAGCTTGAGGACTAGATAAAAGCCAAGGGCAAAGATGAAAAGAAACAAGTTCGTCTTGATGTACATTCTCAAGCTTGCTGTCTGAATGGCAGGGGTATGCTCAAATGCTTCTGCCACAAGGATGCCTGTGGATTAGAAACTCAGCGTTACAGGGAACACCACGCTCATACTTTGAAGAAGCACTTTTTACAGTGTCCCTGCAGAATTTCACATTTGAAGACAGAGGAATATCTCTATGTATTTTTATTATATATGTACATATACACATACACACATACAATTTACCACTTCTGTTGTAGATTACAAAACCTTTTCTCCCACTTCAAACTGCTAATTTGGAAAAAAAAGGAAACTGAATACCAAGCGCTCATGTTTCTGATATGAGGCATACCTTAGGCCTGACTGCATCTCTCTGATAACAACCTGTCAAATACAGATGTAAACTAGAACATTCCTTTTCCAAGAGACCCTCACGCAAAGGCTGCCCCAGCAATGCCAACTTCAATACCAGTTCCCACACAGGCTTGTAAGTGTTGAAGGAAAAGACACAGAACACACTTATCTTCTTTCTTACTCATTTTATCCTGGCTGTGGAAAGGGAGAGCCGGACAGTAAGCTGTTAGCGAGCTGCCCAGGCTGCTCTGCATCCATGAAAGAACTGGAGCAGGCAGCCCTGGCTCAGTGCCCTGGTCACCCTCCTTAAATCGGGTAGATACTAGAGAGATTGTTCATAGTCTGAACTCCCTAGATACAAATTTGAAACATGCTTAAGTAACTCCGAAAAATGTACTTCAGCTTCTTAAGTGACCCTGGGGAGTTTGCACAGCTAATTTGTGGTTTTGTTCTGTTTTGCCCCAGGTCTCTGGCCCCACGCTTGTCCACACTGCAGAGATGCTGGTTCGTGCCTTAACATCATCTGATGTGAACCAGATAGCTTCCTCCTGAGAGGAAAGGTCAGGGCCATACAGGACCAACTTCCTCTCCCACCCCTGCGGCCCAGGCAGCACAAATAAGGATCAGATGCAGCCAGTACAAACCAGCCATCCTGTGGCAGTGTGGACATAATGCATAACGTGTGGACATCAATTGGCACATGGATGAGGGCTCACTCTCTGTGTGAATTACAGAGACGGCAGATACATACTACCTCACAAATTTTACCTTTAGACTATCATCAAATCCTTGATCATCCAGAGAGTGGAGAGCAACACTAGAGCTGCAAGCTGAGTAGCACTACTAAAAATGTCTTGCCTTTTCTCATACTTCACTTTTTTCAGATTTTGCATATATGTTGAAAAAGAAAGAAAAAAATAGCAGCATTACCAGCAAATACTCCAAGAAAAACTTGATGAGGGAAATGTGTTGCTATGAATACTCTCGAGATGCACACACTGATCTGGATAAGCCAAAAAATACTCCAGAGGAATGACCATGTCAGTCTAAGAGGGAAAAGGAAGATGCTTAAATATTAAGGCAAGACATTTCACCTAGTAATTTACACCAGGTCCCTTTGTGTCAGGCTTGTATTTTTACCAAGCAGAGGTTTACAAGGACAGAAGTTTAGAATTAGATGAATAAAAACTGGAAGTCAGTATTAAAACTTTAGGAGTAGTTGCTCTTGCAGTCACACCTAGAGCTGCAGGAACAGACCCCAGTAATTTCAGGTCCAAAACACCACTGTGGTTTTAGCGATGAAAGTCATCAATGGCAAGTTAAATTAGCACTAGTACCTTGGGCATATTTCTCATCATGAAGTCATACTTAAATGCAAAAGTTCAATTACTTGGTGACAAAATTCACATAGTATGGAAATAACCTTGTCAGGCTTGGAAAGAGCAGCCATCAAAGCAATTACGAGACTTCCCTACAGAACTGAGTAACAGAATCATAGAATGGTTTGGGTTGGAGGAGGCCTTGAAGAACACCTAGTACCACCTCCCCTGCCATGGGCAGGGACACCTTCCAGTAGAAGGGGTTGCACAAAGCCCCACCTGACCTGTCCTTGAACACTTCCAGGGATGGGGCATCTATAACTTCTCTGGGCAGCCTGTTCCAGCACATTGCCACCCCCACAATGAAGAATGTTTTCCCAGTATCTAATGAAAACGTACCCTCTTTCAGCTTAAATCCATTCCCCCTTGTCCTATCACTACCTGCCCTTGAAAAAAGTCCCTCTGCAGCTTTCTTGTAGGTCCCCTGGAGGTCCTGGAAGGCGGCAGTAAAGTCCCCCTGGAGCCTTCTCTTCTCCAGGCTGAGCCACCCCAATCCCTCAGCCTGTCCTCATAGCAGAGGGGCTCTGGCCCTCTGAACACCTTACACTTAACTATGGGGTAAGAAGGCCTACCATCAAATCGGTAAATTTATGTTCTAACCAAAAGATCCAACACATAAAGACAATTAATCAAATTCAAAATTTCCAACACTGAAGATGTGACCTGACCTTTAACAGTTGGTTCCGAGATATTGTATGCAATGACTGCAATAATAACCAACCTATACAAATGGATGAATCCCCTTAATAATCTTTTTCTTCAGCTGCAGTAGATCATAATAAAAGTTTATTGTTTGGTTTTGTTTGGTTTGTGGTTTTGTTTTTGGGGGTTTTTTTTTGTTTGTTTGTTTGTTGTGGTTTGTTTTTTTTTTACAAACTGGACAGAACAGACTATGACTATTTGGTTAAAATAAGTCCATTAAAACCACAGCATGTATATAAAGAAATATCTGTATAAGTTAGAACAATGTAAAAACACTGACCTGTGAAGGGCAACTGCTGATTTATCTTTCCATCTAACTGTGTAGCTAAGTGCTGCTGTGACCATTACATACCAGACACAGGAAGATCCCATGGCATGTCCAGATGGACTTCCTAGTGAAAAAAAAAAAGGAAATATTCAAGCCTAAAAATGACTGTGTCATTTGTCATATAGAAAATGTCTACTGGCACTTACTCAGGCACCTAAACATTTAGAAAGAAAATGGTTACCGAGGGCTGAAAGAATGTCAACTGCTTCTCAAAAGTTAATTTTCTCAATATGAATTTTTCAGAAAACTCAGATGGAATCCAGAATATTTGTCTGAAATCAAGTAGGTAAGGTAACAGCTTAACCATCTTATATTAGTGTCGGCTGGTACCTTGATTGGAAAGCATTGTATTTTTCCATTAATTAGATTTGGATTGTGATTGAAAAAATAGAGCATCTTGGGCTTTCTTAGGGCTGTAGCATGTCGTGTAGAAATTATATATGAGGATGAGAAGAGATAGGTTTTGAACGGGCTACCTCATAATTAAGGGAAGCAACTGAGATTTGGCTCTTTGTAGCACTCTAAACTAAAGTACTAGTATAACTTTAGATGGCCCTTCCAAATTGCTTTCTATCTGCTTGTCTAATTACCATAGTGTTAGTAACTGTGGTTGGGATCTGTGTCTCATCACTAATATTACAGTCCAGGTAATTCACACTGTAGGTAGCTTTGTAATAAATTTAGAAATATATCTTAAGTGTGATAGAAGAACTGTGTCTTTATGCTTTACTTCGATGTATTTTAGAAATTTTAAAGTGTACAATGTCAACTAGCTTGGAAACAGATTATTGGTGGAACTGGCAAGTGAAATGATGCTGCAACGTTCTGGACTAATTGCTGCACCCACTTCAGCCCGTGACAGGGAACACGGTCTCATACAGAGATCAACAGTGATTTTCTTTTTAGTCCAGGTATACTACTACTTGTGTAATTTGTTTTAATTTAACAAATCAAATTTTAATTTTACTGGAAAAAATATGAAGCTACAGAGAAGTTCCTACAATGGTGAAAATCACCCAAAAAACCAAAGAATGCTGGCATGATGCAAGGGAAATGATTCCCCAAATCACCCTGTCACTTCTTTTCCCCTGTTCACCAGGTTTACGTTCAACAAACTGAAATAGGAGAGAAAATTAGATAATTGGAATCTGTCTACACGAGTCTTTTACAGCTTGGCTTTCTGTGGAGACAAAAGAGAAGTTAAAGGGACAGGGTTATTTCACTGGCAGAAGAAATAATTTTGACTGAAGAATGTGTTATGACCCAGCACTATATCGTAGTTTGCAAAGCAAAAGAACATTTCAGTGACGTAGCAAAGCAGGAATGCCCAGGAGGACAAGCACAGGGATTTCTGGCTCCCTGCACTCATGTTCGGTATTCTGCTTGGCAATATCTTTAGTAGTCACACTACCAACTCTTTTGTTAATTTTGTAACAGATGCAGAGCACCTTTTGGGAGTACCTTTAAGCAATATTTTCGTACACTTCTAAACCTCACAACAGAATAACTGTCACTGATAAGGAAATCATACTGTTGTAGATCAGCACTGGGAAAGCTTCTCTTTGTTGTCGTCCAGGAAAATGTCACCTAGGAAAAATGTATCATAGTTCATCTGCGCACCACCTACTAGAAACAGCATAACCTCCACCTTAAGGTTTGTGTTCTTAAAACCTTACAACTACCAGAGAACAGATGGCTGCAGGGTTCAGTTCATTCCAGAAGAACATACCAAATTCACGTCCTAGATTGCCTGCCATGTAGTCATATAAACAGTTCCTTCAGCTTTCCCTTTTGTTGAGCTGTAGAGTTTGGGGCTCAGGCCATCCTAGCAATATCTGGATATGCCTTTCTCACAACTGTGACTGGTTCTCTAATCTTTTCATATAAATTGCAGACTTAGAAATAGTATGAAACACCATGTAAGCTCACACAATGACTCTGTGCACCTAACAGCTGCACTGGCTGCACCTCCTCTTGTTAACGAGGAACAGGTTAGTGACAGATATAGCCAATGGTCAAGAGCAAATCTAGCGGTGGGAGAAAATGCGGTCGTTGTGAAGTGCAAGTAAGGAATCAGTATGACAGTGGTACCCACTGGACAAAAATAGGAATGACCTGTTACTTCAGGAAGAAAGTAACAGGAAGAAAGGCCTTCTGGTTCAATGAAAAGCAGCGATTTTCTCCTTAGCCAGGACTTAGAATTACATGGTTCTGAATGGGCTTAGTTCTGAAGGCTCGTGAAAAGATCTGAAAGACTTTAATGCTTTTGGTTAGGTCCCAGATGAATCCACTTGAAACAGACTGCAGATCAGATACAGACCAGGCATCATGAAACTCTGCCTGATGCAAGGGCTTAAGATGCTCATTCAAAATTCCAGTGTAATATAATGCAGGATATTGTGAACAAAATACAGCTGCGCAAACCACTTAAAAGCTTGCTGTGACATTGATGAGGTGCACAGCACATTCATTTACACAGTCTTGTACAATGACTTAAACTTAACTCAGCCAGTTAGCTCCAAGCAAGTTTACCTTATTTCACATATTAGGGTTGCACAAACTCATTTAACTGCAGCAGCATTGCATTTGAGTTCCACAGAGAAGACAGTAAGATATAAAAAAGTGAAAATGTGCTGCACAGGAACTTTTTTTTTAAGAACTTTTCCCCTCCATGCATAAATGCATTTACACTTCCCCCCCCCCCCCCCCCCTGCACCGCACACACATTCAGTGCCACTGTCTGGTTCTGGAAAGAGGAGTTGCATTTTCCATCTGTGATATGTTACATGATAGATTGTTGATACTATTGTTATTTACACTGAACCACCTACTAGTTTTTTGTGTTTGAATAATTCTTGCAAGAGTGTACGAGCCCTCAAACTCAACAGCCCCCTGCTCTGTTCTGGAACACTCTAAAACAACATGGAATTTCTCTCCCCAAGCTGATGTCATCATTGGCACTGCAACTGTTCCTAAAAGTGACCTCACGAAGCAGGCAAATCACTCTTTCAGAGCCTATAACACATTCCTTTCCGATATGCTGGTTCCTTCCAGTAGGAGTAATTTTTAAAGCAAATCCCCCTCCCTTGCACTGTTTAAAGGCAATGAGGTAAACATTCTTGTCATGCAGCAATCAAATACCTATCGCATTTTATTTCTTCCTTTTTCTCTTCCTGCATTTTGGTGCTATTTTAAACATAAGCTCTGAGATCTGTATATCATACAAGGTCTTTGTAAGTCCCATCCGTCCTCCCCCCCGCCAAAAGCCACTATCTCTAGTAAATGTACCAGTTTCTTACCTGGTCCGGTTTCACATGTTATAGGAAACTGTTCAAGGCATGGGCTTGACTGATTGGGATAAATCATTGTTTCTTGCACCCACCAGTATGGGCGATGGCCAAATAAAATCCTGACAAAAAAATAAAATAAAATGAAACAGAAATGCAAGAAAAAGATGTTTATGTAAGAAGGCCTCAGCAAAGCACGATAAATAATCTTACAAGGAATATGAAGAGGTATATTGCCAAAACTATAATTGTTCTACAGGTTCTTCCTGTTTTATCAAAATGTCATTTTCAACATAACTTAAACATCTTCATTGTGAATTCCTGTTTTATAATTACAATGGAAAGTCTACTAGTACAATATTCACAGCAATTTTTCTAAACTTGAGGCACATATCGTAACCATCATTAAAAATACCAAACTTTAAAGTAAATCCAGCTTCTTACCATTTAAATATGAGGTTGAACCAATCACCAATGACTGCCACCCATATCATTTTAGTACCAACCACTTGGTTGAGCTGAAACCAAAGAGGAAAATAAATTGAGAATATATTCCGGGGATCACCAACATGTGACATAAAATTAAGGAAATCCTGGTAAGCCCTGTAGTCCCTCTGCAAATGCTGAATGATAAGCACGCCATTGCTATGAAGGAGATCCATCTTAATGGATTCAACTGTACTTGAAATATAATAAAGTTCCTTTAATCTTAAGTTTCTAGTGATGGAGAATGAGAACCATGGAGAGGAACTATTAAAAAGTGAGAGAAGGTGATTGACGTTGCCTTTATATTGTATCGGCGTGGTGTACCTGGCCATTCCTGGAACACGTGGCTCCAAATCCCCAAGAAAGCACATGAGTCTGTTAGCACTGGAAAGCTTTTCTGTTTGCAAATTTTAATTGGAGGAAACTAAGTGAAGTACATGCTGAGCAACAGCAAATTGTGGGGAAGGTTTTGTAGAAACAGTGTGTGACTTATGCAATCCTTTGTATGAACAGTTGGAACATGTTTGCTTGAATTTGTTCACAGTTCATTTCTCTGCAGGATGGACATTAGAAATGTATATACTTCATTAAGTGTTGCCTGTGTAAAGCACAGAAAGAATACACAGATAATTGGTCTTTGCAGAACTGCTATTAAAGCTGTATGTTTCACCTCAAAAGAGAATTTATCTACCATGCTGCGTCTAATACTTTGCACAACACATTTTCAGTCTTGGAAAATACAACCGGCATCCATACATCAACAATGCTGTTGAGTTCTAGATTCATTTTTAAAGCAGCAATATTCTCAAAACACTGAAAAACAATTGTTTCATTCATAAAAGAGGCCACCTTAATCCAGGGCACAATGCAGATGAAGCTCAGTCTCCGAGCCATCTCATTCAGTGTCGCCATTCTCATGTGTTGCTCACATGGTGCAAGTTCTACACACCTCTGCCAGAAGCAGCTCAAGCCTGACTGGCTGCAGCCCCTTCTTGCTGCCCTGCCTAGCAGAAATGGGACATTGCAGACCAGAGCAAGGTTGGAACACATGATTACGAACATTTCCCTCAAGTATTGCCAAGTGAAGCACTTGGGTTCTCCAGGGCAAACAGACAAGACAAAACTGAGATTCTGCCAGTTAGCAGGATTTTACGAGGTTGCATCAAATCATGTATTAGCACATCAGATTTACCAGTATTAGTACTAGTAACAGTAGCATAGGAAAAGATTATGTTTGTGAGGTGGCTACGCAAAAAAATTTTTTCCACATGATAATAAATGGATACCAAAAGTCTGACGATACCATCATCTGATATCATCAGAGCGGCAAGAGGAAAACTTCAGTTCTTTATCAGGCTCTAATACTCAGACATATTCATATCTGCTATTAAAGACTGTCTATGTATCTGAAACAATTAAAATCAGAAAACAAAAGCAGGTGTATGTGTACACTGTGCACTTCCCTGCTGCTTTCTCCATAGCACTTAAAGCTGAACTGTACAAGCTGTGGAGACAAAAGATACGAACTACTTAACTGTTTTTGCTGAAGAGAGACTTCACAGCTTAACAGGGCTTTATGATGTGTGGTCAGGGAAGTCACATGGAAACATTAAGTAGATTCAACAAATAAGGCTTGACAATTAAATGGTCTCAGAAGACCTTTTTTCCTGACAGAATCTCACACTTACTTCAGCTCTCACATTGACGAAGAGTCTGTTTTTAGTAAGTTTTTAGCAGATTTAAGTCCTGTATGTTTATTGCTACCAGTTGCATTGAGCCATGTAGAAAACCTTAAAGTTAAAAAGGGGTTTAAAATTCTATGCGCTGTTTCTGGATAGCTACTACAATATTTTTTCTGTACATTGACTAAATTATTCACTTCAACTGGCATCAGCTGATTTCAAGGAAAACCCTTTCAAAATCAAAACTTCAGGATATTTCAACAATAAGTATTTCTTAGCTTTTTAGCTGCAAGTATTTGGGGAGGTTTGTTTCTTGCAAAGCCATATAGCTTATAGCTTTCCAGGGTGTCTCACAAGGGAACTGTCACATAAATGATGGAATTCATTTTCCCTTTCCCAGTTCTTTTCCAATAACTTACTTGTTTAGAAACATCTCACTCAATAACTTTTTGTAATAATTACTAGAGAAAATGTCATTTTGCTCATCTTTTTTTTCCCCCTCTAAAAGTATCTCTCCTTTTAAGAGAAGTAGGACTTAAAACAATCACAATAATGAAAATCACTCTTTTACACATGTCTGGGTTTAGTATGCAAAAATGTGGAAAATCTGAGCTTTTCTTCTGGTTTTCAGTCTAGTTTTATACAGAATAATTAGCTTTACATATGACTGTAAATGTCAAATCAGTTGGCGGCTGAGTAGCTGCCATCTTACTTCTAGTACTTAGTTAAAACAGCAACTGTAATGAGGTTAAGTCTAAATAACTATTGTTCTATTAGGAAAAATATTTTGTAATAAGAAAGTTTCCATCAAGATACAACTTAATGTCCTCAGGAGTCTACAGGTAATGAAACAGATCACATTCCCATCCCTCAATGCCACCAGTTACTCAACGGTATCAGAAAAATTGCCTCTCTGACACAGGATGTGCAGAACCATAGCAGTAAGTTTTTGCATATTTGCTTTATTTATAAATATAAAACCAACCACCCACATTATCCACTGGGATGGTGCTGCACCTGCTCAGGCTGAACCCTTCAGACAGAACGACTGAGGCACACTTTGGTTCCTCAGAAACTTTAAGATAATGTCTGAAGGTATGTCTTGGCAGTGTTTCAGTACAGTAACCTCTTTTAGTACAAATGCTAAAGGTCTTCTGATACTAATTTTCACTTTAAAGATTTTGCTGCTGATCCATATGCTGCTAATGATCTTTCTTAGATAGAAAGAGAAGCACCTTAGATCTACTGAAGACAAACAGCTAATAGCAAACGTAAATAAGCTTTAATTTTCTTCTACATTCTGACTGTTTCAGAAGCTCCTACATTCACATCTTAGACATACCTGAGGAGTCATATTTATAAAAGATGTTTGAAAAATCCCCAAGAATCCCACAATCTAGAAAGCAAGAAGTAGGAAGTTTTTGGAAGAGGTAAGCAGGTTTCTGTGAGAGGTAGTTCAGGCGATGTTATCCTTGTGCCTGGAAGCACTCATGATCCCGCTTCACCCAAGAGGCAATGAGCAGCTGACATGTGAGTCATCCCTTGTCCTGCCTGTGATATTCGGCAACCTATAGAAGTGTGAGACACTAGACTCCCAGCCCTAATAACCAGCAGAGAAAAGATGGTAAAACACATCTTGAAAAACTGTATTTAATAACTTGCTTAAACTAATAAAGGAGAAATACTTCCTAAATAGGCTTTTTCCCCTCCTTTTCTATGCAAGGCACTGCAAAATGCTTTTGTAATGCACTTAGTTTCAAAGTCACTTCAGATGATATATGAAATAAAACTATTTGCTGTATTGTAGTATGTAGAATTGTGAGGAAAACTCTATCTGTACAAAATGGTCAGAATGTATATGCAAGGAGGTTTTTAAATCAAAGCCATTTTGATATTATAGAATGAAGGTTTGGACCTCACATGATCAAGTGAGATCTTAGTGGAAAGCACAATCCTTAAAATGTTACCTGTTCATATAAAGAGGTTTTAATTGATTGGTATTTTCCTGATGTATTTAAATGTCCAAGATATACAAAATGAGAGACTGTTGAAAACTGCATATATTCTTGCAGGAAATGTAGAAAGAAGATTGATGGTGATGATCCACTGAAGGGAGGATAAAATGTTTAGAGGTGCTTTATACCTACATTGTAGAGTAAATATTACATAACAGTTATCAGATGTTGTTAAGCAAATATTTGCAAGGGAAGGGAAAGGCACCAAAGCAAACATTTTATAAAACACTGTTAATGGAGGACTCTGTGTGGTACATTATGCTTAGTAACTTGAACAGTAACATGAAGCGCCAAATGACATGCAGGCTACTACTAATAGGGAACAGAGGGCAAGAACTTGCTACAGAGGAAACAGCACATCAGGATTTCTTCCTTTCTTTCTTCCTTCCTTTCCCCAGGCAGCCCGCCTCAGGCTTCTTCACAGTTGCACCCACCAGTAGTTTCATAAACCAGTTGCTTTCTCTGGCCTCTGACACCTTCCTCTAATCTTTCCTACTTGATACGCTGTCATTCTTCCTTGCTATAGAGCTACTATGCAAATACAGGAAACTAACAAAACTCCTGTTTGCAATGCACAGTAACTGCCTGACCTTAATACTGGTTTATATTTGTACGTGTAATACTGTAAATGATACCAACAATGCATAGAATACAAATCTGGCATGTTCATGGAAAAGTCGTATCTAAGGAATTCTAGTTGTTAGCAATATGAAGAGCTACTGTTAGTAATCACATGCAACATACAGTTCAACAGTCAAAATAAATCCTTCCAGTTCCACAAACTACAAGCAGAAACAGAGT
Organism: Falco peregrinus; assembly: GCF_023634155.1. Classification (NCBI taxonomy): domain Eukaryota; kingdom Metazoa; phylum Chordata; class Aves; order Falconiformes; family Falconidae; genus Falco; species Falco peregrinus. The sequence continues at coordinate 22,304,485 of NC_073728.1, forward strand.
CTGGACCCATAGAGGCAACAGTCTCCACTGGGTTTTTTTGTTTTCTTTCCAGTAAGATCATGGCCTATTATTATTATTATTCTGTGATCCCTGACACTAGCTCTGTGCCAACCATAGCTCAGTGAGGCCAGAAACCTGTCAAGTAGCTGAGTCTGCTTCATTAGCACCTGCTCTTCCGTTTTGTGTTCCTTTAGCAGCTTTCACCTAAGCTGCAGTAGCTCTCCAACCCTGAACTATAGCTCTCAGCCCAGCTCTGGCATGGCCTGCTACAGACTTCGAGGCAGCAACAAAACAAAGCAACAGATCTTTGATGGCAACACCCTGCTCTTCAGTTTGCTCGCAGGTTAACTGCCACCCTGCTGCTATCGCCGTACATCTCAGAACCTTCAGTTTAACCAAGTGCCCTGGGGTTACAAAGACCCATGAAGAGCTGGCAAATGCAGAAAATGGGTACATGGTACAATGACATTGCCTTCAGCAAAGCTCACAGTGCCAGAAACAGGGTAAATCGCTACTGAAGCTTTCTCCCATCCATGACTACCCTGTGGCTTCCTGTGGCAAACAGCAAAACCCACTTCAGAACAAGCTTCTGGGCTAGTTACAGTAAGGCTAGGTACCAATGTTTTCCATTATGGAGCCTCTTGAGTCAGATCTAATGACCTAATGGAGGATTTAAGAAGCATATGACCTGTGCTAGTTTGGGTCACGAGGCCACATTTCTGTTTGTGGTAGGTAAGAGCTGTCAGTTTGAATAGAAAACCAGTACCTGCTAAACTCACCAGGTTTCATTTAAATGTGGTTGGTAACCTGATTGTGGAGAGAGTTCCCAGTGGGAAAGTAAGGTTGAGGACAAGTTATACTGTAAATTCATGACTCTAGAAAACTCTTGAGAAAAGGACTCCCAAATCAGTCAGAAAAAAAGATCAATTAAAGTACGGATTGTGCCAGGATATGTCATAGGCTATATTTAGTCCTTGGCTGGTGAAAGTCCAAAACAAAGGAATAGGACTAACAAAAATCTAGAAAAACTTGACAGAGAAAAACAGATACCAAACATTTCAGAGCTAATGCTCACTACTATGGGGTGAACCAGACTGAAAAACCCACCAAAAGACTACATATTAGACTTCAGGATTCATTTAGATTGTTGAATTTGTATTTGCTGAACTACAGGGGTTGGGGAAATAGTGTCTTCAGAAAGTTATGAGGTCAAATAATAAAACTAGGGATACCAGTGGTCACATATACACTTTATATTGGCAGCATTCAATTGGCTAGGTTTAAGGTCTGGTTGAGAAAAAGAGAAATGGTCCTAGTTAAAAAAAAAAAAAAAAAAAAAAGCCGTAACATAGGCCCCATAATGCCCAAATTTATACGTGGCTAGGTAATCATACTTGAACCAGCCCAGCTTCAGTACATACAAGTCTGATTCAGCTAAGAAACACTGGTCTAATAATTACTTTTAGAACTAATGCTAAGAAAACTTTGAAATCTGGAGAACAGGTGTCCGAGTCAAGTGAGATAGAAATATAGTTGGATAGAAGTGCTATCCAACAGCAGTAACAGTTTATACATGAATAATGCATTATACATGAATAATGCAACTAATAGGTGGTGGTCTTGGCTCAGACTTTGCTGTGGGTCCAGTGTGTGTGAGAGAGCAATTAATGACTTCAGACAGGAATTCTCAATGCATTCCTATGTTTACATTATTCTGAGAACATTTGAATAGCACTAAAGTAAAAAAAAGTTAGGAGAAGTTCATTAGCTATGGCAACAAGATGACTAGTAAATAGCATCCATTATAAACTGAAGGTTGGTGTACTAGGGATTACAAACTAATGTTTATTCAGAGCCAAAAGGGAATATAGTCCAACTGGAGAAAAATAAGGCGCAGTCTCCTAAAGAGAACATTCATAACCACAGAGGCTTATGACAAGTGTTTGACTGGGCACAGGCAGGGCTGCTATATTGTGGTTTTGTTCATACCAAGGACTACAATTAGCTCCTATCATAAAGATCTACCTTTAAGGTAAATGTTTATGATTTACCTATCATGAAAAATTACTACCGTTATCATGAAGGTAGGTAAATAGCTCCACGCTCACGAGAGAATTCAGGCTCGAGAAATTAAAAGGCAATTCAGGAAACTTACTCGTAAACAACTTTGTCACAAAGCTTACAACTGGGTTTCCCCAAGTATGTTCCGTGAATAAACTACAGACACTGGCAAAAAGTCCCAGCTTCAGCGGCGCGTAAAGGAGCTCACTTGCTCCCAGTCCGAACCCGGTTTCCCTCAGCACAGACCAGTAAATGGCACAAACCACACCAGGCCTTTCACCCCCCCCCCCCACGGGCAGCCCGGCCGCGGCCCCCTCAGCGGGCCCCGAGAAAACGCCTTAACCCTAACAGGGTTTCCCAGGGGAAGGAGACGGACTCACAGGTGCCTCTCCCTCGCAGCACCGGCAACGACCGCCTCCGCAAGCCCAGGGGGACACCGCAGCGGAGCCAGCATCCGCCTCCCTCGCTCCATCATGGCGGCTCCGCCTCGCTCGGCGGGAGGGAGCCGTTACCGCAGCAACAGCACCAGCAGCTCCCAGACCGCCCTGCGGGTCTAGTCGTGGCGGGAAGGATGGCTGAGCCTATCAGCGGTGCGCTTGTTGCGAGGCGGCCGAGAGGCGGCGCCCAGTTAGAAAGCAGCCGTTGGGGACGCGGGAAGACGCCGGCCGTTTGAAAGCTGGTGGGTGCGGGCGGGCTTGGTGGCGTGTCTCTCGCTCCGTCCCGCTCCCCTGGGTGAGCCTTGACTCGGCGGGGCGCCTTTTGCCCCGTCCCGCTCCCCTAGGCAGGAGTCGGCAGGTACCGTGGAGCGCCGCTTGTTTGCGGGGCCGCGGCGGCCGCCGTTAGTGCCTGGTCGGATGGAGGGGGGGGGTGCCCCCCTGAGGAGAGGCCCCGCTCGGTGCGGGCCCCGCGGAGGGCAGCGGTGCGGTGGGCGGCAGCGGTGCGGTGGGCGGCAGCGGTGCGGTGGGCGGCAGCGGTGCGGTGGGCGGCAGCGGTGCGGTGGGCGGCAGCGGTGCGGTGGGCGGCAGCGGTGCGGTGGGCGGCAGCGGAGCGCCGTGCGGCCGGGGGCTGCCGGGATCCTGGCACCGGCTGTCGGTACCGTGGCGGCCCCGAGCACGGCGCAGCGCCGCGCCTCCCCCTGACGCTGTGGGTAACCCCTTGCTGGTGGAATAGCCAGAGAAACGTGGCTGCGCCGTTACTGCTTATTGTGGTAACGGCAGCAACAAAAGCGGCTCTGGGAAGAGGCCTTAACAGTGCGAGGGGGTAGAAAGGGCCCCGAAGGTTTTTCCTGTAATTGCGGGTTACAACCGCTACGACTGTCTTGCGTGTCTTGACGCTACGTTTATTCACTTACGTGTTTGTTGTAGCACTATGGCGAATATAAAGACAGAAGATGAAATAATCCTCTTCGAAAGAGAAATGAAGGAGTTTTGGACCAAATTAAAAAGTATTTATGACACTGAACTGATCAGTGAGACTTTAGCACTAAGAGATTCATGCAAGGAGTCCATAAAAATGCTTTCAGGTAAAAAGACTTATGTTCCTGCTACCTCTACTTTTTCCAAGTTATCCTCAAACTTTTTCAGATAACAAATAATTTTCCATTACAGAGAAATGGTCTAAGAAGCTGAAAGAAGGAGATCTGATGATTGATAAAATTCACGAGTATAGCAAAGGTACAGTATAGTTTTTAATTATTGTCTAGCATTTCTAAAAATTAACTTAATACAGCTGAATAATATGTTTATCTTCCCATTTTAAAAGGTAAGTAACATCATCAGAATGAAGTTAGAATGAATTCAAACATATTTGGTTGGTTACAGGATGTAAACTGCAACTCAAAAGCAGTTGGAAAACTTCATTGATGATGCGAAAAGATAAAGGTCTAGTAAAAGTGTTCAGTATAGTGGTTTTGGTGCTTAAGTATTTAAAACAAAGTACCAGAACTTGCTGACTGCAATAAAACTTAAATTAAGATTGCTTAGTAAAGTTAAATACTAGGTTATTTACGCCTCTTCTGTATTAGTAAAAATTATAGTCAGTCTATCAGTCTAGGATTAACTTCTCTGAATTCTGTAGTTAAAATTCAGAATATCAGGTAAAAATAACTGCAGCTCTAATATCAATCAAGAGTTTCCGTTTCTTGCTTCATGTCAAATTATTTGTCCATTATTTATATAGTGCTAGCACCAGAAACAATTTGCATCTGGTTGAAGTAGGGGGGCGGGGGGGGGGGAAGAAAAGCTTTTTTGAATAACTTTCACTTTGTTTACTTAATGCTGTTAGTCTAGTTATGCTGACTTCTCTCTTCAGCTGATACAACATGTGTTTCACTAGTATTATTCAAGTAAGTCATCTCAACCAAATAGATTAATCATGTCCCTATTTAGTGTTTATCAACTGTATATGTTCATATTTTGTTGCCTGCTTTCAGAGATCCTCCAGCAGAGCCAGCACGTGTCAGAAAATCAAGAGCATTTGACAGAAATAAAATCTAACCTAAATCAAGAAGAAGAGCAAAGGAAGGACTTGACTGACAGCATTCAGGAGCTTAAAGAAGAGTTGCTGAAGAAAAAGGAAAGTAAGCAAGTAAATGACAAGTAAATTTTCTTAATTACAGGAGGAATTGTTTTCTATACTTGCTTTTGATGGGCTTTTCTACTGTTCTGAATATTTGTAATGTGCTTGTTTTACTTTGATATTTACGGCGGCTTTTAAAATTCTAGTAATATCTTCTAAAAACAAAGCCACTAAGCAGAGAGTGGAACGACTATGCAAGTTCAAAGCATTGTTTGAAGAGCGGCTTGGATTGGAGATACGCAGAATTCACAGTAAGTTTCTGTAGTTTTCATGTGCAGTAATACTAAGTGGTTAACATTGGATTGTGCAGTGAAGAACATACTAGCTTACACAACTGCAGGATTATCTTAGCTAAGGTATTACCAGTGTCTCCCAAATAGCAAAATATGGTATGTTAAAATGCATCTGTCTTTCAAAAGAGACTAGGGTTGCCTAATTTGTAAGTGTTCTAAGAATATTAATTGAAATGGCCTTTTAGTGTGATTTTAGTCATCATTGTGACTCTCCAGTAGAGGTTACTGGTGTTAATTAATTCTGTTTGTGTATGTTTTAGATGAACAATTACAGTTTATATTCAGACACATTGACCACAACGATCCTGACAAGCCATATGTATTTACGCTTTCCATAAATGAACAAGGAGATTATGAAGGTATGGGAATTTTGAATCCTTAAGCAAAGGGACAGAATCTAATGCCCCTATTTGAAAGAAAGGGGAAAGAAGTAAAGTGTGGTTTGGTTTTAACCTTTATCTTCCAATTTCTGAATGAAGAATTTTGCAGTGGTAATTTTTTTTTTTAAATGAGGTTTTTCTTGTTAATTTATATGAAGATAAAACTGCGTATCATCAGTCCCGTCTGTCTGTGGAGTTGCTGTTTACTTTGTATTGAACAAAGCAGGAGAGAATATAGAGATAGGTACTTCAGTTTGTGGTTTGTTGCTGCTTCTGTTTTTGCTGGAGTGGGTGTTTCTGACAGGCATATTCCAACCTGTTTGAGAAGCCTAGAGGGTAGAAGTTATGTGACATGAGGAAGATTAAAACTTGAAATCCAGCATTCCCATTCTGTAAGGGTACAGCTTTTCGTATCTGAAAGCTGTTTTTGCAGTACAGATCTTCAGTTATGAAGAACAGCAGTGGTGATTTGAGTACTGTGCTGAGTAGCTTCTAGACAGATGCTGCTGTTGCTCTGCCTTTAGGTATGGACTGAATAGATTTCTGGTTTTATTAATTCAGATCTAAACTGTACTGAAGTTAAAAGTTTATCACATGCTGGACACTACATCAGTTTTCAATCTGCCTGCCTGCAGAGCAACAGAAATCCTGTCTGCAGAGCAGTAAAAATGTTTAGGAACGTGTTTCAATTTTTGAGCAGGCTGTGGATTACTGAGAATTGCTGAGAATTCAAGCAGGAGCACAGCACTGAGTGGTAGGTCTGGAAATAAAATAAAAATAATAAAATTATGTGTTCTTTGAGGCTTTTGCTTTGCTGGAATAAAATTATTTAATAGGCTACTCAAAATACTTAAGGAAGCTGAAACGTACAAAGATAACCTACATTAGTATTTCATAAGCATGGAAAAAACCTAATGAATTTTTTTATAATAATATTTTGGAAACTTGTCTTTTTAGTGACTTCCTGTTTTCCTCCTCTGGACTGTATAGAAGAGTTCCAGCTCAAAGTCAGAGAAACTAACAATTTTTCTGCATTTGTTGCAAACATCAGAAAAGCTTTCACTGCTTTATCTTGTAAACAGTCTGTATAAAACCAGCTTATACCTCTCTTCCTAGTGTCAAGCACACTTTTTTTTTTCTTTCCTTGCTGTATTGTGAAAGTATGCATTTATCCATGTTTTACTTTAATTTCTAAATAAAGAAAAATGAAAACAGTATTTTAGTCCACTGTCATCTGAAGACATTTTGAATCATTCTTCAAACAACAGTAAAATCAACTACTTAACTGAATGTCTGCAGACATGCAAATTTTGATCTAGTAGCAATGGATTAATGTAATGATCTCTATTTAGCTATTCATCACAGGAGAAAACAACTGAAACATGCCCTCAGTAAGAAAGACAAATGCTCAGACTTACCATCATTTTCTTTTCTTGTTCATCTCAGGCATGAGTGTATGTTTTACTGCTTCTAACAAAATTACTTTGCCAAGATTGCTATGCACAGAACATAAAAATACACGACAACTGCATTGGAATTCACATTTCTAGGAATTACTTGCTAGAAAAGATGATGTGCCTGGTTGTAAATGTTCTATGGATATGCCTAAAGCAAGAAGTAAAGTTTGAAATGTTTATGGTGTGTAATTTAAACCTTTACAACTAATTTTGGAGTTTGAATAATAAACTTGCTTAATATTTGCGAAGGCAGATCAGGTGCAAATCTTACTTCCTCTAAAACAGCCAGACATTCCAAAAGCAGGTAAAAGCTAGGAAAGGGTACACAACAGGTTTGTTTGTTTGATTATTCTAAAATATGAAGTTAAGCTGGCTTCTGATATCCCTAAAACAGCCTTTATCCTAGCTAAAGATCTGTCTTCAAATCTTAAAAATGTGCCTTTATCAAATGCACTTAGTGCTTATAGCATCTCTTGCACCTGTTACGTGGCAATTAGGAATTTTCTGTTTGTTATGAAGTGGCACAGTACAGCAATATCCAATTTTAAGGACAACGAGGATAATACTATGTACTGATGCAACAGATATAATTATTGGGACCCTAGTGTAATAGCATACAAATACCAACTGAAATGTCTCAAAGAGCATGTGGGAAAGCTCTTGAGCTCAAAAGCATTGTGCAGCTTTTTGGACACCATCAGCCAGAGCCCTGCAGCTGCTGGTAGTGCTCCATCTATTAGCAGGATCAGGTTTATCTTAAGGCAGATGTGGATTTCAGTGAAGGTTACTAAGGGCTTTTCTTTTTCCATAAATCAGTTTACCCAGCCCTTAGCTTTCCCTTTCAAACTGCTGACCTGTACTTAGCTACCAAAAGTCAAGCCTGAAATGCATGGGCTGTCAGCTACTGCTGACCATACAGAACCTTATCAAATTTATCTTGTAATATAATGTAAAAATCTGGAAAAGTGTTGAATTTCTTGGATATTGGAAATACGCCGTGAATTTAAGGACTGCTGGGAAGACAAAACAATATTAACCATGAGTAACATATGTATTAAGTGCATTTAATCACAACTGTTGTTTGTATGCTAGCTGGAGGTCGATTTTGAAAAGGAAATTAATTACTGTAAAAGTCCTCCTGCTTAACAGTTTTAATACACACCTACTCAACCAAGAGAGGAAGTATTTAAGCTGAGTTTGTTGACATTTTTCATAAACCCTCTTGTATGTTGCTAGACATACTATGAAAAGCAAACAAGTATTTGCTACACTTGTGAAAATTAAGACATGGAAGTGGTGCTGTGCTTCTGTCATATTCCAATTCTGTTATATTACTGTCTTCTCTAATGCTTCAATAAACTGTGAATTTAATAAGTACCTTGAAATTGTCTAAATTAGTCCTGTCATTGTAATAGTCTAAAATCACTGTGAACTCATTTGTGAGTGATTTCAACTTTTTAAAAGCCCTGCCAAACCTGATATAACAAATATATGCACAGATAAATCACTTGGTCCCACAGGCAGATTACAGCACATTTTTAACTGTATGAATAAAGTATACTAAATAATTATGGTAATACGCTTACCTTTTTGAAAGCAATGGATGCAATCCAATTACACCAGGCTTTACTGCTGGAATAGGATTGTAGCCTGAAGGGCTGGGGGGAACGGCTCTGACTGCCAGACAGTGAGACTCCATTCTTTCTGTCATTATCCTAATCACTCTAAAGGTTGTACACAAAGAACCCTTTTAGAATCTTGAGCTTATAAACAAGATTTTTCAGCAGAAGCAGAGGTAATGGAAGCCAGATTTCCCACAGATCTGTGGTTTTGTCCTTGAACGGTGCCATTCTCTTCACAGCGATATCCTAGCTCTTCCTTACCCCACGCCTGAGCTGTGCTAGTTCAGCCTCTTTGGCTGCTACTAAAGCTGCAGGACACCAGTTGCACTCTGCCTGCCCTTCCTCCGGTACAGAGCGTGGATCTGTGGCTCTCTCCTTTACCTGGCTGCTGCTTTTTAGTACCCTGTAAGAATAGCTTCTCCTTTTCAAATTTGGCCTAATGGAGCAACAGGTTTAAAAGTTGTTAGGGAAACTGACAGACTATGCTAAAAATTGTGTTAGTCATGCAAGTGCATGGTTGTTTTTCATATGAACTTATATGTATTTTTAAGTGCCTATGCACTGAAATGATCAATTGAAAGAAGATACAATCAATGTTAATTATTTCCTTCCTCTTCAGTCACAGCATTTTGAACAATGCTAATTGCTATTGACTCACCAGTTTTATGACTGATGGATAACTTCCTATATGGAAACATGACCTTTGACTGACTTCACAGAACCACAGAATGGTTGGGGTTGGAAGGGACCGGGTAGGTAGCGTAAAATCTGTCAAGGTGTGGAACAGGGCATAAAAACAGACCAAAAAACCAGCATAAATTAGGGAAACAGTAACCCTCCACCCACAGCAGCAGAGCTGGGACTAACGGCGTGGAGCAGGAATACCTCCACACAACCTCCCAGCCTCTGTCCATCACAGCATGATGAGATGCTGACTCATGCAGCAATTTGCCCATCTGACACAGTTACACATTTGGATTTCTTCCACTCACCTGTACCACAGGAGACTGTGACACTGCCTTTTAGCTCTTCTAAAACTGCACAGACCTCCCATCTTCTTCTGAGAACCACTGTGTTTCTTGTACAGAGGGACCTTTGCAGACTTAAAGGCAAGTACATCAAAGAATTCTTGCTCTTTTTCACATTATCCTGAGCCATTTTCTGTACACAGTGGCTCTTCCTTGCGCTATCTAAGTTGAGGGGTATATGTGGAATAGGAAGCAAAAGGCATTAGAGATACAACTGGGCAATTTTTCACATAATTAAATTTCTTCAATAAATAAGAATTTAAATGCCATATTAAAAGCACTACAAGAATCTCTCTATATATTATCATGGAAGCATATTAACAACTACAGTAATTAGTTCTTCAAACACAGTGCAGATCCCCAGGTTTACTTCTCTTCTGGAGTCAAAACTTCAGCTGATGTGTGAAGATTCCTACATAATTTGTATTTGTCTTATGAGAAACGTTGCCTCAATTTTCTGCTGAAGTTGTAAGAATCTTTTCATGCATCCCATTTCTAAGTACTTCCTTTTCACCTTTAAATGCTGCACCAGAGCTTGCCTGACAATGGTATTTTGTAGACTTTACTTCGGTGAGCATATGAAATCAATTCCAGCTTAGCGCATTGCTACACACAGATGGCTCCTTGTTTTTTTTAAAAATGCAACACCCTTTACCCCTCTTCTTTTTATCAGTAATGAAAAAACATGGAATCCTCTCATAAATAAGCAAGCAGATTCGGTCTGCTTTAACGTTAGAGGTCTGGAAGATGCAGCTTTCTTTGCAAAATCAAGAGCTGCAGCTTTTTCTCAGAAGAACCACTGTACAAGAGTGGGCCTGCTCTCTCACTTCCAGAAGTGGTTAGTAGGTGGTGCTCTGCTGACTGACAGTTTAGCCCAAAACATCTGGTCAACATCTACTTTTAAGAAACTCTGACCACCTAGACTGAAAAAAGACAGGTTTTCCAAAGTGGGTCCAGCTGGACATATGACATGACTAACATGCAAAATTTTACTTTTGAAATTCTAGCAAAATGTCTTTTCTTCATAATAAAAATATTTTTATTTGTATAAAGAGAAGTTGTCCTTCTAACACGTGCTGTTACAGTTTCATGCAAGAAATAACATGAAATACAGTGACAAACTCAGCAAAGACATACTTGGATCCGCTCTAAGCGTGCTGGAGTCTGCAGTGTGGATAATCTTTGAGCTAAAACAAAGGAAAACATTTGCATTTCATAGAAAAGAAATCCAACACTACATTCCTAATACTTATGTTTATTATGAAAGTGTCTCTAAATTAAAATAGTCCACAATACTGATTGGTTCCAGAGATTTTTTGAGGAACAATTATTTTCCATATTAAAAAAACCCCAAACCAACCAAGTTAAACACAAAATAACTCCCAAAGTTCTACATAACAGTTAAACATGAAAGAACTTTTAGCTAGCACATCACTGTATCTGGGACAGTGGAGGTCCTACACATCACTGCATTTCTGAAAGAGTTGCTCAAGCACAGGATTGTCATGAAAACACAGGTAAAATAGTGTCATCTGCCTCACCCTGACTTGCAACAGGCAGTCAACATGCACAGTGCAGTACGAGAGCTCGTGTATAAAAGTTAAACCCCGGGACTGCAAGAAGCTGAGTGAAGCTCAACAGAAGCGAGAAAATGGGTTTTGTTGTACAGATCTTTTAGGTCATGTAACAGTAATTTTTGTCTTTTGTTTGATGTGTGATCACTGACACGGCTCCAAAACATCATTTCATAGTATTTCCTCCATTTTTTAAATTGAAAGCAATTTCAAAGACTGAGAATTCTGTACAGATACACTCAAAACACTGTGTTTTCATTGCAACTACAATCAGAAATCTTTACTATTTAAAGGCTATACACATATGCCACTTTTCCAAACTTCCACTAGTGCTTTTTCAAAAAAAAAAAAGAAAAAAAGAATAAGGTTGTCTTACTGAAGTTCCCATTAGTTCCCTGTTCCAAATCAAAACCAGTCAAAACAAGTAATACAAACTGGTTTTGCTTTACGGTTTAAAGGCAACTGTAGTCTGCAGAACACTGAAGTTAGACCTAAATAGGGTCTACATTATAGGAAGGGTAAAAAGTATTTGATAGCTCCTCTCGCACAAATGTCACAAGAAGTAGACAACAGGAGACATAAAAAAATGAGTCATAGCAAAGAGATTAAAAAAATACCAAAGCATCAACTGTAGAAAACCAATGGTAGCCCATATTTCTCTGAGAATACAGAAGGCTGCAGTATATGAGATGAATGAAACAGGCATTAGGCTTCCTACTAGAATACTCTGCATAAAATGCACACCGTGTCTAAATCAACCAGTGCTAATCATCACTGACATTTTCTGGAGGGTAACGGCTTTCACCGTTGTGTCCTGTTCAGAACCAGCAAGTGATTTTCACCTGAAACAGATATAGATTTAAGACAAGAATCACTTCATTGTAAGCAAAGCTTTAGTGCATGTTCTTGGGTCTCAGAAAAAGGATTTGGCATTGGCAATCAGACAGAATGGTCACATGCTGAGACAGGAGCATATGGAAAGCTGTGATACCTGTTCCAATTCTGCTAGAATAAAATAAATAATACATAGAAAAACCTACAAAATAGCCACAAGGAAACAGCATGGGACACTTTGGCATTTTAGAACCAGCACTATTTAACATTGATAGAAGTCCAAAAGACTCCAACTTCCACCCTTGTTGTTTGATCAGATATTTCTACCATTTTCTGCAATGTTTGGTTTTCGTTTTTTATGACACAAACACCCCTCCCCCCATATATTTTTCTTCTGGTACAAAATATGCCAGTATGGGAAACAGTAAAGAAAGGGAGATCGGAATCCTATTTTACTATAATCTGGGCTGGCTAGGGAAAGAAGACAGATTCTTACTATTTACTAACAAACTCTACGTATAATTTCCTCATTTTTCTACTTCAACATCTCAACCACTGTCGTACTGTGCTATAAAAGGGGAGCATAGAAGTTGAAGACAAATAGGTTATAGAGTACAAACCCTCATTTCTAAAATGACTAAAATGACAATTCTACAAAAGGTACGAATATACAGAACCTTTCAAGATCTTGCATTACCATGAGGCATGTGAATAATTCCAATCAATTTCCTGGAATATGTGCATTTATCCTCTAAATACTTGATGGCCTCCAAAAGCACCTTGCAAAGCTCTTCAGCAGAGAAGCAAACAAATTCAAATGAAAAAGGAAATAGTTGCATGACATTCTTTCTGCAGAGTGGAAGATGAAGCCAAAGTTTTGACATCCACTGGTTAAAGCAATGAATCAAAACACACCGTCACATATGATCACTAAAACACTTGGCCTTTCCCACTAATGACAGAAAAAATTGTGTGAATTTTTAATTTTCATAAAAAAACTTGTAGCTTGAAAGTGTAGCGATTGTTTAGCAAAGCTTAGTGAAGTTCTCAATGCTTCCTTACTCTTATCCCATTACCCAAATGGGTCATTTAAATATCTCATCTCACCTCTTTTTCAGACGTATCTGTATTAAGTTTATTCTAGGCTGCTAAGAATGGACTCCAAAAGCCGGGTTTGTAGAAAATAAATAAGTCACTGGGAGTCAGCTGAACCATGGTAACTGTTTACATGCTTCAGTGCATAAGAGATGCAACTGAATTTAAACCTCAAAGGAAGAGTTTCAATCTTAAGTTGCATTATTTAACAGTGGGGATAAACTAAGAGATACGTAGCCAGCAATGGCAAATCACCTCAAGGTTTGTAGCCTTGACTGCACATCAGAATCAACACTACAGAGCACAGCTGAGGAGGACCAACAGGGACCGAAGGTCTCCTGCCTCTTGCACAGCGATTGTTACTGGGAACTGTTCTCTGTCCAGGTATCAACAACATTGCAGTATTATTGAACGATGTCTATGTTGTGTATGTTGATAGTTCAGAGTAACATTCTGTACCCATGTAAGACAAAATATTTTGCCAGAATGCCATTTTTGTAACCATCTTTCCAGAAGGGAAATGGTCCAGTGGAGGTAGTAATCAACACCATGAAAGAGGTATGTTTAAACTGCTGTTCTCAATTACCATCTTAGCCGGTCAGATTTCAGAAATTATAGTGTCCATTCAATATATCCCAGGATGCTTTTGTTTTAAAATCTTGGTATCATCTTGACAGTAATTATTAAACAACTGCCACTTCAAATACTGTGAATGGGATACTTTCTATTGCAATCAGTGTATTTTCATGTATAACCTACCCTGCAGATAACTGAAATCAGAGGCACAGGAGACAGATGGGGAAAAACTAGAGGCAGAGAAACTTTTGGGGGAGAACGAGATTTAATTAAGATTCTCTTGCTCCCTCAGATGTACTTATGGACATATAAAATATGCAGCTGCTGAATTACAAGGTTACCTGGCTTTTTCAAAAGATGCTCTGTGGGTAGTAAAACCGACAGCTCTCCTTCCATGATTTACAATTTTTCAGTTTTCTTACCTTTATTGTCTACTAAGTGGAGGAACTATTTTAATTCATGCCATTCTGCCCTTACTTTTAGCACATTTTTTGCTAAGACAGAAGTGTCTTTATGGACAGTAAGGTTTTACAAGTTTTCAAGAGTGGCCAGTAGAATAGGACAAATCTCAGTTTTTCAAAAGAAAGAAGTGGCAACACAACTTTCTTTAATGGAGTCTGTATAAAATAGAGTCTTTAAACATGTCTTACGGCATCAGAAACCATCTATATTTTGCTATTTGCATAGGTGGAAGGAATCAGAAAGTTTTCCTGGCTCAGAGTTCCAGTTGAACACAGCACTTCAATCCCTTTGTATATAGAAGACACACGGTTACATTTTTTTCCTGGTTTGTTCCTTCCTTTTTTTTTTTCTTTTTTTTTTTTTTTTTAAATATATGAGTCTTTGGTCTAAAAGCACATTGGTTCTGTGTGCACATACACAATACTGTTGAACAGTAGGTTGCATAGAGTCTGTTACCCAAAAACCTCACCTACTTTTGGCACTGCTGTCACACAAATCACAGAAGTGTCCTGCAAGAGTTGAATGATCTTTAGCACACTACATCAAGCCTTGATGTAGAGACTGGAAGAAGTGTGTATATAAAGATGTTTATTTTGGGTGTTAATTTGTCTTCTTTGGGACACAGTTTGTAAATCTTGGATGAGAAAGGAGTGCAAAATTATTCTACAGACACCCTTAATTTTATTTGTAGAGGTGATGAAATACTGCTGAGTGTTAAAAGTTTGCTGTGAATTACATTAAGTGAATTTTGCTCAAGTTTTCATGCATTTAAAATAAACTACTTCTATTAATGTATGACATTCTGCCTTCTCTCTCTTCACCCTACCAAGAAAGTGGCAATAATTATAAGAACAATACCTAGACTGAACTGTGTCTGATGAAGCAATGAACTTTCCATCTGCTGTTTTTTCCATTACACCCCTGCTCTCATCCATCTGAACGTGCAAGAACAGTTTCAGGAGTGAGGTCTGGATTCACAATGGTGTACTTGAACAAACACCTTTCAACATGGAATCTCTGCAAAAAGCTAAAATCTGTAGAGAGCAAAAACTGCAGGGCCAAAAAAAAATAAAAAAAGTGAGAATAAGTTTATGCTAACTGTTGACATCAATGCTTTTGGGTATTTGCACCACAAATCAAGTCTACTTCTAATGCAATTAGCCACCAAATTGAATTTTAAATTATGCTAAAATAATATCCCACAATTACCACAGTTTTTTCCCTGAATTGCTAATTTACCACATTACCTACTATTTAAAATATCAATTCAGTGTTTCAAAACTTTATGTTGGAGGAACGGCCACTGTGATTTGATAGGCAATTTCAAAATCAGCACTTTAAAACACAAAGATAGCAAAAATATCTGAAGCAGCTCTAGTATCTATAAAGCTATGTTCTATCTTACTGTAAGTAACGAATCAAGCAACTATTACTTATAGCAGATTCAGCAAAAGCAACAGGGATGGACAGAAGAGATCTGAGCATGATGCTCTCCACCACTGAGAATCCCAAGAAATAAAGTTTGAGAATGGATATTCCCTTTTGTCCACAAGTTCCTGAAAGAATACAAAATAAATAAAGTTTCAAAGACAGTACAAGTGAAAATACTGCTCCCATTGTGTCAGTTACATACACATACAGCATGCCTACATATACAGAATGGTGTGTTGTCTTCATTCACAAACAGGAAATATGGCAGTGCGCTATCAGAATGCTTTGATACTCCTAATTTTTTCTGATGCTGAAATATATGAAGAAACTGCATTCACAACTTATAATTTACTTCCAGTAGCAAACAGTTCATTCTGTTCATGTCTCGTGAACTCAAGGATTAATGCTCCTCTGAGCAAGTGCCACCAGTAAGATACCCATTTGTCCCATTGGCACCACTTGTCCCATTCGTGGTGATAGGGCTGTGCAGGGTCTTTGAACGAGGTACTGTTTCTTCCTCATCTGAGCTTGACTCAATGTCACTTCGGTCATCCTTTGCTACCTGCAGAATTTGAAAAAGAAGCAAGCAGTAGGTGACTGTAAGGAAACAACTGGGATTTTCGGTTCAAGAGAATCAGAGAATTCAAACATTTTTCATTTCATGCTTTGAAGGCAATCTCAGCTCTGGCACACTTCTCTGCCTTTGCCTGCCTGGACTCACTTCAAACACAGATGCCTGTACACACATATGCCACGTGCAAAGGCAGGGTGAGAACTCTGCACTGGTGCACTGAAGGTAGTATGCTTAAATGAGGGCATAGTGCTTAAGGCAAATGGTTGTGCACGGACTAAAGCAACCAACAATCCAAGCTCCCAAGTTCAACCTAGCCCCAGTTCCTCTGCCCTCCTACTACAACTTTATTTCCTGTCCTTCCTTTAGGGTGCTTATCTTTGACCTGATAAGACAAATTATTCAATCCAACTTCCTCCGCCTGACCTCAATTCATTCTCCAGAGGCCACATGGCTCCAGGGAATGGTGCTACAGGCTGGCAGTAGGATACAGCAGTACTGGCAGAAACATAACCCACTGCACCAGGTAACTCCGGTCTCTGACTTCAGGCAAGTGATGAGAACAGGGCTGGGAAATCATGGGTATAGTCCACTTCAGTCCCTATCACAGGAACCATAAATGTACTTGAGCAGTTCAACTGTCTGTCCCATCATGTCACTGGAAAGCTGTTTCAGAAACACTGTCCTTAATTGCTGGATTAGCTAAGCTGCTAATTGCCAGCTGACTTTTGCCTGACAGTTCATACCCATTTACTGGGTGAATGCTGTTCCTTAGGTTAAGGAGTCTTCCTCCTTTTCAGAGCTCTTTGATTCTTTGTATCTTTGTAACATAACAGCACCCCTGATACTACAGACAAAAGCGGTTTCGACTGGTATTAGGCAATGCATAGGCAAGAAGTAAAAACGGCCTTTAAAGATGGCCTTCATTTAAATGTATAAACACAAACCATGGATAAAAATACCAAGCAGAAACTACTAACTAGCCCCTCCCAGACAAACACTAGTATTGCACAGAATAAATCTTTTGCATAGTACATTTAAAGAAACTTACATGCAAGGGGTTCCACTTCCCAGCCTTCCAGCACAGCACAAGGGAAAGGATAAACAAGCAGAATAAGAGAGAGCATGAAGCACTCTTTGAAGTCACTGGTGTCATTCAGACAGGATTGCTGAGGCTAATAATCACTAAAAGCAGAGGAGACTGAAGTGTAGCTTCCAGGCAAAATACAGTTTGTGAATGCACTGTCCTTCAAACAGACTGAGTGGCAGATTCTGGGCTCCATCCAGAGCAAGTCTGAGCTCTCCAGTACATTCACAGAAAGCAGTTTTCTGCAGAACAATCCCATTCACTTTGGGGGCGGTCACATCTAAATTATCTACTCATGTGCTATACTCTTTAAAGGCAAAATGCCTGTACTTTACATCAGCTGTAAGTGTTAGTTCTGCCATTTAAGTTTAAGTGCCGTATTTGCACAGCAAGTGTAATGGGGCTAGCATTTCTGTGAATTATATCTTCCTGTCAAATGTAATAATGGCAGCAAGACACTAAATTTTATCCCAAATGGTCTTGCCGTGGGAATCCTAGAAAGAAAGTACATAGCCCCTCGGAAAACCTCATTAATACCAAAACCCAAAAGAGGCTGTGATTTGTAACTTTGCCACCAGCAGAGGCAGCAGAATTTCAATTTATACTATTATTACTACCACTACCAGCTGGGAAATGAACACTTTGCTAACAACTACTATAAAGAAGAAGAGCAGAACTGGCAGCTCCAAGAAAGCAGTTTGCTTACTTTTTTTTAATCTAATTTCCCTAATGGAGTTTGGTTCAGTGTACCAGATGATTAAAAAGAAGTGTGGAAACACATATAAATATAATCACTATAAAGAGTACATTAACTTATCTGACATTTGTTAGAAGCAGTGGAAAAAAGTTTCCATGAAAGGAAAGAAAAGTTTACATAAAACAATGTGTGTCTTCAGTAATGTGTTATGGATTAGAAAGAAAAAGTAATCAAAAAGTCAGTGACCCTGTACCGATATGAAAAAAGTTAAAACCCAAAACTTGAAACAGAACCATGCTATCTTACCTTGCCCTTTGAAATAGCTTTGTAGGCTGTCTTTATGATTAGGTAAGACCAAAACCAGTGCAGAAATTGAAGAATCACAAGCAGCACGTTGAAGACCCACAAGGCAGGAAAATTGCCCAGAGCTTCATAAAGTTCAAACAATGTTGTGTTTAATATCCTAGAAGAGAAAGGGATAGAAAAATAATAACATTTTAATTAAGCCACAGTCTAAAAGAGGCCCTTTTTAAATCAAGATGACAAGTACTTGATTAGATGGGATCCATATGGATAGTTGGTTCTCAGAGTAATAGTGACTCAGACTGAATCACACAGGTGTCTCCAGAAACAACATCAAAATGTTACTTTCAGCGTTTAACTTCATTTTGCAAATATCACATATAGAAAACAAAGATCCTCAGTGTGCCTTTCTTCTCTTCTTTTAGAAAGCTGGCAGGTGTTGGTTGTCTCACATAACTTCTTCCCTGTTCTTCACACCATGTTCCAAGGCTGTGACAATGAGTTGCTACTTCTGCCATGTGACACAACAAGAACGTGTACCAACAGCTGGGTGATACTCCCTAGGTACTCCCATCTGAAGCCTCTCTCCCAAACCCTGTCTCAAAGCTGATGGGTTTTGGCAGGATTCAGCCTCTAATAGGGTTTTCTAAGAAGGCGAGGGGTGGAGGGGTGGGGGCTTTGGCTGAGTGTCCCAACTTTTATTAGTGGAAACCTCAGCACCAACAGGAATCCAAAGTCAAAATAATCAACCAGTCAAAGGGGTTAACTCTGGGTCTTGAATATCCTGGGTGCCTGCACTAACCACTAAGGTACTGATGGCCACTTTTTGCAGAAAATCGTTTGCACACTGCTCATGCACAAGCAAAAGCAAGTTTTAGCAGTTACATAAAGGACAGGTGGACAAGAGTGATACTTGAGGGCAACCAGGAGTGGGAGACCTTATTGCAGACTTTCAATACTTACAGGGGGCTTATAAGAAAGATGGGGACAAAGCTTCTAGTAGGACGTGTTTGATAGGATGAGGGGTAATGGCTTTAAACTAAAAGAGGGTAGATTCAGACTAGATATAAGGAAGAAATTTTTTACAATGAGGGTGGTGAAACTCTGGCACAGGTTGCCCAGAGGGGTGGCAGATGCCCCATCCCAGGAAACATTCAAGGTCAGGCTGGATGGGGCTCTCAGCAACCTGATCTAGTGGAAGGTGTCCCTGCTCATTGCAGGGGGGTTGGACTAGATGAACTTTAGAGGTCCTTCCAACCCCAACCACTCTGTGATTCTGTGAAATGCCAGTTCTAGACATGTGAATCAAGTTATTGAGACTCAACACTTCAGATGCAGGCGGTAACAGTGATGTTAGAATATGACTTCAGAAGCTTTGTGTAACTATTCTGTCCAAATACTCCGCCATAGCAGATAATTTCAATCTAGACCTCAGCAAACAGCCTGAGAACAGAGTGGACAAAACCCAGCAGAAACAAGGGAGCTTTTGGAAACAAATGATGATTTATGAATGCCTGTTAGGGGGAGAAAAAGAAGGCAACGTAAGGATTTGTCAACCTCCATCCGTTTTCCCTGCTGGTGTAAAAATTCATGAAAAAGTCCATTGGCTTTAAGTTTTCTTTTTTCAATTAACTACCAGCCGCTAGCCACTAGATGGCACATTCAACCAAGCCAAGGCCTGCACAGCGCGGTGGCTGCACCAGCTCGGCCTGAAGGAAGAGCTGTAGCTGAGGTACTACTGTCAGGAGGGCTTCAGAGCAGCACAGCTCCCGCTTGAAAACTTAAAGGATATTGGGCTCAGCTTCTTAATAAGCAATGACATTTGCCACAGTCCTTTCCAACAACATAAAGATCAGCTCAAGTAGTACTACTAAGAACTATGTACAGACAGCAAACCCAGAATACAACATTTAGTGGTAAATGATGTATGTCTATAAACCATCAAAAATCAACTGGTGATTTCTAGCATACCGGCCTTAATACTGTAGGGCATTTCATAATAAATTTTGTACCTTTTTACTTTTGCCTTCTTACACTAAACTGCAAGCTTGGTTCATAATTTACTGAGAAAAAGATGTTCTATTACCTTACTATACAGCTGTGTTTTTACGCTGTCTTCTGTTTATGGAGTGAACATCAGAAAAAGAAACTATTTCCCCGTTTGCAACCCCCGCCTCATACTACTGCTTCTGTCAGCTAAAACTCTTCAGTCTCAGCTTTGTGTAATTTGTTCTGCCAATGGTAGCTGTAAACAGCACAGCAATACCCCACTTTATAATTCAAGGAGATGCTCTCGCGCATATCAAGCCACAACTGTAGTCAGCACTGTTTTACTTCACCAGTACTTATTTCAGTTCTAACTACCATAAGAAATTCAAACTTGAAATCAACAACTCCTGTATGTAAAGCTACCATTGTTTATATCCAACTGTTTGGGTTTTTTTCATCTAAAATTTTATATGCTCCAGAATTGTAAAAGCAGTTTCTACAGGTTTCTGTTTCTATGTTCATTCACTGGACCAAATTTAATCCTGGGGACTTCCATAGCAGTCAAGTCAAAAAAGCAGCATTAAAGATGCAGATGGTCTGTTCTTGCAGAAGTTCAAAATATCAGGAAGACATCAAGAACAACAACAAAAAAAGAGTGCTTCTGGTTCCAAAAGCAGTTTCACCATGCAAATGAGTCATCTACTCTGTATTAGATATGGGAAGTAGGTCTTCATTGAAAAAGCAGACCTCTTCCTAACCTGCTCGTTCTGGCAAACTAAGGACAAGACTGGAACTCTCCATTACAGCTGCGTAAAGGGTCTCACTAATTGCTCAGCAATGCTAGGAGGGGTCAGTGACCTGACGTGCAGACTAGGTGTGCAGATGGAGCTAAGGCTGTCTAAGCACACAGGGCTGAGCAGATGCCGAATGAAAAATATAGAAAAAACATAGAAAAAATGAAGGAAAGAAAATAAACTTTCTCTCTCAGAATAAATCATATTATTTCAAGTCAAAAGTCTGAAATGGGGGAAAAATCCTAAGGTCAGTGGGCAGAATACAGAGAAATTCTACTTGCAGAGACCGAGGAAGGGAGGGAAAGAAGAGAGGTTAGGCAACTTTCCACCAATTCCACAGCTGAAAGGATTCAATGGAAGCTTTTTAACCAACTACACACATAACAGGGATTGGAAAAAACAGCATGAGAATGGATTACACAAAGGAGAAAGTGCCTATAGGATGTATGTGCAAATAAATCTTAGGTTCAAATACTCAAAAAGGCATTCAGGCACTTAAATGTGCAGACATGCTTGCTGGAATTTTTCAAAGCTCTTCCAGTGGTTAAATCCCATCTTTTCATGATGAATGGTGGGAAATGTGATTCTTGGCTATCTGACTTGAAACATCTGGACTTGTTCTCACAGGGAGAAATTAAGCTGCAAGTGCTCTACCTCTCAGAAAACGTTGGTCAGCATTTCTCAGGTCTCTGCAATTTGGAACAAAGCGTTCACTTCCGCTTTTGAAAATAGGTTAGCAATTTTTCTGAAAGATTTTGATAGCTGGACAAAGCCACACAATCTCAAGAAAGGTATTTTTCCCTCGTTAAATGCATCCCAAGCGGGGCTGTGCGCCTGGCTGTGTACAGCTCTCAGTTTAAGATCTTGAATTAAGTAGTGTGGCTAAAGAAGGCAAACGAAAACAAATTCACCACTTGACATCCAGTCTACTCTTACAGAGATCTGTGCTAGGTTTTCAGGAATGCTGCCACAATATCTCAGCCACTGGGAGAGGTAATGCTGTACTTACTGTACTACCACTCTAATTGAACATTCAGAATAAAATTAACACATTTTCAACAACTACTAAAGAATCAGCTGCATCACATCAATGGTAACACGGGGTTTTACTCTACTGTCTAACTCTTTACCTAGCCAGCAAAGCAGCACTTGAGAGGCTATGGGCAACA